>NC_056728.1:1219298786-1219636286 GCF_019279795.1 Protopterus annectens | reverse complement strand
ACAAACATGTGCAAACAGGATGAAACGCTCACCTCAGAGGTAAACACGTCTTAGCTGTCAGGTACACACACCCCTGCTCAGCTCAGCAGCATGTTGTACAAACTGGAGCCGCTGAGCTCCAGTGAGCTTACAAGCACTCAGACAACCCCCCCCTTTGTTGTCAGCTAACTCTTCTGTGAAACCCAACACAGGTCTGTGCCAACACGGATGGGATCTGTAGACACAAACACTCATTTGTGCTATTCAATAACCCCAGCTCATTTGCATACAGATCTGTATACAGAACCTGGAAATTACATGGTTCCAGGCCCTGCCTCATTAGCAACCATAGCTGTGCAACATTGTACATACTCCACACAGGGTCCTATAATGCATTACTGTTACAAACTCACAAATTCTGGTTTTTACACTTTTTTATATTATTTTTCCATAAAGGCATGTTTGCACTATGTGGCACACTGCTCAAACATACCCAGATTAAAAAAATAAAAATATTTGACATTATTTTCCATACAGTTTTGGACACATGGTGGATAGTTTTGAACATATATGTGTCCACTATGCTATTTTTGACTCTCTTAAGTGCACTTTTACAGCCCCAGTGTCATTTTTGCATCTTGCACATGAAATTTTTTGGTATACATTATGGACACCAACATGTCTTCAGGACTGCCTGTCTGCTTGCTGGATCACTCCATCACCGTCATTTGCATGCATTTCACCTGCTTATGAGGTGATTTGCATGCCACAGACACGTCCAAGTTCACACACACTTGTGCACATTCCCCAACTCTGTTTACTGGATTGCACATCTGCTTACTTCCATGTAAGCACCCTGCCACTATGCCTACATGGAAAATAAGTCCATGTAGGTTTTATTGAATTCCCCCCAATGTCTTACCATGTGCATTAATTTGCTCACCTTCCAACACTAACTTACATCATCTACATCTCTCAAACTTTTTTAGCCCTCATGAGCCCCAGATGTAGAATTCTTTCTCTCCATAATAGCCTTTTAATTCTTCCCCTTAGTATAAATAATAAGTGGTTTAATCTCCATTTTTTTCTCCAATAGTATTATCCTCTTTAATTATGTTCCAATTCTTATAAAGAATTTCACTGTTGAACCCACTATCCAAATTAAAAGTAGTGATGAAAGCTTTATTAAATATTGTAGGATTGTAAACCTGTCTGTCAATACAGTTTCAATGCAAATGTTAGCCTCATGTTTAATCCCTTGTATAAACTAGGGAGGAAATGTCCTGCTTCCCTCTTATGTGGCCTCTTTTTTTTATATCGTCCACTAACTCAAAGGGTTACCCTCTTTTAATAAACATATCTGAAAAAAAAGAAGATAAGTAAGACAGAAAGAAAGTGCGACAAAAGAAGGAAGAATAAAAAAAAGAAATGCAGAAAAATGGTAAAACACAATTATTAATATTTGTAAATATGCCTTGCATGTAATGAGTTGCCAGCTTTATGCATATGTTCAAATGTTATTCTATTTAGGGGTGCCAATTTTATTTTTACTATCAATTAGTTGTGAATGTTTATAAGACAGTTAATTTAAAATTAAAGAGTATAGAAGATAGTTATAATAAGGAAGCTATTTTTGGAAAAGGGAACATAGTATGCCACTATCTAAAAATACCATGGTCACTTAACAAAATGTGAATGTGAACTATGGCAAATGTTAGCGGCACAGTGCTATAAAACATCTTACAATATGTCTTGTATTTATAACTGTATAATTCACTATACACAGACTGAAACATGTCTGCAGAAATGTATTAGGCATTGAATAACAGCAGTTCTAGCAAAGGACTGCAGCATTAAAGAATAGTGCTCATTGGAAAAAAAGTAGCTGTAAACTGCTCTACAACTGGAGCAATATTACAGTATGATTCATGACCAACATTAAAATAAAGCCATGAAAACTCTGTACCCATGAACTACAACATAGGCGGTAGTATACTTAACACCGAAAGTGTGATAAGAGACCTTGGGACACAGGTGGACAGTAGTCTCTCCTTTGATAATAACATCACCACAGTAGTCAGGAAATCCTTCTAAGTGGCACACCTCTTCACAAAAGGTTTCTCATCCAGAAAAAAAGAGGTCATTGTTCCCCTCTACTCATCATTCATTAGACCCATTATAGAGTACAGCGCCCCTTTTGGAATGTACCTCACAAGACATCTACAACAACTGGAAAGGCCGCATAAATACCTCACAAAGAGAATTACCAGCCTCAAACAGATGCCCTACACAGACCGTCTCAAAAAACTCCAGCTTTACTCCGTCGCATATCGCCTACTCAGAGGTGATCTCTGCCTAACATACAAAGCTATGTCAAACCCAGAGCTGTTGGACATGCTCCACTTAAAGAAATCCCAATCCTCCCAAGCTACACGCTCTAGGGACATAAACCTTGTCACCACAATAAGCAGAACATGCCGGAGGGATAGATTCCTGTCTCAGAGACTTCCCATACTCTGGAATAAACTACCTATCGATATCAACCAAATCTCCTCATTAGTACTCTTCAAGAAAAATCTTGATGATTGGATGGGAAATAGGAAATTCACCCCGGGGATCACCTCTGTGCTGTGCTTGACAGTGGCACAGGAATATAATTTTCTTGGGTGGCAAAAGCCAGGGTACCTTTTTTGGCTGGACTTGTATAGGCCCCAGGGCCGATAGCCTAGTACCTACCTATGAACCTATGTACCTGTAAAGAGAGACTAGTCAGGCTGTGTCAGTGCACCCTCACTTGTGCAGTGTTAACATTACATAGTTAGCACACTCATTATGTATAAAAATAGCAGTATAGCTGCCACCAGATAGACCACTGTGAATACGCACCACAACGTGCCAGTCATGCTTGTTATAGAAATGTGGAGGAAATGGGCTAGAAAAGAAAATGGCTTGCTTGCTCAAAGCTGCAGTGAGTTAAGTCTTCTGCCCTTGTTCTGCTGATTTCCAAAAATCTGCTGGGAGACTACAAAAGATAAGTGTTTATTTTCAACTGTTTTCTGCACTTCTCCTTAACTAAAACAATGTTTGCTGCATATTTGTTTAAAGTCTGCAGCTGTATTTTACTGCATTCTTTAGATTGTCTGCTAACTGACTTCCTCTTATAACTGTAATAGTTGTTCATTTAGTTGTTCTGTTCATTTTACTTGTCGCTACGCTTGAAAAACATTAGCATAGACTAGCTTCAGGGTTTGCTGAATCTAGTACTGTTTGTGCCCTTTGGAGCTTGTAGTAAACTTTATCTTTTGTCTGGAAAGGCCTAGCTGTGCCTCATAGGAGGAGGTTATATTTTGGTCTGATCTAGCTAGAGTTACTGCTACAAGGCTCTGTTTAGGGTGTTTTTGATTGGATAATTTGAACTTTGTCTGGTTCCTGTTTCTCTGCCATAAATAGCCAGTGTTTGAACCGTTTTTTTGCTTGTTTGATCAAAGCTGCTGTGAGTTAGGTCTTCTGCCCTTGCTCTGCTGTTTTCCAAAGACCTGTTATGAAACTATAAACAACAAGTGTTTATTTTCAAGTGTTTTCTGAACTTCTAATTAACTAAACAATATTTGCTGCATATCTGTTTAAACTGCACAACTGTATTTTAGGCTTAGTGAACTGAATCCTTACCTCTGTTCTGATCTCTGTCTCCATTTTGTTGTGGTCTTAAAGCTTGGTGGCTTTTGAGTTGCCCATCTCTACTATAAATTTGATATTGAACACTCCTCCCAGTTCCATTGCATTAGCTCATTCTACTGAGTACAGTGAGATCATTTGTGAAGGCCCACCCCCTTAGCTTCTTAACCTTGAATTATATTCTGTTTCCTCCCTTTCTCCTTAAAAAATACACTTTATTCAGCTGCTCCTACTGTATTTGTGCCTCTTCCTACTTCATTTTTCTGCTTGTACTTAAAAGTGTTCGACTACATTTAGTCTGCCTCATTTATTCTTCCTCAATTTCTGAAGCCATCTAACCCACTAATAACAGTTATGTCACCAAACAACTAACCTCAGTATTCTACATTACTGTGAACTCCCAGTATATAGTATCTCACATCTAGTGCTAGTGGGTATCGCCACAACAAGACTTGTATCATACCCCTACATATAAGCCTTGGATTGATATGGGTTACCTCAGACCACACACTATTTAACATAAATTGCATTATTGTATATATTGTAACCTGTACCTGTCATCAGCAGTATTTACTGTCACTCATCCACATTGCTATACTGTACATTGTATGTTATATGTGTTGTGTAGTTTGAGACTCAAAATTTTTCCTATGTCATCAAAGATATTTACTGTGATATTTTCTACATTACTATATGCAACATTGTATATTTATATACTACTTTGTTTAAGTTTGACAGTCAATATGTTTCTTCAAACTGTATTTTTGCATTATATACAATCTGATACCTGTATCTTGTATGTTGGAGCTTTTCTCAACGGGCCTCAGATGAAAAAGGACCTCTGTCCATTCGGACTTTTCCAGTTATCAAATGTAAATAAATAAATAGATAAATAATTTATTACTGCTTGGCAGTAGTCCAATTACATTGAGGACAGTATTCTACTGAATTGCTACTTTATTTAAACTGTTTTCTTGGTCTTGTGATTGTGATCTTATACACTTTGGATTTCTGGTGCTCCTGTATTTTGTAGCACAGGCTGGATTCAGACTTCCTGAATCTACACTGTTTTGTATCACTTGAGCACTAAAATTAGCTGTTCACTGAGATACTGAAAGATCTGAGGCATCTGTTGCTCCAAACTAAGTTTAAGTGCCAGTTTTTGATCTTGTATAGCACTTTTAATTATATTTGCATTCTACGGTCTGAATTGTCCGAAATGTTTTTTTTTTTTTGCCACATTTTACTATATACTGTACTAGTTCAGGTATAGCATAGCCCAGTTCCAGGTTTGGTGTTTCTGTGGCTGTTTTGTAACTTCTGAGCATCAAATTCAAGCCATCTTTGTTAGAGAGGTCCTGCACCCTTGTGGGAAGAAAGTACTGTCTTGGTCCCATCTAATCAAGGGTGGCTGGCCTAGAGCTCAGAAAGACCATACTTATTGGCTAGTTTGAGTTAAAAAAAGTTATTTCTTATTTTATTTAAACCCTGCATTTGGTCTTGTTTGCGTGTAGTGCACCATCACACACTGCTGCACAGTGGTGGTCACTATTGGTGGTTAAAGACGCAACCGTTTTGTTTGTTAATTTTTCCCTTAGGACCTTGCTTGTTGCCCTTCACAGGTTTTCTGTGGCTCTGCTCTACTGTCAGGTGAAACACTAAGTGACACACTAGCCATTCCTAAGTGCAAGCTTGTTTCCTCACAATATAAATTTACCTAACACTTTGACTGGACAATTTCCCACAGTTTCTCCAGCCAGCATGGTCAACATGGGTATCCTGAGGTAGTGTAGCAACTGCCTCATGTTCACTGACAACCCTCTACTCCTAGTCCATACAAACTCAACATGTGAGAGATGCAGCTATATTAAAAACCTTGAATCCATGCTCTCTTGCACACATGCCAGTACATATGACACTGAACAGGTTGTCAGCATGCACACCCCACCTCCTACTCCACCCAAACCCACATCACACATGCCTACATATACAAAGGTCCTCACCAGAAACATACCTAAACACCAGAGACCTCCCAAACACAAGCATGCTACGCATAATACTTCCTCTGCAGAACACAATACAAATAATTACTCTCACACTAGTGTCTCACCTATCAAGCCTTTAAGGCAAAACACAAAACCATACATATTAGTCATAGGTGATTCCCTCGTGAGGCACACATATGTCTCTCTCACCATCCTGGATAAGGAGAAGGTCACTGTCAGCTGTTTGTCAGGTGCCAGTATCTGCCATATCAAACATGCACTCAAGTCTCTCAAAAACAGGTACTGTTATGACTCTGTCATAGTCCATGTTGGTATGACTGATTTAAGGTGTACCTCTCTGGAGTGTATGAAGAGACACATGACTGAGCTCTTGGACTATGTGTCCCGGGCAGGTATGTCCCTAGCCTTAAGCAGCATTTTTCCTTCACCTAGGATGATGCCTCAATACATAAAAAAAATGATTGACTCCAATAATTGGCTTAGTTTCTGGTGTAATTCTAAGGGGATATAGTATCTATCAGCCTGGGATGACATGATTGACAGACCTCAATGCTTTGCCAGAGATAGTCTTCACCTGTCACCCCTGGGTTTTTGGCTACTGGCTAAAGTTTTTGCCACCCCATAGTGTCTTTCTAGGCAGTGTCTCAAGTACAGAATTCCAGACATAAAAACTCCATCTAAAAACAACCTCAAGGTTATGCTGCTAACACTAGGTGTGTTAACATGAAACTGCACTCACTAGAAGCAGTCCTCACCTTGGAATTCTTAGACATTTGTGCAATCACAGAGGCCTGGTTCAAGACTGTGGTGAGCACATGCAGGGCTAGACTTCCTTTCACACGTTGAGACCACAAAGTGAAGGCATGAAAACGAAAGAAGGCGGTGTATTGATATTCATTAAAGATAGATACACTTCCCGATTGGTTAAACAGTATGATTCCCTGGAGATACTTCAGGTGCAATTAACTGTTGGTAGGACACCTATTCAAGTCATTGTCAGCTACAGTACCCCCTCCATGCATCAGGATACCCACTTTGCCTATTTGGATCTACATGAGTCTATCAAAATGCATCTGAATACCCTGGTTTTGGGTGGCTTTAACTACCCAACTACCAACTGGATAAATTACTTGTGCTCTAACTCACTTACCCAGAAGTTCCTTGACTTTGTTAACTCCAATTCACTGGATTAGAGGGTTGACACCCCTACAAGGGGGTGCCAACATCTTGGATCTGGTGCTTACCAATATAAGGGACCACTGTAGCACCCCTACTGTGAGGTCTTCCCTAGTGAGATCTGGCCACAAATCAGTCTCATTCGAAGTAACTATCAGACCTGAGCCCTCCCAGCAGCAACTAAGCTAAAAAACTTCTCCAAAGCAGATTATAACCTCTTACAGGAAGGTATAAGTAGCTTTACTGCACCTCCTCCCTCAGATGGAACTGGAAACTATGCCGACTTCTACACCAGTGCTTTATACTTACACCTGTATAATTGCAATGACTCAGCCATACCTGGTAGGACCAAAACAAGCTCCTCAAGAAAGAGAAAACCTTCCTGGTGGACAACTGCCATTAACAGGTTTACAATAAGAGGAACAAATTGCTGTCTAAGAGTAAGAGAGAGTGAGCCCTAAACTGGAAACACTCCCTCCTCAGCTTAAACAAGCAAATGAGACTTCTTGTGAAATCCTCCAAAGCAAACTACAAATCCAAATTAGCTTCCTCAATTAAGGACAACCATAAGGTGTTCTTTAGTTACATCCATAACCTAAAAGGAAAGGCCCAGATTTGTATCAAACTGGTAGTTAATGATACTACATATACTGAGCCTATGGACATTGCTAACCTGTTAGCCATCAGGTTTTGTGAAACCTTGACTCCCCTGTTCCCACCAAACTTACCTCAAGACATCCCTACCACCTGTCCTCTACCTTGTATATCTAAACAGCAGGTCACAGATGGCCTCCCTTAGGCAAAAACACAGTATCCATGGGACCTGATAACATCCCAGGCTGCATCCTACATGGGGTCAAACAAGAATTAGCAATGCCATTGGGTACTCATTTCAATCATAGTCTAAGCTCCGGCTTCATCCCAGCTGAATGGAAAACAACCACTGTTATCCCCTTGCACAAATGTGGTACTTCTGCTGATCCTGGGAACTATAGACCTATTAGCCTGATTAGCCTTATTTGCAAGGCCATGGAGTGAATCATCATGGACCTTATCAGCAAACTGTCAAAGGGAGATCATGTCTGTTAAACCTGCTGAACTTCTTTGAGACAGTCACCAAGGTCCTTGACGAGGGGAAATCTGTGCATACAGCCTACCTAGACTTAGCCAAGGCTATTGACACTATCCCCCACTCAGGCATCATTGACAAACTCAGCCAGCTAGGTATCAACCCTTATATCATTAGATGGGTTGCTAACTCGTTCCCTGATATAACCCATATAGTTAAAATAGGGGAATCCACCTCCAGCAGCAGACCTGATACCAGTGGTGTTCCACAGGGATCAGTCCTGGGACCTCTACTGTTTGGAATCTATTTTTCTGAAGTATAAGCTAAAACTAAAGGTCTGTGGCTGACAAAGTTTGCTGATGACCACAAACTGGGAGTGGTCATGGAATCTCCAAACAATGTCAACATCCTACAAGATGGTCTTACACAAACAAATGATTGGTGCCAAAGTCATGGCCTTAGACTCAATGCAAAAAATGTTTTATCATCCCTTTCTGTAAGTGCAATGTTCCTGCTAACTACCACATCAATAACAACACCCTAAATACACACTCAGCGCTGAGAGACCTGGACACACAGGTTGACAGCAACCTTACCTTTCATCACCATGTCTCCACACTGGTAAGAAGGGCATTCCGAATTGGTCATCTCATAAGTAAGGACACTGCGTCCAGAAAAAAAAAAAGTTATAATCTCTCTGAACTCTTCCCTCATCAAGCTAATAATTGAGTACAGTGCCCCTTTTGGTATGCACAATTCCAAGTGCCTGCAGCAATTAGAGAGAGCACAAATGTTCCTCACAATGAAAATTTAATGTCTTCAGCATCTGCCCTATGTGAATCATCTGAAATCACTGTCATTTTATTCTGTTTCATACAGACTACTCAGAGGTGATCTATTTCTTGCATATAAGGCAATCTTTGAGCCTGCTTTATTGGAAATGTTGCATATTCACAAGTCAAATTGTACACGGGTTACTTGCTCTACAGATCTTAACCTGGTATGAGACAGTAATAGAACCTGCTGGAGGGACAGATTTGTCTCCCAGATGTTACCACACCTTTGGAATTGACTCCCACTTTATGTCAAACAGAGCATCGCATTGGCTGTCTTCAAACATAATCTGGACGATTGTATGGGTAATCTTAAATTCATCCCGGGTGTTCCACCTGTGTCTCTCTTGGGCAGGGGCAATTGGTGCTGATCATGGAAATAAGGGAAGAACTGGGCTAGGCTTGTAAGGGCCCCAGGGCCATTAGCTGAGTCATTTTCTATGATCCTATGATCCTATAAGAGAACAACTAGAGAGATACTCATAAAGATAAGCATAAGTGATGAGTGAGTAAGGATTTTTTTCCTCAGGGAAAAAGACCATTTTTAACAGCCACTTTGACTCCTTTACAGAAGGTTGGCCTCTCTACAGACCCAGGTAATTGCAGACTCATCATCCTCACCAGCCTTATCTGCAAAGCCATGAAGCATATTATAACTCATTCATGTAGATATAGGCAACTTATCTGATCTAGACCTCACTCAATTCGGTTTTGTGAAGGGCTGGTCACATCTTCGGGACATAGTAATCTTTTTTGAAAAATTATTTGAAAAGGTTACAGAAACTGTATACAATGGTGACTCTGTGCACACTTTTTATCCTGATCTGACTGAAGCTTATGATGCCAGTATTATTGAAAAACTAGACAAATTTAATATAAATCTCTACATTGTCCACTTGATTGCAAACTGGCTATCCAATGGAGCCCAAGTAGTGAAAGTTGCTGGTGCCTTCTCTTAATGTAAAATTATAAAGATTGTGGTACCAAATGGATCAGTTCTGGACCCTCAGCTGTGTGGCATCTATTTTTCAGGCCATCCAGCCCAATTAAGTGTGATTGACCAAGACAGCTGATGACTGCAGGCTGGTTGCTGTTATCCTCTCATCCATCTACTGGTATCAAACTGCTCCAAAAAGGGCTGGCGTATGCACATACCAGATGTACCAAAAATAATCTCAAGCTACATACAAAAAGTGTAGCACAGTAGTTTTCTGTAAAACAAAGCTGTTCTTACCTCATATGTTATAAGTGGTACTCCTCTTCAAACATATACAGTCATAAGACACCGGGCTTATTCCATCATTATGCATTTAACATAGTCAGGAACAGAGCTGGATCCAGCACTAGAATGCCTAGGCAGTTGCCTAGAGCCCACTGGATTTGGTGGGGGGGGGGGGGTGTCGGTGGCTGCCACAACATTTATTTTTTAATTAAAAACAAAACACATGAAAAATGCACTTTAGGCCAGGCTGCTTCTCTTTCTTGCTTCACACTGCTGGGCTGCATTGTGAGACTGACCATGTGTATGTGTATAATGTCCTAGTTTGGAATGGCAGATTAGTTAATTAGCTTGCTCAGGCTCAAATACTGTACGTTGGTTACAAAGTGACAGGAGCCTTAATCCTCTACACCAACTACCATATTGATCTGAGTTAACTGAAATGTGCTGAAATGGGTTAATTTCTGTATTTTGTTGGTTTATTAGTTCGTGCATTTTGCTTCACTGTTTAATAATAAAAATCTTCCAAACCACTGTGTTGAATGTGAGTTTCAGTGCATTTTAAAGAAATGTGAGTTTCAAGTGAGAAGTTTACTGTTACTCATGCTAAATCTGTTTTCAATGTGCAACTGTTTTCCTTAGTGAATGTCTGTCATTATTTTTGCTATAAAATTTCACAGCAGTGCTAGAAACACAAGTGGAAGCATACTTGTCTTTGATGCAGAAAGCTGTGGGTTCTATTACCACACTATGTAGATGGATGGCTGATATGCAGTGCACTATTTTTTTTTGGGGGGGGGGTAGTGTTGCAGTCCTGAATGTGTTATCCTTTGCATGATATGATAAATTGGGTTTACTATCAAAAGCATGAAAATCACTTACGCGAACAGTGATTTCCACGACAAATAATGTCAACTCATACATATTAAGTAGGTTTTATGGTCGACTCAACACAGTCGACAAATTCTGTTGACCATAGTTTCTAAATCCCCCATTCACAGCAATGCAGTGAATCTCTGCCCTGTGTGCATCCTTCTAAATGGAGGTACACATGAATGTCGACATTCCGACTGTCGTGCCTACCATGGTCGAGGAGGTGGCTGTCGGACATGTCAATGTCGACCTTTTGACTGTAAACTGTTAAATTGAAGCCCCACCTGTCTGTGTTCCTTGTAGTTGCTGTGCAATTTTTTATATGCACCTGAGATATCAAAAAGAGTAGGGGGAAGATCCTCAGTACCCTGGCCAAATTTCCTTTAGTAGTTTAAATATCACCAAGTGTCTTCACTACAAAGACTTTACTAGACTAGTGGAACTTACTTGGTCAAAAAAGGATATTTTAGTTAAATGTTTTAAATTAAGTCCATATCTCTGTCCTCATTTCAAAAGTAAAGGAGAAAAAAGTATGCACCCTGACAGTTTTGAGCAATGTTTATAGGTTTATAGGTTCATAGGATGTTACTAGATTATTGACCCGACTGTCTTTACAAGCCTAGCTGTTAAATCCCAATATAATACTAGATGAAAGTTATCGTGTATGCCCAAGGTTTTTCTAGCAAGGACTACCCATGTCCAGAAGAAAAGCCGGTCCAATCCCTGGCAGAAATTTACAGTTTCCCATCCTGTCATCCAGGTTTCACTTAAACTGGGTCATGGAGGTGCTCTGCTTGATATGGACTGGAAGCCTATTCCAGAGGAGTGGCAACCTCTGAGAGATGTATCTGCCTGTCCAGCAGGTCCTGTTTATGTCACAGGCTAGAATGAGGTCTCTGGCATTTTGGGAGAGAAAGACAAGTAAAGAGACATCAGAATGGGTGCATGGGGGGGGGGGGGTGCTGGTGCATTCCCCTGCCTAGAGCTTCATTTGACTATGATCCACCTCTGGTCAGGAACACCTTATATCTGTCCTAGTAAATTTCCAGTGTAACATCTTTAAGATCCAAACAAAAGTTATAAAAAACACAAGAGGTAACTGCAACTTCAAGAGATCAGATAACACAAATAGAGTCCAATGTTAAACACAGAAATCTGATCTCACCACGATGTAGTCAAATAAAAAGCTGAATTCCAAATAGTAATCCAAAAAACGATGAGTAGCCGTGATGGTCGTTTAAGAATCTTCTTTAATAAGAACACAGTGGGTAAAGGTAAGCGCTTTCACGTGGTCACAGCCACGCTTCTTCAGACAATGAAAAACCCCACACACAGTACTTAAATAGTGCAACAATTAAGGACCAAACCCTTTGTAATTAAATGCATCAATTATTATTTAAAACGGCACTGTCAACAAATAGTAAAACTTCATTCAAAGTGTGTACATATAAAAACAACTAATAGGACTGATAAACAGTTCAAAGTAAAACCTGCATATATAGATGTTTATAAAACATAGTATATAAATGACAAATCATGAATTATTCAGAAACTAAGCTTTCACATTCTTGCAGAACTAAATATTAACAACCATTACACTGAGAGAAGTTCCGGTTACTATCGTACTAAACGAATATTCACCGGAAACAAACCAATTGCCACTAGAGAAATATTTGTAAATAGTTTTTTGAAAAGGAAAAACTTTTCTTTTCTTTATTTGTCTATAGTGATACCAAAGGAACTCAGTTATAGTAAACGGTATTACTGTTTCCAAATTAACTGAGGTTTTAAAATATTGTGCAAATGTATACACAATCATATAACACAGTTATGATAAAAAACTCGACAGAGACTTAACAGCATTCTTCATACATATTCAAGATATTGTATGCTCACTTATGTAAGTCTTACTATTCGTGGTCTATCTCGATATAAAGAAACTTAAGAATGAACTTTAAAATATGAGTGTAGCAAATCGTCAGCGGTAACTAACTAAGCAAAATGTTACGTACATAATGGAACGACCAAGCTGACAAATCTATACTAAGTTATTTAAATTAATTAAAACCCTATATCTGATTCTCAGTAGTTATAGGGTACAAATATTTAAATATGAAGTTTAAAACCATAAATGTACAAAGTTAAAAACATGTATACCTACATTGGTATCTACAGTTCATTCTTAAGTTTCTTTATATCGAGATAGACCACAATATTTTAAAACCTCAGTTAATTTGGAAACAGTAATACCGTTTACTATAACTGAGTTCCTTTGGTATCACTATAGACAAATAAAGAAAAGAAAAGTTTTTCCTTTTCAAAAAACTATTTACAAATATTTCTCTAGTGGCAATTGGTTTGTTTCCGGTGAATATTCGTTTAGTACGATAGTAACCGGAACTTCTCTCAGTGTAATGGTTGTTAATATTTAGTTCTGCAAGAATGTGAAAGCTTAGTTTCTGAATAATTCATGATTTGTCATTTATATACTATGTTTTATAAACATCTATATATGCAGGTTTTACTTTGAACTGTTTATCAGTCCTATTAGTTGTTTTTATAAGTACACACTTTGAATGAAGTTTTACTATTTGTTGACAGTGCCGTTTTAAATAATAATTGATGCATTTAATTACAAAGGGTTTGGTCCTTAATTGTTGCACTATTTAAGTACTGTGTGTGGGGTTTTTCATTGTCTGAAGAAGCGTGGCTGTGACCACGCGAAAGCGCTTACCTTTACCCACTGTGTTCTTATTAAAGAAGATTCTTAAACTACCATCACGGCTACTCATCGTTTTTTGGATTACTATTTGGAATTCAGCTTTTTATTTGACTACATCGTGGTGAGATCAGATTTCTGTGTTTAACATCTTTAAGATCCAAAGAAGTCATTCAGATATTGTACTCTTCCTTCATCAAAATAATCATAGAAAAACATAAAATCAAAACTCATAGAAAACAATGCACCCTTTTTATGTACATTCCAAGCATATATGTCAACTGGAAAGGCCATGACAATAAAAAAAGAAAATTAAAGGAATTAAATCATTCAGCTACTCAGACAGATTAGAGCAATGATTCTTGCACTCAGTCATCTTCTAGCTGCTCTGAGATGAACTGCGTCTTGCTTTTCTGGCTGAGAAACAATAAATTATCTTCTACACCCTATTTTTTGTAAACCAATGGTTGTATAAATACCAATAATAAGGGACCTAAATTTAAATTTCTAACAAATAAATGAGACTTATGGGAGGGAAAAGTTCTTAACTCAGTGTATTCCCTGGAAACAGAATAACATTATCATCACAAGTCAAGCAAAATACTTGTTTGGTGTTAAGACTAGTCTTGATGATTGCATGAGTTGACACAAATTTCACACCAGGGTTATCATGTAAGGCTCTACTAGATTTGGAAGGTGGGTACTATTACGTACTCATAAAGACTGTCAAAAGCACGATGCCAGGGAACTTCTATGGGCTAGGCTTATAAAGGCTCCAGGGCCATTAGCCTAGTACAAACCTATGAACCTATGAACCAAAGTATACCTACTTAGAATTGTATTTAGTTAGTCCTCTTGTGGTCCCTGTGATGTCTTCCTTGGTATTGTTCCTTTGCTCCTATGTTCCTAAGATAAGGTTAGGTTGAGAAGGTAGTGGTAGCAGGCTATAGACAAGACAGAATAAAAATGGCAGGAAGCAGAGGCAGACAAACATAAGACATTTGACAGACAAGGATGATATACACTCAAAAGGTTAGAAGGCAGTGGATAGAGACAGACACAGACATGCAGAAGGTAGCTAAGTGGTGATTGGGAGGTTTTAACAACAAACAAGGAATGAGGATGACACAAGTGGAAGGGAAAACATGGGATGGGGATAGGATAGGTTGAAAGTCAGGCCAGACCAGAGTGGAAAAATGCAGACATCATGATATAGGGTGGCTGATCTCATTGTCTGGGTGATCTATTGGGGACACAATGGGCAGTGCATGCCAGTCACACAATTCAACAAGCCATGCCTGAAGGCATTTTGTGTTACCAATACAGGAATCCAATTGCCTCCTCATCAAACAGCTTCTGTAACTGATATTTGGGGAGTAGAGCAGACCCTGCTAGACTACTTTAAGAAACCCTTCAACCCTCCTATTGCAAAATGGGCACCACGGGTGCCAGTGAACTCTCCAAGTCACTTCTGTCAGAGAAACCATTGTTTTCATGGTGAAATGTATCCCTGGTGGCTATCAGAGATCCAGTAACAGAGGAACTGGCTGGCACAGATTAAGAAGGTCGTAGACTCACCTCTGGCTCCTTTTCTTCTTTTACAACTGGACCTCTAGAAGCACATCACAGTGGAGAAAAAATAATGATTGCACACATATGTTACAATTATAATAGTAGTTATACAATGGGTTGGTGTAGATGTCATGCATACCTCACTGAGAGAGCAGTGACTCTTTCCTTCTATGCCATCCAGCCAAAACAAGTATTTGCACCTCCAGCAGCAAATGATGCACGCACTTCTAAGTATACAAGTAAAACAGGAAAGATCGCAGTAGACAATAGTACAGTATGTATCTACGTCAGCATCATAGGATTATAGGGTCATAGGAAGTTACTAGGCTAATGGCCCTGGGTCCCTTACAAGCCTAGCCAAGAGTTTATTCCCAAAAATGAAACCTCAGTCAGCACCTATTGCCCCTGCCAATGAGGGACAAAGGTGGAACCCCTGGGACAAATTTATGGTTTCCCATCAACTTATCAAGATTGCAGACGTTGGTATCTCCAACCTCTGCTGCACACTGATAAAACAGATTAAAGTAGGGCACTGCAGATGGCTGTACTTATGCCAGCACTACACATCAGAATGGATGATGTCAATGACATCACTCATCTTCCTCTCAAGCTCATAGCAGGCATCTGTCTTCCACAAAGGACCATAGTACTGCCCTTGGAAGAGCTTCTCAAAGTCTCTCTGCAGGAGGAGCAAGAAAACCTTGCTCTGTCTTGCACATCACACTGAAGCTCTGCATTCTACAGTGCCAGAATTAGCCAAGTTCAGCAAACTGTAGTGTACAAAACTGCAGTGATAAAATTGGATATATCACTGCATGTATTGCTGTGGATATACACACACCACATGCATGAGTATACCGGTTACAAAGCAGTAGCAATAAGTAGCTTCATTTGCATACTGACTATGCTAACAGGCCCTTGATAGGTGATATAAAGCATCAGTGGTGTTTTGAACAACAATGCTCATTATCATATAAATGTGGAGTGCAGGAAGTTCAGAAATGTTTCTGTAGACTTGTGGTTTTACAGAGTTAAGGAAAGAGACCTGACTTGCAAAATACCTCAGCAAAAACAGGAAACCCTGTCATGGATGGCAGTCATGATGAGGCAGAAATTGTGAAGTGCATGTAACTGGCATACCAGAACACTGGCATGGCACTGCACTAAATGCCTATGGCTGTGGGTGGATGGAGACCAACCATATTAAAGGGAAAAGCCTTGTTAGAGACATGCCACAGAAAGTTTGGTGTTCCAGGACCACATTTTGCAGCATGACTACATTATGTAATGGGAAGGCTGTGCATAATACTAACTGTAGCAGATGAATGGGTGAATAAAGGACACTTTGGCTGTAAGTAGTGGCATACCACAGCATTCCAAACACACCCACTGATTGACATGTTTCACCCACATGTGTATCTGTACTGGCAGGGTCATCTGAAGGAGGCAAAATGTGGAAAGGTTTACCACCCAAGGGAACAGTTTGCTATTGCTGGGCATCCCCACACATCTCATGCATATCCTGGACAAATGTGCCACAGACAAGCAGTACCACCATGGCTGGAAATGCAGCAAGATATGAAAACCATAATAGGTCTCTATATCAGGTTTGGGGAAAGTTACCGATATGATACTCCATACAAAGAAGATTTTGCAACAGACAAGTTCAGCAGTGAGGATGAACCACCAGCAATGAAGTAACTCACTAAAGCTGAAGGCATTTTGATCTCAGTCTCCAGACAGGTTGTGTCCCCTCTCATCCATGACAGTATTTTGGATGTGGAAGTGGGGCTCGCACTACCCACAATGTGTCAGTTGAGCATGTAACAGGTTAGTGATATCCATTACATTGCAGCATAGCACACTCCACCACATTTAAAGGGAAAGTCTGACTAAAGTTTCCATGCATAGCCATGTTTTCAGGTATATCTGGTCTGAATTTGCCTCATACAACATGACATGTGACATATGTCAAGCTTAATGTGTAGTGCAATGCATGTTACAGGAGGTTAGAATGGCATACATGGGTGAACAGACAGTGTTGTCATGTGTTCTGCTTTCATGTTTTTCTGGTGGTAAGTTAAGTATAATGAAACAAAATAGGTTTGATATCAGCAGGGTATCTATGGCTAACAATGACAGGACCATGCAATCAGTACAATTCACTGATGTAGCATCATCACTCTCTGCAGTGAAGCAGATCCAGGGGACAACCATGCCCACCATTATGGATGCCCCTTTAAAGGTTCAGGCTGAGCACACAGGGCTCCCATGAATGGGTGTAGGAGATGGTAGCATCCCTTGAGTAGGTCATACACAATGGGCAAATTATACCCCGGAGTTCCTCATGGGCTCCAGCTGTGCCCCAGTGCACACAGCATCTAAAATATACACAACTGCTGAGGTTAAAATACCCACCATATGGGGTAGATATAGGGGTAATAAGTTACTGTCATGACTCCAGGATCATAGCCGATATGGCTAAGATACTTCACATTAACCATCAGCTCTGCACATTATTGATCCTGTCTGCTACCTACAACATTGTTGAGGCACTTTGTGTACTCCATTGATTCTGGGCTGCCTTGCAAAAAGAGCACAGTGACATGGAGTATAGAGACAGGGGGATAAAGACAGCATGGTCAGTGGTGTAAAAATGATGTCTCCATAGATGTCTCCATGTGACATGTGATATTATGCCTGTCATCCATTCTCCCTCCTAAGGTCATACCTTCCATAGCCATTAGAGGGTCCAGATGCAGAAAGGTCTGTCATGACTTGTCCCAAATAAAACTACAAAGAACATTTGTGAAATGGTGTCAGAAAACCTGTAGGTACCTAGTGTGCCATCCCTTAACATGGGTATGGTTCAGGCTGTGGGCAAGGGTGCTCCTGCACCTCGACCCCTATGGTGCCTCAGCCAACTGTGACTGCATGTTTACATAGTCCTACCTCTTCGGTATCTTCAGTGGGCACACAACCTATCACCCCCTGTGTTAGGTGACGATCACTTCACTGGCAATGATGTTTTTCTGTGTCAGCACAAATTACACCATGCCAGGGTGAATGCTAATGGTCCTGTAGTTCTACCATTTTGCTGTCATAGACAGCATCTAGCTCTGACACTGCAAGCCAACACAGTGGGTAATAGCAATGGTCACATCATGTCATTTTTGCCCAGCACTAGGCAATATTTTCCGACTCCCCCAAACTCCAAGTTTAAGTGGTTATGCTGTTTACCACCTGTAATCTTAAACTATCTCACATTGTTGCAGTCACTTGCTACTCTGCTCCACCCAGTTTCAATGTATAGCATCTGCTTCTGCTTTGGCTGGAGCACTATTTAATGTTCCTCCTGTGAGCTTCAATCTTGCCCTTTTGCTGCAGGTACAAAATGCAAAAGGAGATTCTGCCAAGATGTTCATCTGCTATTCCATCTGCTTGCACAATCCCATGTTATACATGATGACACACACAACAAACATCCTGCTGCAGATGTCTGAACTGTATTGCACTTCTTCTCCTCATAAGTCTGCATAATGGAAACACCTCTTGTAAATGCCAGACACCTACTCTACTATATTATGCATTTCCATGTGTGCTGCACTGATTGTCTCATGGAATATTAAATGCTCAAAAGAGTGAGTCAAAAAAGAGCAAGCATTTTAGAGCACATCTGAAATTAGCAAAAACTAGACAAACTAAAGGTAATGTTTTTGCAGGGAACCAAGCCCTCCCTGTACCCCCCATATTCCCATCTAATTATATATACCAACTACGAGATTACAGAACAGCAGGGTAAGGCCAAATTTCCTGATCCCACTGTATCACGATTTCATGTAAAAAGCTCCCAGCAAAACTACCATTGAAATGAACATTCACTCTATATGAGCGATCACATTTTATTTTTACATCACTCTTATATGAGTATTCATTCTTCTGTTTTACAACCACTATATTATATGGTATTTATTTCATGGTCTGAGTTCATCAACTCAGCCTCTTGCATATACACAGTATTGCCTGCATCACACAACAATCTACATAATATATGCAGTCTACTTCCTGCTTCCATGGTACGTGTATAGAGAGATCTATTCATCATAGGTATATACCTTCCAACCAGGTAACCTTGTGAAAATCCCCCAGACAGGAAACTTTCATAGAGGCCAGATGTGCACCAAACAGGTGACTCATGGGTACTGGCCAGGTGGTACACAGACATGTTATAAATAATACCCTGGGCATTATAGTCTACCTGGCAGTGAATGGAGTGGATATCTGATTGTGATGCATCACATTTCCTCTGGGACAGATATGGCCTTGATGACAATTTGAGCAATCCATGCATCCAATGACCTCAGAGAAATGAAGAGTGCCATAAAATGTTTGCATGGTGCTGTCTCTCTCCTCCTAGGGAAACAAACAAGGTTCTTCAATTGCTGCAGCATGATATCAAGGAAATGGATCAGGATTCATGAGAATGATGGTTGTGAAATTCCTAATATGTCCTTAGCAGGTTGCTAATATGTCCCTGTAGCTACAATGTTTGAAGCCACACATACCTTAGCAGCTGAAAATGGGCATATAATGCACTCCCTCTTAATTCTGCTTCTGGGGGATGTAATTTAAAAATATGTTTTACAGTCTCCCTGTCCTCATGTAAATGGTCCACACTTTGCTGGTCAGAGAGCTACTGGCATGTCAAGTGCTGTCTGTACCTCATTTCTTGTTACAGAAAGATGTGATGTGCAACATGCAAAAAATGCTCCAATAGCAGCCAAAAACACATGCTGCTAATCCAAGCATTGCTGTCCTCACATACACCATCATCTTAACTAAGTGTCTGTACAATGCAATGTGCCTGCTTTATACATTACTAAATCATTCATCCATTTTGGGTGTCATCATTTTCATACACTGTGTGGCTCATTTGTATGAAATTCCTGACTTTCATGTCATGATATATTCATTAGTATGAGCTACATAACAAGTTATTATGTCTCTTGCACAATATCAGTATCTCTGTTTTTGGATCATCTGTACCCTGCTGTTGTTGCTACTTGTGCTAATTTGTAATGTGCAATGCAATGAATGTCTATAAATCTTGGTCTTTGAATCACTATATTATGCATTGCAATATCTAAGGGAATTAAGGTATCAAATTAGGCAAAGGAGGAATGGCTTTACATACATGGCATACATACATACATACATGCATATAAGCATTTTGCACATGGGCAATAATGCCCTCTAGCCTGTCAATATAACAAAACAGGTTTCCCATAATAAGTGTCTGTGCTGTTCTTAAAAATATCTAATCTATTGATTGCTTTGTTATCTGATGATTCTCTACTACTTTTTGATAACCTCAAACATTCACAGAGGTGGTTGTCTCTAATGCCCTATACACCTAAATAAAGTTTCCTCTTAAATATCTACATGAATCACTGTACAAGTTCAGAAATTTTAGTCTTTCATAATAGCTTACATTTTCACATTCATGGATGCCCTTGGTATATTTCTGCAGTACTATTCTAGTGTACCCCTCTTCTTTTCTTATAAGGCTTCCATATTGTTATTTCATACTCAGGTTTGGGTCTACTATAACTAACCAACAAAGTTGTCATCATTTCTTATTTCCTAGACTTTATATTTTTATACAACTTATAGTTTTATAACTATCATTATACAATTTTTTGACATGATTAGAAAAATTCAAAGCTGGATCTACCCATGTATCCAGGTACTTAAATTAATCTACTGTTTCAATCACTGTGTGCTGTATTAAATATTCACTTTTCAATTTAGGTCTCCCAAATCTCATATGCTTATTTTTTATGTACTTATCAGCATATTATTCTCCAGTGCCTAAATGATCAATTCAGTCAAGTTCTTTTGCAGACATGCCCTATTTGTAACACATGTAATCAGTTCACCCATTTTCAGGTAATCTGCATACAGACTATAAAACTCCTCAGATTAAAAAGATAGGTCTAAAAGCTACACTCTAAACAAGTACGGGCCTAAGACAGAACCCTGTGGTACACCCTGACCATAACCTTGAATTTCTCCTGTCCAATTACTGTCTGATATATGCCATGTCTTATTTGTAAACCATTTAGCTATCCATTTTATCAGGAGCACATCAATACCTAGTTGTTCTAATTTTTTGATCAGTGTTTTGGGTTTGACTCTAGCAAATAATGAAGTTAGATTTATATACATGAGTTCACAGCAGAATTTTTCATTCATAGCTGTTATTATATTGTTAGAGAACATCATGTCACGGGTGGTAATAGAGCTATTTTCAACATATGCTTTGTTGTAGTATGCATTTTATTTATCCCACATGCAAAATATATACATTACAAATATATAAGTTCAGGTATCATTTTTAAATCTTTCATGTATAAACAGCTGAATGAAGTGATAAAAAAGAGGTCCTTGCTGCTTATAATTTGGAAGAATTAATTATTTTTAGACTGCACATTATTTAGTTTGCACAAGCTGATTAAACATAAAACAACCACCATTTAGGCTAATAGCAGCTAGTAAAAGTTAATTGATTGAATCAATCAATTTAGGGATTAAGTCAGCATAAATAATTCATCAATTGCTTTTGTATATTTTGAGATTTTGTTTCTTTGGGAACTGAGTAGCAATAATTTGACGCTTCAGAAATATTTAAATAATACATTTTCATCACTGTTGACATTGAAACATGTTATATTATTATACATAACAATTGAGGTATAGGATCAGTTTGCATGATTTTAAGTCAGCCATCAACATGATCCATTTATGAATTAAACTAAGTATGCCAAAATGCTGTTTTCTTTCTATCTGAGGAAACTATTTCAAACAGTTAACTGGAATATAAACAGAGGTCACAATAAATCCCAATTATGCAAGATTCCTTTATTAAACAATGGAAAAGAAAGTAAATTATACATTTGAATTAAAAAATGGTGTGCTACTATCATTTTAGAAATTATAAATAGATACATTATATGCATTGTTATAACTTGAGTTACATTAATTATTCAATGTCTTGTATAAAATTTACAGTCAAAAATATTAAAGACGATATTTTTTGCATGTATGCTTTATATATATCTTAATACCATTGACACAGCACTTTTATTTAAGAAAATTATGCAAAAGCACTCATTAGTTTCAAATAGGATACATTTACTTTGCCCAAGAACATGTATTAAAATCTCAGGATGTTTGCACCTTAAGGCTAACAACAAAAATGAACAGTTTGGTGTGAATTCATAAAACGTTATGTGTGCTTTTTCAGCAAGGGATCTGGTGTAAGAATTCATACATGAAATATTAAAATAGGCAAAAATGAATAGAAGTTATATGGCCCTTTTTGTTCAGTAGGAAGGATGAGAATTTTATGTGTCACTTGTATGGGAGATGTAGACTCCATTCAGAGATGTCTCACAATGAGAAGTGGAGAGCTCTATGAAATTACAGCATAGGAAATGTGATTGTTAGTCACCTTTATTTAATTTATAAAGGAGCAAAAAACATAAATGCACTTTTTCCATAGAGCCTAATTAAAAAAATCAAATATAAAATATGAACTAATTTCAAATATTTTAAACTTGGTTTACCTTTGTTATTACATGCTGGTGGCTGCACTCATTTTAATATTTTAGTATGAACTTTAACTCAATATGTCAGTCAAGACTGTACAGTGTTTTACTGCAGAGCTGCAAGTGGCTAAACATAGTGTCACCTTTACTACTATGTTGTCATTTTCTATTCATTCAGTTTGTCTTAGTAGCTCTAAATGCAGTCAATGAAGATGTGGAGGTAGAATGTGACAACAAATTTCAATAAGCAAATCATGATCACAGTTAAAGAATAATTGCTGATAGTCATGTAACCATTTAAAGTAGCTGATAATCACTTTGTAGCTTGGATAACGTCTCACGTTTCTAGTTGATGACATCTTGCAATATGGTATTCTATATTTTTATATTGTAAACTTTACTCAGCACGGACATTCAGAAGAATAATACATGAATATTAGGCAGTATTCCCCTTTCCACCAAATTCTCTAATTACAATTCACCTTTAAATGGAGTCAGACCATACTTTTAAATTAAAAACCACAATTTCCTTACATTAATATATATTCTTTAAAACACAGCCCCATGTGTACCTTTATGCTATTTAAATCATTTTATATTTTATTCGATCGTAATTTGAATTTGCTAGCTATGGAGATGTTTTCATTTAGTCCTGGCAAGGTTGTTGCATCAAAACTAAGCTGCCACAACATCTCTTGGTGCAGCAGTTTATTTTTCCAGTCACCTGGAAACACTTGTAGTGATATTTGATCAACAACAAAAAACATAAATTTAATAAAATTGCTACAGGACATCGAGTGCCGTGCAAGTGCACTTTTGTTGTCTCCTTTTGATATACTATATAAGTGCTGATAAACTCTCTCTGGAAAAATCAACTGCTGTACCAAGAGAAAGTTTGGTGTAATATGTCTTTAATGTTCTAAGTTGTGGGTCACATGATTGATCCTGAGAGATGTGTGAGTGAGGGTGTGTCTTTTTTACTTTGATTTGTAACAGTATTTGAACTCACATTGCTTTTGTAAAGTCAGGTTCTAAAGATGTCTTTTTTACAAGACGAAAGCGCTTAGCCTATGGTTTATCAATTAACATTTGTGGATTACTGGTTATCCTGGCTTTCTGTGGCTTCCAGTTTTTACTTCATATTTTATTTTTGACTGGAATTGGTGTGCTTCGTGTTTGGTATTGAGATCTTCTGGGGAATATCAAGGCATTCCTTCTGATGCTATGCATCATTACACAGACATCAGAGTCACAAATCACACACACATACACATGCACACAAAATAAACATTTTATAGTCAACTGAAACTTTCAGTCATAATCCAAACATTTTCACTTTTTTGAAATATAGACCATAGGATATGACACTTATGAGTTTACATTTGAATTCTATTGAAATGGAATATCCCATGAGCTGCCTTTACTTTCTCAAGTAGTTAGAGACACTCATTCCCCGGGATTCACGAAGCTTGCACCAGGTGCAGGTGTAGCATTGGCGTTCCAACACCAAATATGGCCGGCGAGTGATCCAGGTACGAGCTGTTTCCACGTGCACTACCTGCATACACTACGCCAGCACAGCTCCCGGCACTTGTATGCTAATCACCCCATTTGCAGCAGTGTAACATGCAAATGAAGGTATTTAGCGATCCAGGAAATGGTGCAGGCATAGTGTAAGCATGCAGCAATGTAAACTGTAAAAAACGGTTTACATTTTTGCAAACATAAAATCGGAGCCATGACAGCTGGCCAAACACATGTATTATATTGGTAATATATGCCAATGGCTAAATATATAGCCATTGGCATAAAAAATGTACAAAATATAAAAATAACATTTAATTTTTTTGTTCACACTATCGCGAAGTTTAAACGTAGGGCAGCGGCACGCAAACGGGGTAGCAAGGAAAATAGAAAAATATAGAATATAACTGCAATGTAGCACATATCATGATTTCCCCATAATAGTCAATGGCAGGCATGTTACACCACTCCATGGTGCAAGGGTTGCTAAGGGGCTGTGTCAGTGTTATGCGCGGTATCTAGGAATTAGTAGGCAATCTCATGCAAATGAGAGGAGTTATAGTGAATCACAGATTCCCTGCTGGTGTAAGGATGCACCTCACAGCATAACATTATAACACCGAGGTGTGCCCTTGAGATAAAGATGACATCAAGAGAGGGGTGTATCACCTTTGCTGTAAGCACATTGGAACATTGCTAATCCAGTTTGCCCATAGCTAAGCAAAGCTGCAGGAAAGGGGTGTGTTGAACTGGCATTAGCTTTGCTTAGCTGAGAGCACACAAGTTAACTGAGTATGCATGTGAACGGAGATTAAAATGTGTTTAAACTTGGTAAACGGGTTTGCGTGGCGCACACTGGAGCTGAAACAGGAAGGATATAGGAAAAAATAAGGAAATGCTGCAGCAGGGAAACTGGAGTACAAATGACTAATTAACACCTAGGAACCTAGAGTGGGCCATTGACAACAGCTAACAAGGTTGCAAGCAGCTACCTGCAGAACAGGAAAGGGGAGGGGCTGTACTGCAAATAAAACAGTAAAGTGTCACAGCAATACAAAGCAGAATTGCATTATATCAGCTATAAAACACATTTTGTAACACATGACTGGGTAGGGAAAGTACAAAACAAGAAAGCTGGCAGGTGGATACATGCCTGACAATGGGAGGGGATCCAGGTTTAAAAGTGAATTAAAGGGAAACAGATTAATCAAGGCAGGCAAGCATAACTCCACACTACAGGCCCTACACTTGCAGTACTCACTGTAAAACCCATAATTAAGATACCCTGTAACTGGAATTGCTCATACATAGCCAATGACATCAGCAGCATCCATAGCACAATAGTATAAAGTGTGAAAGCACCTATCACACACTTCTGTATTCCCATACACTCTGCACCATCGGTGTATACATACAGGGAACTTTTAATATGTACATGTTAGGGGCTGCCATAACTTTGCTCCAGCAGCATGTGTTGGAGACTGAAGGTGGTGTGGAGCATGATGCTGACAACCACCTCAGGCACCAGAGGAGGAGAAGACTGTTCATACCCAGGGTAACCTACCAGGGGCTACATGATCTGGAGATAGTAGAGCATTACAGGATAGACAGGGACACCCTACAGCAACTTGTGGAGCTGTGCCGGCCACACCTCAGAGCCAGAACAAACAGAGGGTAGCCCATCCCAGTGGATACAAAGGTATGTGTAAGCCTGAGAATACTAGCCACAGGTACCTTTCAGATGCCAACTGGGGATATCATGGGGATCTCACAGGCATCAGCATCCAGGGTACTTCACCAGTTCCTGGATGCCATGTTACCAGATGCCAATAAGCACCTAGAGACTGACACCTTTCGCCACCTGCACACACAGTAAAAATGGATGGCACACACACAAGACTACCTGTAAATTGTCATATATAGGCAGTCTATTGTGTGCATCCAACATAGGCAGCCTTCAACTATTGCACACACAACTGCTATTGGCACAAGGTAAGTCAACACATGAACAGTAAATTAAGCTATCAGCATGTTCTGATACTGTATGTATAGGTTCATAGCTTCATAGGTAGGTACATGGCTAACTGCTCAAGGGCATTCATAAGCCTAGCCAAAATGTGTCAGCTTTTGCCACCCCATTGATTAATTAACTGTCCCTCTGTGGAGCAGAGCCAATGGTGGGATCCCTGGGGTGTATCTACTGTTCCCCATCCACTCTTCAAAATTTCTCTTGAAGTGTGCTAGTGAGGAACTCTATATAATGTAATTAAGGATGTTGTTCCAAAGCATGGGGAGTTTCTGTGACAGGAATCTGTCCCCCCAGCATGTTCTAGTTATTGTTGTGGCAAGGTTTAGCTCACTACATCATGTGGCTCACTGTGACATGGATTCTCATAGGTGGAGCATATCCATTAAGCCTGAGTTGGACACAGCTTTGTATGCCAGCAGAGATCATCTCTGAGTAAACGAGATGCCACTGACTAAAAAGTATTCCGTCTGGCTGCATAGGACATATGTTTGAGGCCAGTAATCCTCTTGGCGAGGTAGGTTTGTGGTCCTTCCAGCTGTTGGAAGTGTCTTCTGAGGTACATCCCAAATGGGTTATTATACTCTATGATGGGACTGAGGAGTGAGGAGTAAAGGGTCACTATAACCTTAGTATGTCTAGATGCAAACCCTTTAGTAATCAGATGGCCTACATAGAAGGATGTCCCAACTACTTTGGAGATATGATTGTCAAAGGAGAGATCACTATCTACCTTAGTCCCCAAATCCCCTATTACCTTGTCTGTATTAAGGTGACTGCCACTTATGTGTTAATATGTGGGTGTTTAGTTTTTCCCAAATGGAATGACCATGCAGTTTGTGGCACTTAGCTTGAGGCCATGACTTTGACACCCTGTGTCAATCTCTGTGAGGCCCTTTGAAGGATGTCTGTGTCAGCTGGACTGTCAGTTATGGCTCCCAGTTTGCAGTCATTGCCAAACATGGTCTGCCGTAGTCCACTTGTGTTTGCCTGTACCTCTGAGAAGTATATGCCAAACAGTAGAGGTCCCAGGACTGAGTCCTGTGGTACACCAGTTGTGACTGGTTAGGAGTTGGACCTGGAGGCTGCTAGTCTTACCATGTGGGTTCTGTGTGTAAGCCTGTTGGCAACCCATCCTGTGATGTATGGGTTTATGTACAGGCTGGTGAGTTTATCAATAATACCCGAGTGGGAAATGGTGTCAAAAGCCTTGGCAAAGTCCAGGTAACATGTGTGAACCACCTCTCTCCTCATCTAATGCCTTGGTGACTGTCTGTAAGACGTTAAACAGGTTTAGTAGGCATGATCTGTACTCAACCAAGCTGACCTGGGTTGGGTCAAGTGTTTGGAGGTTACCAATGTCTTTGTTAATGAGTGCCATGAGGATGCGCTCCATAGCTTTGCAGACCAGACTAGTAATGCTTATGGGGTGGTAGTTACCATGGTCAGTTGTGTTTCCACCTTGGTGGAGTGGAATAACTGTTGCTATGCGCCATTGTATGGGCATGTAGCCTGTGTAGAGGCTGAGGTTGAAAAGCTTAATTAGGTGGGGGGTTAGTCCGTCTTGTAGTGTTTGCAAAACGCAGTCTGGGACACCATCTGCCTCTATTGACACTGTGTTCTGCTGTTTGAGAGGGCTATTTCCACCTGTGTGTCTCTGATGTCTGGGATACTGTACTTTTCAGGTATTGTTGTGGGCTATTTAGGGGGTGAAATTTGCAGAGAATGTATCTGCAAGGATGTTGGCGATATCAGTAGGTTCAGTATATTTTGTGCTATATTGCACCGGCACAGTGAAAATATGTGTGTTACCACTTAGATCCTTGGCATAGCCAAAGAAGGCTTTGTGGTTATCTTTTGAATCCTTGCCTATTTTCCCGTTGAAGTTAACCTTGGATGATTTCATGAGGGACCTAAGTTTCTTACTAATACTGGTCATGGATGTCTGTCCTTCTTGGGATTTGTTGTTTTTCTGGACTACTGTCCTACTTCTGTTGTATAGCCTGTTTATTGCAGGGGTCCAACAGACTGGTGTCCTTGTCGTGGGGGAGTGAGTCTTGGCTTACCAGTGATGGCATGATCCATAGATCCTTGTAGGTGCTTATAGAGTGCATTTGTAAATCTTTCTGTACCTTGAGCAGTGTTTTCCCTTAGCATGGGGGTTGTCAAACATCCAACCTCTGTCTTTAGTAGTGTGAAGTTAGCTGTAGGAAATGTTTTCACTGTGGTTTCCTTGGGTGGGGGAGATGGTTGGGTGTGGAAATCATCAGTGAATTGTTCATGGTCGGATCTAACCAGTGACTGGTTTACCTCTGCTGTGGTACACCTGTCACCCATGTTGGTGATTGCCACTTCTAGTATGTTACCACCTCTGGTTGGGGAGTTTACCATCTGATACAGGGCATTTGAGGTGATAAATTCCAGGAAGTGCTGGGCCTGGAAGTGAGTACTCGAGTAAGTTTTCCAGTTAATGGTAGGGTAGTTGAAATCGACCAATACTAGGGTGTTTGGTAGGACTGTCATGTTTTCCACTGTCTCCGGGTAGGTGGAGTGGTAGTCCTGGGTCATGGAGGGTGATTTGTAGCAGGCCACAGTTTGCACTGCAGTTGTGGCTGATGTTAGCTGCACATGGATGATCTCAGAGGTATCATGCTGCCCCACTAACCTGGAGGTGTAGGTATCCCTGATGAATATGGATACACCCCCTCCATGTCTGTGTCAGTCCATGTTTTGTGGCCGAAATATGTGGTATGGGTTGTAGTCCAGTAGTGCTGGTGTGCTCTCAGCCTTAAAACAGGTTTAAGTTATTGCACAGATGTTGAAGTTGTCCATACTGAGGAGTACTGTGAGTGCGTGCATTTTGTGATTACAACTCCTGGCATTGAGTAGCATAACCCTCATTGATTTTGCTATTGTGCTGTTTATGGAGGTGGGATTCACCTTTCAGCCTTGCCTAAAAAAGGCCTTGGCCAGTATTCGAAAGCCTAAGGCTGACACATGCAAGCCAGTATGGTATTGTTGCATGCATGTTTACCATCTGTGCTTGTTTCTCATCTTTCCTGTAGGTAACCTACTGGTAAGCAATCGAAAGCCATAAACTGATACAAGTCTTCTAGCTTCCAAGATAGGCTTTTGGAGTGATTAAGTATCAGTGTTCTGTATTTTCTTGCTGTACTTAACTGTTTTCTGACTGCATGGTGATTTCTCACTGTATATTGTGATCTGAAAGCTCTGTTTATTCACATATTATTTCTGTGATGGCCTGCACTTTAGAGGTTCACAGATAGGTAGTAGGCTATCTGCCCAAGGGCATTTAGAAGCATAGCTACAGTGTGTGGGCTTTCTCCGCACCATTGATGAAGTAACTGAGCCTCTGTCAAGCATAGCCAATGAATTGATTCCAGGCAGAGTTGCCAGAAGCTGTTGAAGACGGGTGGCGGAGGGTGATAGGGGCACTTAATGATCTAAAAAGGGCATGTTAATGTGAAAATTCAACACCATTCAATTTCCCCAACAGGTCTTGCAGCTATAAAACTGGAGGGGATCCCCCTCCCCCTGGCTATATGGTTCTGGGATACATGATCCCAGGGGTGTATATTCTGTTACCCATTCACACATCAAGGTTTCTCTTGAAGTGTGTCAGTGAGGGGCTATGCCTAATGTAGTTAGGAATCTAATTTATAGTCTCTCATTTCATTTGTTATGTTTTTATTTCAAAAGTAAGTGAAGCTCAGTGGGTTTGGGCACCTCCGCCCTTTGCTTAGCCTAGTTTACACATAGAACTCATCTAAATAGCAAATAAGCAGAAGCGATGTCAATGTCAATAGTGTAATGGTTACAGTATTCGCATAGTATCTGTGCATTCGTGGTTCAAATCCCAATAAAGTTAGAGATGTTTTCATGTTAAAAAGTATACCTTAACCAAAGCTTGCATATTTAGGTAGTAATCTTCAGTATAATAAACATTTGAAACATCCATATTAAACCCATGTGTGCTGGAGAATGAAGTCAACAGAGATTGTAATGTTATGTATGCACATAGTGAGATGTTACTGAAATATATATATATATATATATCCTGAGTAGTTAGCAGATGTGACTGTGTTTGCGCGCACAGGTTATACGTTTTTAAATTTCGTTTAACTGTGTTTAACTGCTGCTTTAATGTCACACAAACACTTTTAAACATGCTTACAAATGCTTAAATGAGCCTTATTCTGGAGTAAAAAGCATTTTTAAAACATCGCAGGTCTTGAACCCTGGACCATGCACACCATAGTCATGGGACTTATCACTAAGCCATCAGAGCTGCATCCATGTTTCATGGTTTTTAGACTACACCTTTTACTACAGGCATTCCACAATACTGAACACAAATGGGACAGTCACTTTGTGAACATATGTACAGTACATTGCAATGTACTGTAGTTTGTGAATCAACATATACAAGTGTACATATGTATAACTGTTAAAAATTAATACTATATATATATATATATATATATATATATATATATATATATATATATATATATATATAGATATATATATATAAGGAATTGAAGTGTACACAAAACACATGCAACTCTGGTATTATAACCATTAATATTAACTTAGTTCACCATAGAAGGGATGGTTGTTGTGTATGTGGGGTTTGGGGTGGGGGAGTAATGATGGGTAATGAAATTATGCATCAAGAATAGCCTGGGTTGTATGTTCAATAAGTAAACTGGAGGTATATACATGGAGTATGGAGACAATAAAAAAGGACACAAAACAAGAACCATTCTCATCCCTAATACACTCTGCCAAGTCACATTGCAGCACTTAATTCCACAAACATGAGCATTAACATGTATCATACATTTGTACACCAACTGACTGTCACATTTGTTTTCAGTAGTGAGGAATGCCTGTAGTAAAATGTATATTCTAAAAACCATAGCATTTGGATATATCTCAGATTTCTTAGTGGTAAAGTCGGTAACTGTGGTGTTTGTGGTCCCGGGTTCAAGATCTACAAGGGCTGTTAATTCTTTTGAGGGCCAGAATAAGGGCTGTTGGATACAGGTTGATTAAGGCACTTTTAAGCAGTTGTAAGCTGTTTTGCGTGACGGTAAGCAGCGCTTAAACACGATTAAATGGATAAGCGCTTCACAGGTGTAATCTTTGCTTACTGTTGCGGAGAGCATGGGCAAACTTGCTTACAACTGCTTAAATGTGCGTTAATCACACTTTCCCTACCAGTGCCTGCTCTGAGAGGTAAAATAATCACCACTTCCAGGATTAGAACCCGCAACCATGTACACCATTCTCAGAGTAACTTACCACTAAGCTACTTGAGATGTATCTATGCCAACTGCGTATTCAGACAGGTTAAAACACAAAAGGGAGGATTGTGTGGAACTACGAGAAACTGCCATGTACCCAATTAAAGGTGTATGATAGAGAGAGATACATAGATACATGTCGATATATAGAGATATACATATATGTAGATATATACATAGGTTAAAAACATCTACACATCTATGGAGGTACATATAAATATATGCAATAATAGATATTCTATATCTATATGTATATACATATATATCTATATATATCTATAAATATATATATATATATATATATATATATATATATATATATATATATATATAAATATATATATACATACATACATACTTGTGTGTATACAGCATCTGAAGTGTTCAAATTTGAGTATAACATGGACCATAGCAATCACACATTCTGCCACCCCCAAACAATATGAACATAACATATGAAGAGTATATGCCAATACACTATTAAAAATATGTTCTATGGACATGAGCCAAATAGCGTTAGTCACCAACACAACTACAATGACTGCAAATATCCATGACAGAAATACACATACATCTTTCATTTAGCAAAATTTATTACATTCCGATGTATTGCCAAAAGGGTTCATGGACTAACATTACCTGCATGCTATACAGGAAGCATTTAACAGTGCCTTAATGAGTCAGCCTGCAATTACCATACTTTTAGTCAACTAAGGGATAGGTGTTCACATAGGGAAAGAACCCCCACACACATATAGAATATGTGTAAAAGCAGTTCCTATACACCAGCATCTGCTATGTACACCCACCAACATCTCCCCCACACCCAAACTAATTACAACAATACATACTGTCATAACATAACCAATTATTCACCCACTGTACGACATCTGCTGAAACCTTGACATACCTGGACAGAGCCACACTAACATATCCCTATGTGAAATAGTTGCTGTTATACAATGGAACAGCTGCTGATGTTACAGGGTTTGTTTGAACAACTCCTGTTTCAGAGGGTTGAAATTTAATTACACCAGAAAGTGTTACCAATTACTGATTATCAGCATAGTATGATACACATTTACACCAAACTAAAGATGTCTGATGAGAACACTGTAAACCCCCTAACATTTTATGCATAGCCATACAGTCTTGAGCTGGTCAAACATCCTGACCAGGCTGAAATATATGCAGAAGTATTGGGTATAGACAAACCCTGCACAAGTAGCAATGTTCAGAAATATAACAGCAGTACTCACATTTAGACCAAATCTAGACATTACACACAGTATAGTTGTGTTTGTCTCCATACAGCTATTGCAATAGATTTCAAAAAACACTTCCTGGCTGTCTTCCTCACAAGTAAGGCAAAGGGACAATGCCCAAATGGAGTACTCATTTATACTCCACTGTTGCAATGGTATTGGCTAATGGAGTAGCTGCACAGCTGATGTACATGTAATTAAGTACTTTGGAACACGAATTGGTGATCAGGATGTGTGGACAGCTGTAAATACAATGGTTGAGGTGTGGTTCACTGTAGGGACATGTACTACAGATCAGCATTACACATGTGGGGAATACAAACAGTACTATACAGAGCGCATATGTGTGCACACACTCTAAATGTTTTGGAGCTGGAGTATGACCAGCCCACAGGATTCACCCTTGTGGATTATACCCTTGCTACGAATGTCACACAATGTTATGTGCTATCTGACATGTCCATGACAATTTGTGGGCTGACTGCAACTCTGGTTAACTGTCCTTCAAAACATGATATCTCACATCCCAAACATACCACCCTTTGTCTGCATAACCCTGTCCTCATTGGAGCATATGACATCTACAGGTGTATGTCATATGGGACAACACTGACATATGAAACAGATGCCCATCACAACCATTGGACAAAACGTGTTTACACATGGCCATGGAGGATGGCCAGAGACATGAAGCAACACACACAGTATAAGGGATGCACATGTATGTACACCCTGTTGTACGTTGGCTCGACACAATACAACTATGGCCTTTGTCTAATGGTGATATTGCAGATGTGACACACTAAACATCATACAGGCCTGTGGACAGCTTGTGTAGGCATGACATCAAACCAGCACATAACATGTCTTGAACATCTTGAGTGTGTCATGACATGAATGCTTTCACCTACACAATATCCAAATACATGAATGTGTTGCACAACATACACATACAACCACATCAGGCCACAGATACAGTACATTCACCTTGCTGGTGTCAGACATGACTGTCATGGTTGCTCCTCATGTGTGTGATGTACACAGATGGCATTTGGGACATTGAGTACTGCTAAGTTAGCCATGTCTGGGCATAGTTGTCAGGCATCAGCAATATGGCTGAAAATGTGCAGGGGTGTCATCTGTATACCCTTCAATGACCTGTGTCACACATTCCACAATAGGGTTTAGTGTGTATACACCTCAGTGATGTGGGTCACATTCCACATTATATATGTATTGTATCTGAACACAGTCATGGCTATAAATTGTGTCTGTAACTCACACTGTATAGCAATAGTGAAGCCACATGAAGCCCTGCAATGGCTATGCACATCAGCTCACTGTGCAGCATGTCACTGTATATCTGTAGGGTGGACTGACAACACTGCGTCAGCTGAAGGTCCATGTTAGTATAACACGTCCCTGCATTGGGACACCATTTCCTCACTGTATATTTAAAAGGACACCATTGTGTTAAACATGTATGCATGTCATTCAACACTTTAGCAGAAGACATGTCATACTACATGTGATTGGCAAGGTCATATGCCACACATCAGGCTGGTGTACTGTTAACCTGTGCTGGTCTGTGGCACCATTGCAAAGTAGGGACAGCCATGTCAAACATGTGTGTAGAGCCACATGCACATTGCCTGTAGACTCAGCTCAGGGGTAAGCAGAATAATGTTGAATAGACATACACTGCTTCGAGGGAGATATGCAAGCTAGGGCTCAGGCACACATAGTATTCACTCAACATACCCTTCTGCTCATGTGATCCTCACACATAGGGGCAGTGGCCAACACAAAGCATCGGTGGCAGATGTACACAGGTCAGCGATAGTCTGTTAAAATATGGGGTATGTTGCACAAAACATGACAGTGCGGTGCAATGGTGCATAGTGCATGCATTGTGTTGCAGGTTTAGGGCATAACCTACTAACACAAATGGTACAACATAGGGATGTATGCTAACTACTACTAAAATTGTGTAAGGTGCATGCCTTCTGCTATAACACATGCATGCTGTTGTGTGCAACTCAGGGATGTATGATAACTACCACTATAATTGTCTAAGCTGAATGCCGTCTGTGATATCACATGCATGTTGCATGCCTTTGGGTGCTATCATGTGTCTGTCTGTGTATCTGTCTCTGTGTGTCTCTACTGTGATGTATAACTTGTAATGTACAGTTCTTGTCTGCCCCTCATAGGTGTTGATGTAGGTGCGTTGACCTCCTGCAGTCCACCTGATGTTAGTGTCTCCATAGACTCTAACAGTGATGATGAAAGCATGATTGAGGCACAGGCAGGGTTGTCAGGGGCTGAATCTGTGCCATTGATTGCCATTCCACCTGTATTCCCCTCATCCCTGCACACAGTTCTCATGCCTACACATACCCCATCACCAGTGGCCATAGTGGAAGGACAGTTGGTGGGTGTTAGCATGGAACAGGAATGTGTGGAGACTATGGAAGGTGTGCCTGCATACCATGATCCTAGCCAACTGACTGGTGATGTCCCACACAGGCATGTGCCCAGGGCTGCTTGTAGGAGGTCTTCTGGCCAACATGCCCCTGCAAGACATAGCACATCAGCTGGTGTCACCAGATACATGTTTCAGGCTGTAATGGAGGCACAGGCACATATTGAATGGCACAACAGAGAAGGTCTGAGGCTTCAGAGGGCTGCTGTCTGTTCTTTAACTGACAACATCCAGGCTATTGCAAATGCTCACCATCATCTTGCAGATGTTTTGGATAGACAATTGGGTGACATGGTGGGAGTCCTTGACCGTGGCATGTCAATCCTCGAGCATGGAATGTCTGTGCTAGAACATCTGGTTGGAGTGAGGCATCGGGCACATGGATGTAGGCCAGCTACATCAACTGTTGAAAGTCTACGTGAACATGCTACTTCATATGCCCACTCCCATAGTGGCAGTAGCAGCAGCAGTGAAGCTGGTGCTGTGCTGTCCACACCAGGACAAAGGAGGCCACGTGCACATGGTCCTAGGCGGTCCCAACAGGGACACGGTTCTAGTGGACAGATGTCATCAGACAGTACCCAATCTGGACCTCTGCCTGGTAGTAGCCATATAACCCCTGGCAGTCGCAGGTCACGTGGCCATGGCCGGACACTGTGAACTGTGAAACCTGCCATGTACAGTCTGCAGCTGTCAATAATACCCCTATGTAGGCCAGCCACATGCCAGACCTGTATGCATACATACACACACACACACACACACACACACACACACACACACACACACACACACACCAGAAACAAATGTAGGACACCTCAACACACACATGCATAATATCCACACATGCCCAATGAGATAAAAGGCCCTAACCCACACACATGATGTAATTCAGTGGTGCAGCCTAGTCCTCTGGCAAACATTATCACCCTGTGCATATGATGATGCCTGTGCCACATCCCTGCCATCCACACCATCAATGCAGAGACATGCTCATATGGTCTAATGCACGGGGTGAACATACTAGGAAGACAATTGTAAATTACCATTGTTGAGTAGTGTTGACAGGCAGCAGACATACCATGTACTACAGTTATAGAATGCATTTTGTACTTCTGACAGTATGTATCATGTGTAACAACAGTAACTGCATGTTGACCTTCATGTTCTTCCTTCCTCTTTCAGGTGTAATTGCATGTGCCAGGCGATGTCATTGTTTGCAGATAGTGTCCCATATGTAAATGTAGACTACTCACAGGTCTGTATGACATTACCTGCATGCACTTTGTAGCTTCCACATCACAGTTATAATCTCCCAAGTTTCAAAAATGTTCACTGATCTAATGATCCAAGAGCATGATAGCTGTGTAGTAAGCTACTGTGGCCAGAGCCGTCACATCCATAGTGGGTGACATCACAGGTAGAGTTATCTGGAGTGAGGAGGAGGTAAAAGAGTGGTTTAGCAGATGACAAGGGTAAAGGCCAGTGGAAAATGTGGTTTCTCATTGGGAAGCAGTAATACCCAGTGTCATGACAGGATGCAAGCACACATACACACCCACAGATTCACAGACACAGTAACACACCCACACACTCAGGGATTCACAGATGCAGTAGCACACATGCCAGTGTTGGGATGAGAACCCCTGCCTATGTGCAAATCATCATTATAGTACTACACAATTACAAGACGCGCCACAACACATGTATAGGTAGTCAGAATGGCCTAAGATCGAGGACATCAACAGAGATAGTAGATTGCGGTGAGTGTACGTGGGGAGGGGGGTTCATCAGTAGGCTATGGAACAACAGGCCTCACCCCAGGGCCTACACGTTTACAGGCGGTGAGAATGTCCTTCTAAGATTGATGATATCAACAGGGATACTAGATTGCATTGAGTGGATGGGGGAAGGGGGTCTTATCATTTCAATATGGTAAAATACAGCCTCACTCCAGGGACCAGACAGTCATACACACACACACACACACACACACACACACACACACACACACACACACACACACACACACACACACACACACACACACACACACTGTGGCATTCACAAAGAAATACACCTATGTCACACACATACAGACACTTAACATGTGTGAGATTCAAACCACTGCCTATGTCTTGCTTTCTACACTTCACTCTGTACAGATATCTACAACAGTGTACAGGAGAGTGAAAAACATTTGGGATGTATTCCCCACCATACGTGACATATATGGACACACACACACACACCCACATGTGCCAGTATTGTGAATCAAACACCTGCCTATCTGGTGATAGGTATTACAGAGTTACAGCACTATTGCATGCACTACAAAGCATTCTGACTCTTTCCTTTGCCAACTGTGCTGATATATGCACAATATATGCACAGGGGAAGTGTTACTGTTACAGATGTCAAGAGGTTTGCCTTCAGTGTCACCCTTACTACATTCTACGTTGTGTGCCTTCCCCTTCAATTAACAAAACCATAGCTTAGCAGTTACTCAGGTTATTGTAGGAATGGTTGTAATGCACCTGTGACCTGTCCTCAGTAATTATTCATCTGCAAAGTAGCCCCACCACTTAGTAGTTATGTCCAAACATCTGTCCATAACTAAAGTACAGCTTACTGTACTTTGGGATATCACCATATACACTTGGCAATGTTGAAGCTGCATTGCAATTGCATGATGTACTAAGACAACAGTCATCTTCAAACATCAGACACTGCACATGCATGGAATCTAAACACACATCAATACATGTACACATATGCAGTCTCCATCAGTAAGTGGACTAGCAGGTCAAGAGGATACATTCCACACTTTCCCCACACCATATGTGAAACCTATGTGAGCATTACACCATAATGGATGTTGTATTCATGTACTGATAGGACACACAACCACCTTCACTGAGTAGCTAAGTGTACATTTATGCCAACAGCACATAACAGCAAGACACACACACAGCAATATTCCATGTCATGATCCCAGAAAATGTTAGTTGACAGTTCCACTGTGAAGTCAGGACACTGTAATGGTCAACAGTGAGCACATCATATTTGCCACACACACACATCATATTTGCCATACACACCTCATGATTACTGGAAGAGTGCCAGCAATGTGCTCTGTTTGAGCTAGGCATTACAGTTGTTCAAGCATATGCGAGGTCTGTGGCTTATAAACATCTCACCCCAGCAGGTTCTGGCTATTGTGGTAATAAGGTTAATGTCCAGACAGCACACAGCATGCATGGCTTGCAATTGTTGACATGGGGTAAATGTAGGAGCTGTGGGTCACCCATGGCTGTACATGTCATGGACATATCACCTGTAACTACTCAGGAACATACAGAGCATAGCTGTATTTCCCTGAGTCTGTCAATACAGGCCATGTGTGTAGGTCCTACGATCCTGTTATTTGGGTATGTTTGTAGGCATTGCATTTGGTGGCCATGTCTAATGACATACATGCCACGTGGATTGTAGTAGGATATGATAGGTGTCATGGGTGACCAGTAGAGAGGGAATATTACCTCTGTCAACATGGATATCAAACCTTATGTACTGTTAGCATTCAGCAGCCATGGACCTATCTTCCATGTGCATGTGTGTAATGAATGTAGCCACCTGTATGTACAAAGGACAACAACAATTATAGTATTTTCATCTATGTTGCATGAGTGTGGGATGTACATATACAGGGCAGGTACATCTAGGTCATATCCAAACATGAGGGTGTTGTTTACTGGTGTACAGCAACAGTCAACTGTTGTACTGCTGACAACATCTGAGGGACCCTGGTATGTGTACAACTGACCTGGTTACAAACAGTGGTATTATTGCATTGCATAACACATTATGCAACTGTGCCAGTACATAGGTACTTTGCACAGTTGATGTAGGGCTAGGTACAGTCCACCAGTCGAAGGTTATTTGATGTTGTACCATAATATTTCATACCACATTTATGGATGTGTGTTGGTAGTCTGAGGACATTGTAGTGGATGTATATGAAGATACAACCTAGAATGCAGCTTTTGCCACTGTCACCTGTACCTGACTCATCTGTGATGAATTATGTTGGAGTAGTGGTCTTTACTTGTGAGTAGCCTTTATGAATATGTGGACACCACCTCCTTGAGTGGTCCGTACCAGTGTCATGGCCCACATGTCTGGATCTGAGTTATATGGTGGTAGTGCTATTGTGCCCTACAGAGCCTTCAGCCAGGTGTTCCTCACTGCACAGATGTCAGTATTCCCCATTGTAGGTTCTACATTGAGCAAAAGGATTACAAAAGCCACACATCTAGCACTGGTTAGCATAAGCATCCAATGCAATTGTCTTGTAGGTGTCAGGGTGCTACTTCTGTGTTTAGGACATTTTTCTTGGAATGGCACTATATGGGTACGTGTGACCTAGGTATTATTTACACTCCCTTGAATCATGGATGTATGTGATCTGTGACAAAGGCTTGTCTTTTTTCAGTCATGTCATCCCGGAATGACAGACACTGGACAACCTCATAATTACAGCAGGACATTGGCTCATTGTTTTGGTCAAGCAGTTGCCACTCGTACCATGACATCACTGCAAGTGGCAGCATTGTGCTTGGTATCAAATGCTACATCTACAGTGACAGACAGCAGCAGACGTTGTGTAGATGACCAATGTCATATATACTTAGTGGAGTGGTCCTGCTAATAATGACAACTAGTAACACAGTCGGGAGAGGTCATCTTGACACTTGCACATCAGTACTATTAGACAATGGGGCTCATATATTATGCTTGCACATGCCACTGTTCCAAGTATAATGCCACTGTCCACAACCTTATATCAATGTATGCCTTTCAGGGCAGCAATGTGTGTGACACATGCTGTACTTTGCATCCACCTGTGTGGCCCAGTTAACCAATTGTCTGTCACTTCCACACATGCATGATTGTATATACTTCACATATATATGGCAGTACTGCATTTACATGCATGCATGTGTATCACACAGCACAGACACAGATATATCATTTATGGCCCACATACAGGTATCTGTTAGTAAACCTGCATGATGTGCATATATACTGACAGTTAAGATGTACATAGCTGCAAATCTGTGTGTTTACAATAGGAGTCCATTACAATGTGTTCTGTATGCCATGTCCACTGTGGCCTTCTGTGGTTAGAATCAGAGTGCATCCCAAACAGCCCTGTGCTACTAAGTGTATGAGCGTTCCCACTGCCACCTTGTGTAATTTGAGTCAATGCATCCAAACAAGTCCTTTGTTTTTAAGTGTATGAGCATGCCAGTATAACCTTGTATAGTTGGAGTCAGAGTGCATCCCAAACGGCCATGTGCTACTAAGTGTATGAGCATGCCCACTGTCACCTTGTGTAATTGGAGTCAATGCATCCAAACAAGTCCTGTGATTCTATATGCATGAGCATGACCACTGTAACCCTGTATAGTGATAGTAGTTGTCCATTCCACAGATGGGCATACTCCAGTTCAGGGTTTGTTGTGCTACAACTATACCTCTCAGGCCTACCCATGTCTTACCTGCAGATGATGTGTTTTGTTTGTGCATACAGGTTGCAATGGACTCCTACTTTAAACACACAGGTTTCCAGCTATGTACATCTTAACTGTCAGTATCCTTGTTGATGTCCTCAGTCTTAGAAGGGCATTCTGACTATATTGAAAGGTGTTATCTCTGTGGTGCATATCATAACTGTGTAGTACTGTAATAGTGAACTGTAGATAAGCAGGAGTTCTGATCCTACTCCTGGCAACTGTGTATTTGTGTGTGCATCCTGTCATGACAGCAAGCTGTACTGCTTTCCAAAGAGTAACCACCTTTTGCACTAGCCTTTATCCTTGTCATCTGCTAAACCACCCTCCCCCCCCTCCCCACTGCAAGTAATCTGTCCTGTGATATCACCCAGTTCCGAAGCAGAATCAGATTAAGTGCAATTGTATGGGTTCTTTGGCACATACCCCAACTGCATACCACTCTACCAGTTACCTTTACATAGGCAAGACTTGTAAGCAAAATACTGGCAAGTGTGAGTGTGTATGTGTGTGTGTGACTACCCTGTAGTCAGGCATACACATGTGTTATGTCTTTTAACATGCTGCACACCATGGTAGTCATCAGTGGTGAGTGGAGTCTACAAATTATTATATAGTTAGGAATAGAAAATAATAGACAGTCAAGAATGACTACTGTTGGCTGTTATTTTCTTGTGGCACTGTTGAGCAGTGACACAGAAGTGGTCCCTGGGGTGTTTTTCCATACCCATCATTCTCGCACCCAAACTTCACAATCCCCGGGGTATATTTCCTTAGCCATCAATCCTCACCCCAAACTCCACATACACAACAACCATCCCTTCTCTGGTGAACTGATTAAGATTTAAATGCTATAATACAAGAGTTGCCTCTGTTTTGTGTACACATCAATTCCTTTGGAACCCTTATGTGTCACAAAGGGTGTTCAGACATGTTTATATATATGGCTATAGCTGTGTCTGTGTATATGCATATATATATATATATATATATATATATATATATATATATATATATATATATATATATATGTGTGTGTGTGTGTGTACACATACCAAAAGTGCATATATGTATTTAGTATTTATTTATAACAGTTGTACATATGTATACTTATCTGTGTTGTTTAACAGAATACAGTACATTCAAGGGTACTGTACATATGTACACAAAGTAACTGTCCCATTTGTTTTCAGTACTGTGGAATACCTGTAGTAAAATGTGTATTCTAAAAACCATGAAACATATGTACAACCCAGATGGATTACTGGTAAGTCCTGTGACTATGGTGTGCATGGTTCAGGATTCAAGACCTGCAAGAGTTGTTAATAATGTCATTTAGGACTGAATAAGGCAGGTGTCAATGTGTTTTTGCGACAGTAAGCAGCAAGTACACACAGTCAGAGGACATGTAAAAATCACAGTACACTTGAAATGCCCTTCTTTGTTAATCCTGCTGATGTCATTCATTGTGAAATACACTTTTGGGGAAGAAGTACTTCAGTAATGTCTGTGGTGTGTACTATAACTGCATACTGCTGTAGTGTAATAAACTAGTTAGGTAGGGGTTCAAATGACAGGTGTGTGAGTGAGTGTGTGTGTGACTTGTATCCTCTGTAGTGGTGGTTGTAAGTGTGTGACACCTGTGGGCAATGTAGAGGGGGTTTTGCATATATTTTATGTTGGCCGTACTCTATACCACAATGTCAACCAAACAGAGATAACAGATGTACATTAGCTGTGTGGCTGAGGTGCAAAGCCATATCCATACATATGACATCAAAGCCAGCCGATCACAGTTAACAACCCCACTATTACCCAGAGCACACACTTAACCCATGTGTCATACACACACACATGCCTAGGCAACAGTCAATATGTGGGTAGTACACTGCATATTGGCCACCGATAGTAACTATGCAGTGATAGCAGAGGACTACAGAGGCCATGTCACAAACTTGACTTCTCTCTAGCACCTCATCAAATGCCTTTAACAGAGTACAACCATACCAGTTTTTCACTTCATTTATATATTAAAACAAGGTCAATAAAACAATTAAGAACAACTCATTACAAGAGCCATTTCCTATTAAACTCCCTGTTTAACCCATTAGGATGCAGGGTGTCAAATTTTAAAATAAAAAGTACTGCTTTCCATTGTAATTTACATTTTTAAACACAGTGCACTGTGAAAGAGGCACGTGTTTAAAAAGTAAATTACAATGGAAAGAAGCACTTTGTATTTTAAAATTTGACACCCTGCACCCTAATGGGTTAAACAGAGAGCTTAATTGGAAATGGCTCTTGTAATGAGTTGTTCTTAATTGTTTTATTGACTTTGTTTTAATATATAAATGAAGTGAAAAACTTGTATGGTTGTACTCTGTTAAAAGCATTTGCCGAGGTGCTAGAGAGAAGTCAAGTTTGTTACTGCAAAAATAAATTTCTTTGTTTTTGGATCTACTGTCTGGGTCATTTTTTGGAACTGTTTTTTCTTCTGTGGGTATCTACAGAGGCCATGTCACCCTGGCCATCTGTCCATATGCATGTACATGCACACAGTGCACCTCCACGATGCTCCCCAATGGACACCTGCACCACCTATGGTGCCTTCACATGTGACTCACAACGGACATACCATGCCTGACAACATGCTTACAACTGCTTTACAGTGCCTTAATCACTCTGTATCCATCAGCCCTTGTTCTGCCTAGCAACAAAATAAACAACTTCTGCTAGACTTGAGCCCAGGACCATGCATACCAGAGCCAAAGTGATTTAACTCTAAGCCACCTCACATATGCATAGCCCTGTTGTATTCACAAACATATCAACATATCATTCGGCCCAGTCATTAAACATTACAGAGTATGTATTCTAACATGCAGATGTATGTGTGTATGAAAATATATTAATGTCTACACAGATACAAATGTATGTATATGTATATATATATATATATATATATATATATATATATATATATATATATATATATATATATATATATATATTTATATAGAGAGAGAGATAGAGAGGGAAAGATATATAGATAGATACAGATATAGATATATATAGATATATATATCCACATATGTGTAAGCAGATATTTATATCTATATAGTTATATACGGACATACATCTGTAGATAAGGTGGGAACATAGCAGAAACATATATGTCCACATGTACCATGAATGGGGTTGACAGGCACAAACAACATACGTCATGCACGAATAGGTATTCCTCCCCCACAGCAAAACATGTCTGACCTGCAATACACTACCAACTGTTGCAGATCCCATAACCAGGACCTTACACACAAGGCCACAAGATGTTAACAGTACCCCATCCCACCTGTATGATGTCAGGTTGTTATCAGTAATATATCATGCAGTACATTCAGGCTCATAGTGACTCCCATTTTGCAGTCATCTGTTACCTTTGTTAGCCAGAGTCCCATACTGTTGGCCTGTACTACAGAGATGTAGAATTCAAACAACAGTGGCCCCAGGACTGAACCCTGAGGTACTCTACCTGTCAGTTGTCTGGAGATGGATTGGGAGACAGTTACACCTACAGTTTGGGTTCTGTCAGTAACCCATGTGGCAAACCACTGAGTGGCATAGGGATGTATGGCCGGATTAGTGTGTTAATCTATGTTTCCAGACTGGTATATGGTACTGAAGGGCTTGGCGAGGTCCACATAGGCATAGTGGACTGCCTTACCATGTTCAACAGCTATGCAGACTGAGTCAAAGCAGACAATTCATTTCAAGAGGCAAGACTGTCACTCCATGAGCCCAATCTGTGTGCGGTCCAGTGTTTGAGGGTTGCCAATGTCTGTGTTCCAAACTTCCCTGATAATGCATTCCATGGCCATGCAAATCAGGCTCATCACACTGATGTGACAGTAGTTCCAGGGATCCAAGGTGGATCTCCCTTTGTGGAGTGGTATAACTGCAGCTGTGCACCACTCAGTGGGCACCAGGCCTGATGCGAGGTTATGATTACACATGACAGTCTGGTCCCATGGATGATGTATTCTTAGCTGTGGATAGTGCGGTTTCCACCTGTGTGGCCATGATTACTGGCCAGTGGAACTCTGTTCATATTGCCCTTGGCCCTTTTCGAGGTGAGAGGGGGGTGATTGTGGCACTAAACCAATCCGCGAGGATATTGGCACAATCCGTGGGAGCAATCTATGTAATGCCATTCTGTCATAGCTCAGAACACATCTCAGCATTACCTGTTAGATTCAGGACATAACTATAGAATGGTGTGTGGTTGTCTGTGGAATCTGTGGTGATTTTAGTTACATAACCAGCTTTGGAGGATTCCATGGGGGATCTCAACATCTTACTGTGGCTGGTAAGGGAGTTGTTTGCATCCTTGGTGTATCCTTTTTGCTTTAACAGTGTCTACCTTCTGTTGTATACTCTGTTAATGGCAGGAGACCACCAGACCGGCTTGCTTATTTGGGAGATGAGCATTGTGGTTCCATGTGGGATGTCAGGAATCATGCACAAGTGGATGTGCTCATTCAGTACCTTAGTACAGGATTCATCTGTAGAGCTGTCAGCTCCTGTCTCCATGGGTGTCACAAACATTGTCACTTCTGCCTTGTGTAGCATGAAGCTGGCTTTGGGGAGGTCTTTTATGGACAACTGTATATACATTCCTTTCACATGCTCACTTTGATTAGCCTATACTCGGATTACTGTGGTGAAACCTCAGTCTCATGTACTGTTGTGCTGGCTTAGTGGTTAATTACTGTGACTATAATGTACAGTGTCCTGGGTTCATGACCTGCAAAGGTGGGGTATTTTTGTCCGGCCAGGACAGCGGTTAATGCATACAGACTAATTGTGGAAATTAGGTTAGTCACACTTAATACAATTCAAATGCCCTACATTGGCAATCCTGCTGATGTCAATCACTGGAGAGTACATCTTTGGGAAAAAGAGTACTCCAGCAATCTCTGTGGTGCATGCTATAACAGTGTAATGCTGTAGTGTGATATAGAACTCTGGTATAGGTTCTAGTCTCACATGGGAGTTGTGGATTCTTTGGTGGCTGTTCCTATGCCTGCGTAGAGAGTGCTGCATGTTTGGCTAGTCACACTCACTGTAATTCATTGGCCCTACTTTGGCAATCCTGCTGATGTCACCCACCTAGAAATACACCTCTGAGACTGCTGTAACCCAGTATTCTCCATAGTGTGTTCTGTAACTGCGTAATGCTGTAGTGTGGTAAACTAGTTTGGTAGGTGTTTTAATCCCATACTTGCCAACTGTGTGTTTCTGTCTGCCTGAGAAGGGAACAATGGTTTTTAGAGTATTCACACTCCTTACAATCCATATACTTAACTTTGGCAAGGCTACTGATGTCACCCACCTAGTGATACACCACTGGGAATGCTGTAACCCAGTAATCTCTGTAGCACATCGGGTAACTGAGTACTGCTGGAGTGTGATTTAGAACTGTGGTAGAGTTCCATCCACAACCAAGGCAGTTATGTATGTTTTTTGTGTGCTTCAATGTCTGTGTAGGGAGCAATGCAATATAGACTACTCACTCACAAGAGGTTTACAATGCCCTACTTTGGTAATCCTGCAGATGTTATTCCTTGTCAAATACACCTTTGGGGAACTAGTTCTGTAGTAATCCTCGTGGTGTGTTCTATAACATCTCCATGCAGTAGTGTGATATAGAGCTTGGTCATGGGTTCTATACCCACCCGTGGATGTTTTGTGTGTGTGTCACTGTCTGTTTTGTGAGCAATGCATTTTAGGCTATTCACTTGCAGGAAATTTGAAATGCCCTACTTTGATAAACATGCTGATGTCATTCCTTGTGAAATACACCTTTGGGGATGGGGTAGGCCAGTAATCTCCGTAGCATGTGCTATAAGTGTGTAATGCTGTAGTGTGATAACCTAGTTCGATAGGAATTCTATTCTGAGACATGGTAGGTGTTTGTCAGTCATATTCTGTGTGGTGATGGTTGTAAGTGTCTAACCACTGGACATGTTAAGGAGCTGGTTTTGTAGTTTTCATATATGGTGGTCATATTGTATGTCACAAAGGCCACCTCAGAAGGATTACAGATTTCAATCAGCCAAGAGACTGGGTTGGCAAGCCATACTCCTACATCTGGCAAAAGGCCTGGTGAACAAAGTAAGCAACCATACTATTACCCAGAATACGGTCTGAACCCATGTGTCATACACAAATACACTTGCCTAGTAAAATTCCACTATGTTGCTAGTAAACTGTATATTGTTGACAGATAGTAAGCATGGTATGATTGCAGTGGGCTGCAGAGGGCATGGCACCCTCTCCACCAGTACAATAGGCACATAATTGTGGACAATGCGCCTTCACTATGTTCCCTACTGGATGCTTGCAACATATGTGGTACCATCAAATGTGATCCACAAAGGACATACAATGCCTTACACACATGCCCTGTATGGACATATGCAACTGACACCATGGAATACCTGTATCATGATATCAATGCAGGTGCAGGGTCAACCTGCTGCCTATTAGCAGGTCCTGCCACACCAGGCCTGGATTGGCACATCTGATGATAACAGTCTGTGTACATAACATGTGCCAGGCAAACCAGGAACACTTAAACATGTCACTGTACATTAATGTGGGATGTGCACATCCCAGGCAATGTCCATGTCAAGGACTATCAAACACAGACATGGCATGCATTGGAAAGCAATGGCCACACACAGTAGTAACCAGGATGACAAGATGGTTAATACACTACCCATCTGTGTGGGACATTGCAGACACTGCACCCTTGAACCACACTTCAGACCATTGTCAGGCGGCCTGATGCCAAGGATTATCCCTCACCCAGCCTTGTACAGTCATCTTGCACAGCCATCCACTACACACCCATGAAGCAATGCACACATGCATGTCAGTACTGGCACCTTGTGTCGGCATGTGGGGTATGATGTTCCCAATCGCAGTCACACCCAGTATAACTCCCATTGGCATACTGACTGATGTCAGACACATTCACATGCCCTAGCCCATCGAACCTCAGGATAACCCCTGTGGTGCATGTAATACCTGTGCATTACTGTAGTGTGGCAAACTAAGTAGTTAGGAAGTGTATTTGTGAGCCTGCCAAAGTGTGCCACTGTGTCTGAGTCCCTTAGAGAGTGTGGCTGTGTTGACAATGACATCTGTTCATGTGGACAGCCATGTGTGCCACACCTGATGTATGTCTACTATATCTCTGTTGCAGATGTCGCTCACCAGCACACAATGTTCTTATAGCACACCAACATGTCAGCTATGTGGCACATGGTGTAACTGTATGCACTTGTTATAGTAATGGCTAGTCAATCAGGGGGTTGAACCCCTGTAATGGTAGGTGTGTGACAGAAGATGCTTAGGTTTTTGTCTCCCAGCCCTTCTCTGATGTACTTTGCCTCTGTCTGTCCCTCCCACACACTCTCTGGTGGACGTGGAGATGTGCACCTGCTCAGCAGCAGCTTGTGTTTTGTAAGTAATGGTCATGATCAGGTAATGGCCTCTGCACCTATTGCAGTCCTACTCTAGTTGATTACGTGTGGAACAGCTGTGGTCACATTCCCATAGCCAATTGCAAGGAAACACAGTACAATATCTAGGAACATCATGTTGGTGTTTCCCATGACAGTCGCTGTGAGTGGAACCTGGATCTGGTGTTTGGTAAACAGCATCACAGATGAAATCTGGATATTCCTCAAACAACATACACTGTGGAAAATAGCCTAAAGACAGGAGGGTGATGTGCCATACATGACTACAGCATGTAAGAGTAGCTATGTTTCATTCAGACTACAGCCAGTTTAACAGGTTGTGTGTGGTAATGGCTAGTTTGCATGTTTTAATAACTGACAACACAGTGCTCTGTTTGTGAGGAAACCCCCAAGTCATTTGTGGACTGGTCAGTGTGTGGAACCATTTGTTTCTTGTGTTACTCACAGAACACACATCTGTGAACTGCAGAAGCATAGTGTGAGGATTGCAGTGAGTACACGGTGACAGTGATGAAAGTTACTGACATTGCATCCCTGATTGGACATACAGCACATGAAACAGTGGTATGACAGTCACTGTCTGAGGTTATCACAGTGACATGCCAATAATGGGTCACTGTTCATAGCTGCAGTCACAAATCATCTACACTTTGGAGAGACGTCATGCAGTATATATGCATATATTGTGCTCCCTCTGCAAATGTATGACATCTGTTGTCTTGGATTAATGGTAATATCTATTCATGCTGTCATAAGTAATCCTGAATGCTATTATTACTAAGCCTTATCTGTGTTAAGACTGCAACACCATAGGCAGTATGGGATTGGTGGTCCCGGCAGAACCACTAGTCCCACTTCAGCTGGACATGGCACTGGGAACCAGCAAGTCTGGGGCCCAGCCTTGGACCTCCTCCTCTGCTGGCTTTGCACCACCTTTGATTGGAACCGCCACTGAGGATGGGGCTTGCCCCCCTGGAGCAGGTCCAGACAGCAACTTGTCAGCCATCGTACGGTCCAGGCTGTGGTGTGTAGGGAGCTCAATAAGGGGTTTTGAGGCCAGCTATACCAGCTTGAGGGCAGAGTGGCACAATTAGAGGGTGAACCTGCCCCTCCTAGACAGCCCCCATGACAGCCACCTTTGGGGCTGTGAAGGTCCAGTAGTGGCTGTCCAAGGGTGGGGATCTCTGTCCCAATGTTTTCATTTGGGGGCTCATGGGCTTGTGACTGCCAAACACCCCTCTCCGTCCAAGGTGTTCCCTCCCACATGTGTCATATACTGCCCCTGTATGCTGTCTTGTCTGTCATCCTACCCAACCTATCCTCCACAAGCATACCTACTCTCCTTCCCCAACATCCCTCTCTCACCTTACAAAAATGGAAACATAAGGCCAATCTGTTCCCAGAACAACTTTTGCCCCATACATAGCTGTCCATTTCACACACGTGTCCACTGGACACATGTAACCTTTTATATTTGCATCACAACATACTTCTGTTGTCCTCACCCCTCTCTCAGGAACACAATCCTGGTATGCACATGACTCCTAAAGGTTCCAGGTACACTTGATGCAGACAACTCCAGTGTACACACAATGCTATCCGTCCCTCTATGGTTACCCCATTTAACATTTTAATGATGATGATGTTGCACACAGCACCTTGCAAGAGTACTGTTCTCACATAATGATTGGACAGAAACTATTTTGTTAATGTAAAGAAAACACTCAAAGTAATGTATTTGGGCAATGTACAGATGTTTGCGTGTATTAATGACACGTCTGTCTGAGGGAATCTTGACATTACATAGGACAACACCACTACAAAATACAGGAGTTGCTGGTGTTTTCCTTTTCATTATTTTTTAATGCTTTGTTGTCACATGGTTTGTTCTTGATATATCTATATATATCTATATTTATGTATGTATATATATCTGGACATAAAAACACACACACATACATCTACATAATGAAATACATTTCCTATACTGTTGAATGACTGTGCTGGATGATATGTTTGTGATAACATCAGATGTCTGTATATCTGCCATGGCTTAGTGACAAATCACATTGTTTGCAGTGTGCAGGGTCCTGGTTTCAAACCTTGCAGAGGCTGTTTATTTTGTTGCTGGGCAAAACAAGGGCTGTTGGATAGTGATTAAGGCACTTTTAAGCAGTTGTGAGTGGGTGTGCGCGTGTTTGCGTGATGGTAATGAGTGGTTACTTTTGGTTACAGTTCCTTATACTGAGCTACCTTCTTGATTGCTTAACCTGTGTAGGCAATGCTTACCTCTGTGCAAACAGGCTGAAACCCACTCACTGCTGCTTAAAAGTGCTTACTCCCACTTACCCCCGCACTAATTTCTTTAAAAGAAAAGAAAAAAAGGAGTGATAGGAAATTTGTGAAAAAGAGGCACAAAGAGGGAAAGACAGTAGGCAAGGTAGCTAGGGATGTGCAGGAAGGGTGTAGGGAAGGTCCATAGCTGTCCATTTCTTCTACAGCAACGGCTGTGCATATGCAATAAATTTGGCGGTACATTTGGACACTCACTACCCTGAGAGAGGGGTGAGGACAACAATAGTTTATATTACTTCTAACTCCTCTAGTAACTATCTACACATTAACCTCTTATGAACAACCACTCCACTCAAACCTTCTACTGCCTTCTAAGCTCACTTCCACACCACTACTACCTATTCCTCTTTATAGCTTTAACACCACAACTTCTCCCTGCTACCTCCATGCCAAATATCACAGGCTAACCCACATAAAATACAGTACTCACCTTGCAAGGAAAACACTTTGTTTTTACTTCCTTAACATTAACAACCCCACATATAGAATACTCCACTTAGTCCTACTAGATGGAGACATTCATCCTAATCCTGGCCCACACAATATTCCTGACACTATACAAATTACCTCCAACATTACTCCTCCACACACACCTAATAAGCCTCCAAACTCCCTTTCCATAGCACATCTTAACATTCGAAGCATTAACAATAAAACCACCCATCTTCATGCCCTTTTAGAATTCTACAACTTTGATTTCCTATGTCTATCCGAAACATGGCTAAAACCATCCATTAATGACAATGAACTTATCCCACCTGCCTACAGTATCCTGAGAAGGGATCGTATTAACAAAAAGGGAGGGGGTGTAGCAGTCCTCTTTAAAAATAATCTACATGTCACCATATCTAACATAAATCTACCTACATTTAATAACTCAGAAATCCTAGTCACTAAACTTCAAATCAACAAATTCAAATCCATTAACATCGCTTGTATTTACCTTCCCCCTGGTAATAACATTAATACCCTTGAAAACATTCTTAACTGGATATCTATCAATCTTCCACAAGAAACCTTAATACTTGGTGACTTTAACATCGATTGGAAATCCTGTAGTACCCCTCAGCCCACCACCCACATTAATCTTCATGGCTTCTCTCAAGTTATAACCTCCCCCACAAGAATTGATAAAAGTAACAATAAAGAAAGTATACTAGATTGGATTCTTACAAACTCCCCACATCTTACATACAAGGCAGAAACCCTCCCTGATAATCTAAGTGATCACTTACTCACTTATATCATCAGACACAAAATTAACTTACCTAACCCAACTACATATCGTACAATCAGGACTACAAAATCATTCAACCCGGAACTTTTCCAGCTAGAACTTAAACACTGTGACTGGTCACCACTAAAAACACTTCCCCTAGATGAAGCAGTTGACTACTTTAATACCTCATTCTTATCCATCCTTAACCAACATGCCCCCGTGCTCTATTAGAAGTAACACTAAACCTGCCCCATGGCTCACCAAAGACACTAGACAAAAAATTCTCCTCAGAAACAAATCGTGGTCAAAATGGCACACTACCAGGAATCCAACAGACCACCAAACCTTCAGACAACTTAGGAATACCACTAAAAAAGCTATCCTGCTAGATAAAAAAAACTTTTACATCCAACTACAAAAAACTAACCAAAGAAATCCACAAAAGTTTTGGTCCAGCATCAATAAACTCCTACACCCAGGCCAATCTATAACACCTACCCCTCTAGGCTCTAACCAAGAAAACCCAACACAAACTGCTAATGCCTTTAATTCTTTCTTTACAGACACCATTCTAACTCTAGCTAAACAACTATCTCCTACTTCCCCCAATCTAACCACCTCTTCCACTTTCCCTATTCCATTACTTCAGCTAAAACCAGTTCCTACATCCTTTATTTGCTCCCTACTAGAAAATTGAAACCTACCACCCCTCTGCTGACCATCTACCTGCTGAGTACCTGCAAAAGGTGCCAAAGCCATAGCCCTCCCATTTCCATACTCATAAACAGAACTATATCGAAGGAAATATCCCATCTATCTGGAAAATCTCACATCATCCCCTTCATAAAGGTGGTAACTCTATCGACATCTCAAACTATAGACCAATAGCCTTACTCTCTCCACTAGCAAAATTATGGAAAAATGTGTCCATAAGCAAGTACTCACCCATCTAATAGATAATAACTTACTTGCCAATTGTCAACATGGATTTAGACCTAACCACAGCACCACCACAGCCCTCCTCTCCTTCACAGACTGTATTAATTCTAACCGTAATAACAATACCCTTTCCTCCTCTGTCTTTATTGATTTATCTAAGGCTTTTGATATGGTTAATCACCAGCTCCTTATTAAAATACTTAAAACTCTTTCTCTTGATTCTCTAGCATTACAATGGTTTAAATCCTACTTAGACAATAGACAACAAGCAGTACTATGGGAAGGTAACCTATCCTCTCTCCTCCCTATTTCCCTTGGTGTCCCCAAGGCTCCATCTTAGGCCCACTGTTATTTTCCATTTTCATTAATGACCTCCACCTAGCAATCCCACATACCACCTGCATTCAGTATGCAGATGATTCCACTATTATTTGCTCAGCAAATAACCCTGCCAAACTACAATCTCTTACACAAAATGCATTTAACACAGTGGAACAATGGTTTTAAACCGTTGCCTTTACTTAACCCAAAACCAAACTCTTACTTTTACTCCTACTCGTAGGACTGCCCCTCTTCACTTTACCCTTACATCCAACAATGGGACTCTCATATCTCCTGACATAACCACCAAACTTCTTGGAATTACTATAGACAATAATCTAAACTTTGACACTCATACTAACATCACTATAAAAACAGTAAATAAGAAACTGGGATCCCTTTACAGAATCAAACCCTTCCTCACTCCTTCAACCAAAATCGCTATAGCTAGAACTCATTTAATCACTACCTTACTCTATGCCTCACCCATATACACCAATCTCTCAAAACATAATCTAAACAAACTTGCTACTGCCTATCACTCCATTGCTAGATTTTCCACAGGTTCTCCTTTTCGTACTCATCATTGCAACAACCTTAAACAACTAGGATGGCTTGAATTTCAAAACCAGATACTATCTCAACAACTCACTATTATACATAAGAGCTTGTACTACCCCACCCATACACCTATACTGACTACCCTCATCACCCCTTATAACAATCTCAAGAACCTACGCTCCTCAAATAAGCCACTTATTACTATTAACAAATCCAAGAACTCAGCTGGAGATTCTCTGTTCTCTAACTCCGTAGGCAAACACTGGAACAAACTTCCCTCTGAACTCCTAGCTCTAACCTCCACAAGACTCTTTAAACTAAGAATAAAACAATTTCTCAGTTCTCACTGGCTTTGCCCTTGTACTAACCCTGACTAAATATCTTCTCTGCTCCTAGCAAGAATATATTCCACCACTTTACATACTCTTGCTGCCTCTTAGATACCTTTATCTCACTATATCATATGACACATTTCTATAATTTATTAACAGTATATACTTTCTGTTATCCTGCTTCTAAATGAAAACTACTAATTTGTTCCTATTCCTATTGCATTGCATATCACCTCAGCACATCCTTGGTATCCTTGTAATGTCAACTGAACCTAATCAGTATGTTTGTATTCTGCTTAATTATTATTATAGTTCTTTTAATTTTAAACAATTTATTACAGTCATATATTGTGTATGTAAATGGCTGTAACTGTTTAGAGCTATTTTACTACTGTTATTCTGCTTTGAACTTATTATTTTTTACTGTAAAAAGTTTGCTGTGCTGGAGCTTTTCTCCCCGGGCCTCTACTGAAAATGGATCTTATTCCAGTTAGATTAGCCCGGTTAACAAATGTAAAATAAATAAAAAAAAAAAATAAAATAAATGTTGTGATGCCAATTAGAAACATTTATATATGTCCAGGGGACACGTGTGCAAAATGGACAGCTATGTATGGGGCGCACTTTTTTTGTGGGAACAGATTGTCCTTTTTTCTTTTGTTTTTAGGTGAGAGTGGGATGTTGGGGAAGGAGAGTAGGTATGATCAAGGAGAATAAATTGGGTAGGATGACAGACAAGACAAACAAGACACATACAGGAGTAGTATATGACACATGTGGGGGGAATACCTTGGACGGGGAGGGGTGTTTGGAAGTCACAAGCCCATGAGCCCACAAATGGATACAGTGGGACTGAGGTCACCACCCATGGGCAGTCACCACAGCACCCTAACAGCCCAGAAGGTGGCTGTGCTGGGGGCTGTGTAGGAGGGGTAGGCTCACCCTCTAGTTGCGCCACTCAGCCCTCAAGCTGGTGTAGGCAGTCTTGAATCTCCCTGTCGATCTCCCTACGTAGCACGGCCCGGACTGTACCACAGGTGACAGATTGCTGTCCGCTCCCGCTCCCAGTGGGGGGGGGGGTGAGCCCCATCCCCTGTGGTGGTTCCACCCGAATGTGGTGCAGGGCCAATGGACAAGGAGGTCCCAGGCTGGGCCCCAGATGTGCTGGTGCCCATACGAGCTATGTTGTAGCATGCTTAAGGCAGATATGGGTTAGTAATAGTCAACAGCATTCACAATTAGCTATAACAGCATGCATAGGTATTCCATTACCCAGGGCACCAGATATAAAATAGTTGCAGAGCAAGCAGAACACATGCATATATGGGTAAACAGTGGCCATTACACCAACATGCAAGTTTCATTGATGGCAACAGGTCACCAATATGGGAGTATTTTAACATGGCACATGCATAGAAACAGATGTGAATATTTATAACACAATAGGACATATGTCCCAACAAAGGTTAGGAGTGTAGACATACCAAATGAGTTGTGTAAATCTGTTATTTGCCCATATGGTAGGGGTGAGAGAGAGAGAGTTCAATTAACAGCTAATAAATCCTTGTAGTTTTCACAACATTTGTAGTCACTGCAGTGGTCTGTCCCTTACATGTATTATTACACTACCCAATGGCTTTATGTTGTACAATGGTATGTTTGTAGATTAGTATGTACGGGACCTGTGTCTTACGTACAGGCTTGACAAGATGCAGGTGTTAATGCAACATGTTTTGAGACTGCTCTCATACACTTTGGGTGAGATGTTGGGAAGAAAGGTATGTTTGCATGTGCATTCTCTGACTATGTACAAGTCTGACTATCAGTTATATGTCATTAACAGCTGCCTACATTTCTTGGATCATCACACGAATTTGTCAGGGGAACAAGACAAAAGGCAGGGGATGTGGGCCATTTATCAGGGCAAACTGGGCAGATTGGAACAGTTGAAGGGTATGAATATGCATACCACTCTCTATATGAGCATTGTAGCAAAATCTGTACAGTTGTTTAGTATAAATATGCATACAGCTTTCTCTCTGAACATTCTAACAAACTGTGTACAGTTGTGTGGAATGATTATGCATACAACTTACTAGCGGTCCTGGGATGCAAAGCCCTGCTGTGTGTGACAAAAGCATTACAGTTAAGATCACTGTACACTATGCTATCAAGCAATTGTTGTGAGGCTTTGCAATGTATATTGTCTAATATGACTGACCTGTTTGCACTTCCAACATTGTTATACAGCACTTCATACATATTTTATCTGCATACCATAGTGTGAGTAACACTGCTTACTACAACAGTACTATTTAATAACTGCAACAGTACAACAACATGTGACTACAGAGTAAACAGAAGCAATGCAGGGGTTACACCTTTATTCGCAGCATATTACAAAATTCTGTATACTGGTACAACACTTTCTGAGGCTCTTACATTTATTTGTTATGACAGTACATGTAGCCTATTTACTAACCTGCCTTGTGACACATCCTTTGCATCCTAGCATCATAGGCTTGCTGGTTTGCAGCATGCTCATCTGCAGTTGTCAGAGAAGTACAGTGATATTTAGCCATACCTATCCATAGTATACACAAGATAGACAATTATTAACTATGTAGTAGAAGGAGTACTTACTCAGTTCTTGGGCATTCTGCATCTGCCTTGCTTCCTGGATCCACTGTTCCAGGACATTCCCCCCTCCGCCACTTCAGGTCTGCATAGTGGTGCCTGACCTGCTCACTAGTCCGGGGGATACCTGTGGCACTAGTGAGGTCATGGGTGAGACTGTCCCAGGCCTCCATTTTGTACTGCCAGTCCTGGTACTGGCCCTGCAGTAGTCTCCTGTCATGGTGCTTTACCAGGAGCCATACCATGAATTTGGACTTCTGGATGCCCCAGCGCTATGCTCTAAACTGAGTTCCTTCTCCCGCTTCAGCCATTCTGCCTGCAGGGGGATGCTACAACCAGTTATGAGCCGTATTCCCACCTAATTGGCTGGTTTTGAAAAGGCTAAGCTCTGGCCGCACCTGCTTACTTTAGGTTGGCACTGCTTAAAGAGGTGTACCTGTGTGCATATTGTATTGGCTTCCCTACACATTGCTTACAATTACTTAGTTGGGCTGTGCTGCGGTTAGCATTGCTTATTGGTTATCTAGCATTGTAATTGCCTTTTCTCAACGATGTCTTATTCATTACAGGTTATATATGTGTCTGGTATCTGTGATTCATGTGTAAATACACTGTATGGGGTCCTGGGGACTTCAAAACTTTATTACTGTGACACCTCAACTCTATGTTTACTGCAGTACTCCAATTCACATATTTATGGTCTGTGGTGGGTTATAGAACATTACACTGTACATAGGTTCAGTTCACATGCTTGATTTGATTTCCCTGTGGTAAGGATTAAATTGCTGATACCTCCTTTATCTGTATTGCTATCATGGCATAGTGGTTAATGACTGTGATGTACAGGGTCCTGAGTTCTAGCCTTGCAGAGGCTGTTTATTTTATTGCTGGGCAAAACACGGGACATTGGGTACAGAGTGATTAAGACACTTTAAAGCAGTTGTGAGTGGGTGTGCATATGTTTGCCCAACAGTAAGCTGTGCTATCTTCCGATTGCAGTTTCTTAAATTCAGTTAGCTTCTACTATGCTTAATGTGTGTGGGCAATGCTTACACCTGTACACATGCACTTAGACTTGCTTACTAGTACTTATATATGTTTACTACTGCTTATTTGTGCTTACCCCTGCTTACTAGTGCCTTATTCATTATAACACTACCACTTTGATTAAATGACATTAGTTAAACATTTCATAAAGTACTCCAGTTCACGTGTACATGTTATTATGTAGATTATACAGCAAAAAGATGTATAAATATGTTCATATACACATTCCACATGGAAAATGATATGTGCTATAGTGGGACTCGAACTGTGAATGCCTGTTTGTTAGGCAGATGCTCTAACTACTACACTATTGATGTTAATGTTGATTCTGCATGTTTTTTTATGTTTGGATGATTTTGATATGTAAGCTACGCTAAGCAGAGGGCAGTGACATGCAAACAAGCTGTGCTTCGCTTACAGTTTCAATGATGAAGCAATACAAATGTAAAATAGGGACACAGGGAATCTAATTGTGATAGTTCTAGGGACAGGGACTCAACATTCCATGACGTGCTTATGTGTTTACTACTTTGATTTTATTTCAGTGTTCGTGGACACTCTTTTATGCTTAGCATACATTTCAGTATCCATGGACAATAAATTAATTGCTTACTATTAGAGGTGGGCTCTAATAGTAAGCATTGCAGGTTGTGCAACTGTGGGGGCATGTTTAAGCCTCCGTAGAGCACTTAAACATGCCCCCTGCCCTCGCACATGCTTCCTTTGCACGTCGAGGGTGCGGCAGCGCGCCCTCATAAATATTCATATGGTACTGCTGCACTATCTGTAAGGAGGACGCTTGGCGCATGGCTAAACTCATCCTTGCTCAGAGCTTCATGAATCCTGGGAATTTTTTTTTTCACAATGCCATAACTTAGAATTCAGAGTTAAATAAATTTCAATGGTCTTTCAAAGATCTGAAGGGTATTTTAATATGCACAGGTAGCCCACAAAGATCAGGAGTAGGCACTTACTGAAATAAATACAAGTGTCTACAGAATAAAACATGTTTATGTTTGCTAACGATGGTCCAGACTTTAAACAGAGAGGTAAAGCAAGGAAGTGTAAAATGTGTACATAACTGCTATTTATACGGAGTGATTAAGGCACTTTTAAGCAGTTGTGAGTGGGTGTGTGCATGTTTGCGTGATGGTAAGCAGTGGTTGCTTTTGGTTACAGTTCCTTACACTCACCCCAGTTTTCACGAATCCTCCGTGTAAGGCTAAATTAGTCTTACACGGAAATGCCAGTCTAAGTGTAAGACAGCAGCGCAGCATGCATATTAATGAGGGAGCACTGCCTGAACTCTAAGGCTAACACGGAGCATGCACGAGTGCAGGGGGCGTGTCGGACTGCTGAGCAGTCCAAAAATCCACACCCCTGCAAGTCTCTCAATTGGGAAATGTCAACTGACATGAGCGAGTCCGCTCAAATGTGTACATACCCAACACTACACTCCCCCACATTCTAAACCCCTGTACAATTATAAAATGTAAAACTTTTATTTTTTTTTATTATTCCCGATATAGCTGCCCGTATTTGCACATGTTTGCGCGGATTTGCCCATTGCTTAGCTGCCATTAGCAGTTTAGACATCAAAGAGGATAATAAGAAACTTATATGCAAATTAAGCAAAATAGCAATAGCGTAGTGGAAGAGCTTTTGCTCAAAGAGGAGGCATTCCTGGTTCGAGTCCCCCCACTCCCCTTTCTATTTTCTGTTGGAAATCTGTATATAAAAATAATTCCTGACATTTATCATTTAAATTTTAGTAAAAAACATTATACTATACATAGGTTCAGTTCACATGCTTGATTTGATTTCCCTGTGGTAAGGATTAGATTGCTTATACCTCCTTTATCTGTATTGCTATCATGGCATAGTGGTTAACGACTGTGATGTACAGGGTCCTGAGTTCTAACCTTGCAGAGGCTGTTTATTTTATTGCTGGGCAAAACACGGAACTTTGGGGACAGAGTGATTAAGACACTTTAAAGCAGTTGTGAGTGGGTGTGCACATGTTTGCACGACAGTAAGCTGTGCTATCTTCCGATTGCAGTTTCTTAAATTCAGTTAGCTTCTACGATGCTTAATGTGTGTGGGCACTGCTTACACCTGCGCACATGCACTTAGACTTGCTTACTAGTACTTATATATGTTTACTACTGCTTATTTGTGCTTACCCCTGCTTACTAGTGCCTTATTCATTATAACACTACCACTTTGATTAAAATGACATTAGTTAAACATTTCATGCAGTATTCCAGTTCACGTGTACATGTTATTATGTAGATTATACAGCAAAACAATGTATAAATATGTTCATATACACATTCCACATGGAAAATGATATGTCCTATAGTGGGACTCGACCTGTGAATGCCTGCTTGTTAGGCAGATGCTCTAACCACTACACTATTGATGTTAATTTTGATTCTGCATGTTTTTTTCTGTTTGGATGATTTTGATGTGTAAGCTACGCTAAGCAGAGGGCAGTGACACGCAAACAAGCTGTGCTTCACTTACAATTTCAGCGATGAAGCAATACAAATGTAAAATAGGGACACGGGGAATCTAATTGTGATAGTTCTAGGGACAGGGGCTCAATATTCCACTACGTGCTTATGTGTTTACTACTTTGATTTTATTTCAGTGTTCATGGACACTCTTTTATGCTTAGCATACATTTCAGTATCCATGGACACTAAATTAATTGTTTACTATTAGAGGCGGGCTCTAATAGTAAGCATTGTAGGTTGTATAACTGTGGGGGCATGTTTAAGCCTCTGTAGAGCACTTAAACATGCCCCCTGCCCTCGCACATGCTTCCTTTGCACGTCAAGGGTGCGGCAGCGTGCCCTCATAAATATTCATATGGTACTGCTGCACTATCTGTAAGGAGGACGCTTGGCGCATGGCTAAAACCGTCCTTGCTAAGAGCTTCATGAATCCTGGGGATTTTTTTTTTCACAATGCCATAACTTAGAATTCAGAGTTAAATAAATTTCAATGGTTTTTCAAAGATCTGAAGGGTATGTTAATATGCACAGGTAGCCCACAAAGATCAGGAGTATGCACTTACTGAAATAAATCCAAGTGTCTACAGAATAAAACATCCCAGGATTCACGAATCCTCCGTGTAAGACTAAATTAGTCTTACATGGAAATGCCAGTCTAAGTGTAAGACGGCAGTGCGCCATGCATATTAATGAGGGAGCGCTGCCTCAACTCTAAGGCTAACACAGAGCATGCACGAGTGCAGGGGGCCTGTCAGACTGCCAAGCAGTCCAAAAATCCACACCCCTGCAAGTCTCTCATTTGGGAAATGTCAACTGACATGAGTGAGTCTGCTCAAATGTGTACATACCCAACACTACACTCCCCCACATTCTAAACCCCTGTACAATTATAAAATGTAAAACTTTTATTTTTTTTTTATTATTCCCGATATAGCTGCCCGTATTTGCACATGTTTGCACGGGTTTGCCCATTGCTTAGCTACCGTTAGCAGTTTAGACATCAAAGAGGATAATAAGAAACTTATATACAAATTAAGCAAAATAGCAATAGCGTAGTGGTAGAGCTTTCGCTCAAAGAGGAGGCATTCCCGGTTCGAGTCCTCCCACTCCCCTTTCTATTTTCTGTTGGAAATCTGTATATAAAAATAATTCCTGACATTTATCATTTAAATTTTAGTAAAAAACATTGAAATGGCCTATGTAGTAGTGAACGAATTTTTATATATATATATATATATATATATATATATATATATATATATATATATCTAAGAAGGTGAAATAGTTATGCATACTGATGAATGCATAAGTAACGTATCTTAAGCAATGTGAAGCACTGCTAAGCAAAGTTTACCAGTATTAAGCATATTTAAGTATAATTGCTCATAGCTTAGCACTGCTTTAACTAGCGCAATGGCTTTGCGCGGAGCTGATGCATCACGCAAACTAGCGCAAAGAGAACATGTTTGCGTGTAGCTGCGCAAAGCACTAACTAGCGCAACATCGGGCAACATCGGGCAACGTATAGCACCATAGAGTAAAGTATAGCAAAGTTGAGCAAAGTCGGCTAAACACAGCCACACCTCCTAGCCGGTCTGGCCAGTAGTAAAATAAAAAACAATGACAGGCGTTTAACCCGGGATACTGTGCACCATAATCACAGTACTGAACCACTAAGTCATGACAGCTTTTCATAAGCATGCACTTTCAACACACACATACATATCAATGAAAGTTTACCCATTGCTAAGCAGGTGTGCCTTCAGCTGAGTTTTTTCAAAACTGGCCGATCAGAAATAAGTGCAGGAAATGATGCATATTTAAGCTCCATAGGTGGGAATACTTGCCATAACTGGTTGTAGCTCCCATCTGCAGGCAGCAATGGCCAGTGCTGGAGAGGGCTCTCGTTTTCGAGCGCAACGTTGGGGTATTGAGGAGTCAAAAGTAATGGTGTGGCTCCTTGTCCATAATCATGAGGATAGACTCCTGCGGGGCCAGTACCAGGGCTACCCAATACAAAGCGGAAGCTTGGGACCATCTAGCTTATGAACTCACCAATGCCACAGGTGTCCCTCGGACTGGTGAGCATGTCAGACACCACCACGCAGACCTGAAGAGATGCAAGATGGGTCAACTGGACCAGTGGATCCAGGAGACCCTTGAGATAGAAAATGCCCCACTACTGAGTAAGTAGCCATGGAATTAAGTATGTAAGAATTGCTATTCTAGTCTATACTATGGATAGGTATGTCTCAATATCACTTCATTGACTTCACAGCTACAGGTGTCCGTGCTGTGAATCAGCAAGCCTATGCAGATAGGCTGCAAAGGCTGCGCCACCAGGCAGGTTAGTAATTATCCAGATTGTACTGTTATGTAAAATAAATGAGGGAACCTGAAAAAAGTGTTTTAACACAATAAATAAAGGTATAATAATTCTCTAATAATTATTCTGCATGTACTGTTATATAAAATAAATGAGAGAGCCTCTAGAAAAGTGTTATATAAGTCTTTAATAAAGGTATAATTCCTGGAGTGTGTCTCGGTCATTTTCTTTGATATGTTGTTGTACTCTTGCATTATAGAAATAGCACTGTTGTATTAAGCACTGTTAACACACAGTTGGGTAGGCCCATATAAAGTGAATGAAGGGAGTGCCAGTAGCTTTTAAGCATATTTACAGTCCTCAACTGTTGGTTCATGCCCAGCATGTACAGTTTAATCTGGAACATGAGTAGCTTGGTATTGTGTTCCCTAGAAATGTCATTGTGCTGGCAGAAATGTAGGGAGCTGTTAACATATAACTGATAATTTCACCTAAACATATCTAGATAAGTATAGGAAAGTAGAGCTGTCAGTGTACCATCTCAGCAGTAGTGTGTCTGAGCAACAAACAAAATATTTAGGTGGCTAAAAAATGGAACTCTGTCCCTACTAGCATTCAAAACACATCATCCAAAGCCTCCTTTAAAGACCTCATCAGGCAACATCTCAAGCAAAGTTGGCAGTGCCATGATTGCTCCCCAGGCTAGTGAAAGCGGATAACATATACATACTAAATCTAGAGCAATTGATAATAGTTTTTCAATCTTACTCACAAACACTGGCTAATCTACAATGTATGTACTGTACCTGTGTACTATGTATGTATTCTACCTACATTCCAAAGTTCAGCTGTACACCACAAATCTATTACTTACCTTTATTTTTAAAATTAATATTTTTTTGATTGTTCTCTCCACTGTAACTGTTTGTGCCGCATACCACTGTAAAAACATGTATCTTGTAATTTGTGTGTATACTGATTATGTCTAAATAACTAAATGTGTCTGTAATTTTTCTTTGTGGAGCTTTTCTCCCGGGGCCTCTGCTGAAAAAGGGCCTTTTCGGCTCAGTCAGACACCCCCGGTTAACAAATGTAAAATAAAATAAAATAAATGTAGCAGTAACATCTGCATCCTGGACAGTTTGTATGTCAGATACAGCCCATGTATGTAAAGATCTAGCAAAACCCATTTCCCAATTTAAGGACAATTGGGTAGTGTAATAATATATGTAGGGGACATATAACTGCAGTTAATAGGAATGTAGTGTAAACTAGAAGGATATATAAGTTGTTAATGGAGTTATCATTTTCCACCCTACCGTATGTGCATAAAAAATGCAATTCCATACCTCAATGGGTATGTCTAATCTCAAAACATTTGTTGGGACATACGTCCTATTGGTTTATAAAGATCTGCATTTATTTTGATGCATGTGCCCTGTTCAAATACCACAATATTGGTGGCCTGTTGCCATCAATTAAACCCACATGCTGTTGTAATGTCCACTGCTGTTCTATATATGCATGCATTATGCTTACTGTTCAACTGTTGGAACTCTGGTGTGTTGGGTTAATGGGAATACTTCTGCATGCTGTTATAACTAATTGGGAATGCTGTTCACTGTTACTAACCCATATTTTCATTAAATCCTCCTAAACATAGAACGTATGGGAAGGCCAGTCCCAGCGGACCCACCTGTCCCACCTCAGCTGGCGAGGGCACCTGGCACCAGCAAGTCCAGTGCCCAGCCTGTGACCTCCTCCTCCATTGGCCCTCTGTCACCTTCGGGTGGAAGCACTGCAGGGGATGGGGCTCACCCCCCCGTGCAAGCGTGGGTGGAGGAGGGCCACCTATCACCCTCTGAACGGTCCGGGCTGTGGTGTGTAGGGGGATCGAGCGTTCTGTCACTGATCCTCTACGCCAGTTTGAGGCACGAGTGGCGCAACTCACGGGTGAGCCTGCCCCTCCTATGCAGCCCCCAGCACAGCCACCCTCTGGGCTGTGAAGGTGCAGTGGTGACTTCCCATGGCTGGGGATCTCAGTTCCACTGTTGCCATCTGTGGGCTCATGGGCTTGCGATTTCCAAACATCTTTCCCCGTCAATGGTGTTCACACACCACATGTGTCATATTCCACCCCTGCATGCATCTTGTTTATCTTGTCTGTTTATCTCCCCAACCTTCCTCCCCAAATATACCTACTTCCCCTACCCCACATTCCACTCTCACCTGAAAAAAAAGGGGCAATCTGCTCCCGAAAAATAATTACACCTCATACATAGCTGCCCATTTTGCACACATGTCTGCTGGACACACAAACTGATATTTAATTGGCAGTAAAACATACTTTGTTGTCCTCACCCCTCTCTCAGTGGTGGAAGGTTTCATATTTCCTTCCAAATTTATTTCATATGCACAGCTGTTGCTGTTAAAGAAATGGGCAGCTATGGACCTTCCCTACACCCGTCCTGCACATCACGAGCTGTTTTCCCTACTGTCTTTCCCTCTTTGTGCCCGTTTTTCACCACTTTCCTATCTCCCCATTTTCTTTTCTTTCAAAGAAATGAGCACGGGGGTTAGCAGGCGTAAGCACTATTAAGCAGTAGTTAGCTGGTTTGCGCGAGTGTGCGCTTGTTTGTGCTTAGCTAAGCATCACTAAGCATCATGCAAACCCGCGCAAACCCGCTCACAACTGCCTAAAAGTGCCTTAGTCACTCTGTATGTCAGGGCCCTTGTTCTGCTCAGCAGCAAAATAAAACACCTCGGTCAGTCGCAAACCCCAGACCTTGGGCACACTAGACTGCATGAAGTACCACTAAGCCACGGTAGACATACAACAAGTTGATGCTGAAGTAAATATATCATGCATCAGAATGAGTGAATGTAAAGGAGAATAGGAATGCCATAACACAAAACTTGTTCTGTGGAACTTTACCAGCAGTTGTTGTGGAATTGCATTACATGACTGTGATAAGAGAACCAGCCATTCTAGCAGGAAATAATGTTACAGCAGCACTTTACAACCCACACACAGTATCATAGCAGGACAAACACTGGCATATCTGATTAGGGCAGAGGACATACATCCCAACTGTGACTACTTTTCAGGGATGTCCCTGATTTTGAAACATATGTTAGCTGTGTCCCTCTGAATCCCTCTGAAAAGTATTGACATTAGGCATAAAGGTGGGGTATTACACTTAATGAATAATGACAATAATAAGAGTTAGACACCGCTTGTACTTCAGAAAATGTGTAGTAATCCATATGCACTGGTTCTCTCAAAGTCTCCACTTACTATCTGTATTATTTTGAAGGTGTACCTCACTTTTACCTACCTTTCCCTGACTCTGTTCAAATATGTATATGAGTGTTTCAGAGGCCTGGCAGAGACAGAAACACACAGGTATATCAGCTTTTCTGCTGTTACACACTGTGCAAATAGCTTTGGAAGGAGTTCCACAAGTTTACCCTTATGTAGGAGTAAAACACTGAAATACCAAAGGATGTAGCCATGTACTGGTAGCAACTGACTGTAACAATGCCATTGTACCAGTGCTGAAAAGACCTGTGTGTTGCACAGACAAAGAATAACAGGCTAACATCTGGCTACCATCTGGATAGGTCCACAGTTGGGAGCTATGCAGACAGACTACTTGCCTTGATAAACTAACAGGTACACAACAACCCTTTACATCCAGCAAGATAACATTCACACAATAATACATAATGCTCTCTGTATGTCTGCATCCCTACCCAAATGTACAATATACCTGTGTGTTCAGGGTCTACCAAGGATGTAGGTAGGCATACTCAGTACTGGAATTGTCCAGTTTTTATGAGCAGCCTATCCTAATGTCAACACTAAAAAGCACAAACTGTTCAGAAGTGAGTACATTAATATTCACAGTATAGCAGTTCACAAACAGTTCATGTGCCAAAAGAATACATCTCAATAACTACTTTTGTATGGCAGTTAATTGTATAAGTAGGAAAGAAACTACATACTCCCATGTATCTTGTGTTAGCATTTGCAGGGGTGAGTACAATTCTACACTGACAAGTGTGTACTGGAAGTGGCAACATTCAGGTCTGAGTACAACATTTGAATCAATGGCTACACCCCTAGCTTCAGATATAAGAACTATACCAACCTTCTGACTTAAACAACGGTGTCCACAGCAAACAAGTATGAGCCCCACTTTGGAGCGCTGAAAGGGCTATGCCTACCTGACTTAGCAATTTAGAGCATTGGGTTTATATGGCAGTGAGTACTGCAATTACCACACAGCAGGCTGCATGCAATTACCAAATGGTGGCCACCAATTGGTGCAGAGGCCATCACATGCACATGTGCAGATACCTATAAAAGCAGGCTGTACTTGCTGCCCACACACGTAATCACTCCACTGCAGACACTGAGAGAGAGAGAGAGAGAGACAGAGAGAGAGAGAGAGAGAGACATTAACAGCAAAAGCAAACTCAAAAGGAACACGGAAATTAATAATAACAACACATACAAAGGAAAGGTCTGTAACAGATATGTATTTACTGGCATATAGTAGATGTTTTTGAAGAGTACTCTACATACTTTGAAACATCCATATGTGGCAGCAGTACATATCTATGCACAGATGTCCAGCATAACTACTGCCATGGACAAATCAGTGTGTAGCTGTGTGCAGGGGGACATAACTGTGACATATGTAGCTCAACATTAAATGTCAAACATCTGATCCATGTTATCTGTGTTCTGTACAGTAGTGTGGACAATGGCTGTTTGGGGGAGTAGCGCAAACAGCTATATAAACATGGATGTGACAGAGTAACACATGCATGGTAGTCATATTAACGTGTAGCTTAGCATTGGCAACTGCTGTACCAAGCTAGTATGCTAATCTAGCATTTGTAGCTATATACACACCCTCTAATATTACTGTGTGCTCACATGTGACACCTGTTCATGTTGCAGCAAGGCCCAACAGGTCAGCCGTGAGGTCCAGGGACTTACAACAGTGTGGACCTTGTGTGTGTATGCCACACACATATGGAGAGATATATATATGTGTCAGATATATTAACATCTGTACATGTGCATAGAGCAAGGGACATACTTCAACTGTATATGAAGGGTGGACATATATATGTTGGTGAAGGTTGTTATGTGCATATTTGTATGTAGGTTGTAGTGTGTGGCAAACAAGACAGCATACAGTGCTGGTATATTGCATGCGGTGGTTAAACACTGTGGGTGTGATTTGTTAAGTTTGCAATGTTGCAGCCAGTGAGGCCTGCTAAAGCTACATGGGCTGAGAACACCTTCGATGTATTTCTCACAAGACTGTGTGATATCATTACATTACTGTATACCTCACATCCTTTGCATAATTGATATTCCCACCATGAACGGTGGACTGTATATGTGCCTATATGTATATGTACACCAATGGATGTGTATATGTATGTATATATATATATATATATATATATATATATATATATATATATAGAGAGAGAGAGTCATATATAGTGAGACAGATGCCTGGTGTCAAAGCCATGGCCTCAGGCTCAATGCCAAAAATTGCATTGTCATCCCTTTTGGTAAAAACTCGGTATCCATGAACTACCACATAGGTGGTAGTCTACTTAACACCGAAAGTGTGATAAGAGACCTTGGGACACAGGTGGACAGTAGTCTCCCCTTTGATGATCACAGTGCCATACTAGTCAAGAAACCCTTCTATGTGGCACACCTCATCACAAAAGGCTTCTCATCCAGGGGAAAAAAGGTCATTGTTCCCCTCTACTCATCACTCATAAGACCCATTATAGAGTACAATGCCTCTTTTGGTATGTACTTCACAAGACATCTACAACAACTGGAAAGGCCACAGACATACCTCACAAAGAGGATTACTGGCCTCAAACAGATGCCCTATGCAGACCGTCTCACAAAATCCCAGCTTTACTCTGTCGCATATTGCCTACCCAGACGTGATCTCTGCCTAACATACAAAGCTATGTCAAACCCAGAGCTGTTGGACATGCTGCACGTAAAGAAATCCCAATCCCTCTGAGCTACAAGCTCTAGGGACCTAAACCTTGACACCACAATAAACAGAACATGCTGGAGGGATAGATTCCTATCTCAGAGATTTCTCATACTCTGGAACAAACTACCTATCTATAACAAACAAAGCTCCTCAGTAGCACTCTTCATGAATAATCTTGATGATTGGATGGGAGATAGGTAATACACCCTGGGGATCACCTCTGTGGCTCTGCTTGACAGGGGCACAGGTAATTAATTTCCTTGGGTGGCAAAGGCCAGGGTACCATTTGGCTAGGCTTAAATAGGCTCTAGGGCCAATAGCCTAGTACCTACCTATGAACCTATACACACCCACATGTACTTGTTGCAATACATGCTATGTGAGGTTGACTGAGTGTGATGGTCAATGTGTTGGTGAATGTGTCAAAGTTGTGTATATGTGGGATAGCCTAGTGGGAAACTGTTTATGATATGGTATTTTGTGTCCTAGCTTTGATCCCAGCAAAAGATGTGTATGCTATTGCTAGGCAGAAAAAGCATATGGCATACAGTCTGACGTAGTCCCTTGGTGTTGACTGGGGTGTGTCATTGGAGGCTAAAGCAGTACATGTATGCCTATTGATTGGTACTGCTGGTGAATCCAACTCCTGTATAAACAGTAGTACTACCTGAAGCTGTAGGCCTAAACAGCATAGTATGGTGTATGTCCACTTTGCTTGGAACCACTGTTTTGTGTGTTCCCTGTAGTCCTCACAGATCACATACCTCAGGCTTACGGTTTTGTAAGTACTGACACACAGTACTGTATGGTACACACGTAAAGCCCATCTGGGTTGCCATACCTTTGTGTCTTGTAAATATGTCTGATGTGAGTGTGTGTGTGTGTGTGTGTGTGTGTGTGTGTGTGTGTGTGTGTGTGTGTGTGTGGGTATGCCTGTAACATGCCCTCTGTCATATGTGTGTTACAGGATATAAGTGCGTATCTAGCAACATGTATATTCTTGTACAGCAGTATGCCACCCATATTCATGAATGTGCACATATATTAGGCAGGGGTTTGCCATCAACAAGTAGTGTGGTATAATGGTAATACTGTAACTGGACTATACAATCATTGCGATGGAGGACATATTATGTTATGGATTAGCTTGATCTATACCTTCTGTGGCTAGGTGGTGCATTGTGTCGCATACAGTGTGCCATGTACTGTTGTATAGTCTAACATAGTGATTTCACTTTGTTGCTGTGCAGAACATGGTGTAATATACAGAGTGTGCCAGGCACTGTCAGGCAGTTGTGGGGTGAGTACTGATATGTGGTATTGAAAGTGTGTATCCTCTGACAGCTAATAGGTTGCCATATATGGCAGTTCAGTGATATCTGTACTGTATAATGTTAAGTGTGCCATATGACTTGCTCAGACATATTGTTTCATTGTCTTCCAGGGATCATGGCCCACTGTCGCAACCCAAGCTATAGTAGTGCTGAGAATGACATCATTACAAGCAGTCTGATCCAGCACTACATAGTGCTATTCTCAAGAACCAGCCAGGACCAGTATGAGCGGACTGAATTATGGCAAGATGTTGTCCGTAGGGTAAATGACATAGGCATGCATAACCGGACATATGAGCAGGTACACCATCACTGCAGTGATTTACTTAGACATGTCTGGCAGCATGCGTCTGAAGTCCATAGACAACAGCTTGCTACAGGTGGTGGGGTAACCATCCATCCCCCCCTCACCAGAGCAGAGGAGCTTCTCCTGAGTCTGGTGGCTCCTGGCCAACACCAACAGCAGCAGACATGTATCGCCATGGAGATTGGGCCACCCAGCAAGTTCACACGGAGCGTGCAGGTAACATGGAACATCTGTAGACTACTGTTACCTCTACTGGTAGATCATGCATATGTGAGATGTGTACTGTGTAGTTAGAAGATGTGGAGCCTGGTGTTGTGCAATACTGATCATTTGGAACATAAACTGTAGGTCTGTGAATGTAAACAGTTGTACTACTGTAAGATTGCAAACCCACAGTAGCAATGCCACAGTTGTTGCCACTGACAAACTGTCTCATATCCTTGTAGGTCTCTCTGGTGTGACATCAAAGCAGCAGACCCATGCTGGTGAGTGTGTTCTACATTTATTGTTGCAAATAAAATGTGCACGTCATAGGTAAGGTGTAGGCCATGTACACATGTAACACACCTATGCATAATGCATGCTGTGAATGTTTGCTGTGAGGCTATGCACATCTCAGTAATGTGATTAGCTGCCTCAAACACATGCAATACACAGAGCATCCCAAACAAATGTGGCTACACTGTAGTGGCCATTGGATAAGCAGATTTGATACACATGCATACAACATACACAACTATGTCATACACAGAACATGTTAATATGCTACACATGATGTATGCACACACCGTCTGTAAAGTCACACTCCAGTAACCCAAATGTCATCCACGCAGCACACATAATATACCTGAGGGGTAGAGGCCTATTATGGGGTGGTGTGACACTCTTCCACACACAGCACATTCATGTTTGGCAATGCTCCTTATTGGGCACCTTACAAACCCATGTAACAACTGGCCGTGAAATGGTGGATGTAGCCATGGTACTGAAGTTCAGGTCTGGCACACATTAGTAGCCTTGAGTGACCACATGATGCTGCAGTATGATGGCTTATGGTACTACACCCCATCCATTTATGGTAACCACAGTAATAACCACAGTACTACACATAACTTTCATTGCTATACACCTCAATGTTGTGTGTGTGCAAACATATGCACCTATACACAATATGCATAGCAATCACCATTTGCACAAACTGACACATATATGTCTTATAATGCTATTGAGTGTCTAGGTCACATGACACACATTGGGTATGTGTGATGTTAAATGTTGCAGTTGTGTTGTAGCATGCCATGTCATAGCTGGCACTGGCATGTCCACAATATGTTCTGCACTCACCATAACTACTGTACAATGGCTATGTGGACCAAAGGTATTCCAGCAGGTATACATAGGTTCATAGGTTCATAGGTTCATACTAGGCTATCTGCCCTAGGGCATTTATAAGCCTAGCCAGAGTGTGTTTGGCTTTCGCCACCCATTTTAAATTAATTTTGCTATGCCCTTTTTCGAGGTTAGTATACTGTGCCTCTGTCTAACAGTCACACAGAAGTGATACCCGGGGTAAACCTACGATCCCCCATCCACTCATCAAGATTCCTCTTGAAGAGAGTCAATGAGGGACTCTGCCTAACCTGGACTGAGATTTTATTCCAGAGTGAAGGGAGCCTTTGGGTTTTGAATCTGTCCCTCCAGCATGTCCTATTTATTTCAGTGCTGAGGTTCAAGTCTCTTGAGCGCGTAGCTCGATGGGATTTGGATTTTCTGAGGTGCAGCATGTCCATTAATTCCGTGTTGGACATGGCTTTATATGTCAGGCACAGATCGCCTCTGAGCAGGCGGTATGCTACTGAGTAGAGCTGGAGTTTCTTTAACCAGGCAGCATATGGCATCTGTTTGAGCCCGTTGATCCTCTTGGTGAGGTACTTTTGGGGTCTTTTTAGTTGCTGCAGGTGTCTGGTAAGGTACATCCCAAAAGGGGCATTGTACTCAATTATGGGCCTGATGAGGGATGAGTAAAGAGGCACGATGACCTCCCCTGATCTAGATGTGAATCCCTTCATGATTAGGTGGGCTATATAAAATGTTTTTCTAACCACCTTGGCCACGTGGTTGTCAAATGAGAGATTGCTATCAACTTGGGTCCCCAGGTCCCTAATTACTTCTTCTGTACTTAATGGATTACCACTTATGTGGTAATTTGTGGGCACTTTGTTTTTGCCAAAGGGGATGACTATACACTTTTTGGCGTTTAGCTTGAGGACATGGCTCTGGCACCAGTTGTCTGTTTCTATGAGGCCCTTTTGGAGGATGCTTGTGTCGGCTGGAGAGTCAATTATAGTACCCAGTTTGCAGTCATCTGTGAACTTGGTCAGCCACAGTCCTTCCATGTTGGCCTGTACCCCTGAGAAATATATACCGAACAGGAGAGGTCCCAGGACTGAGCCTTGTAGGACACCACTTGTAACTGGTTTGGAGTCTGACATGGCTCCAGCAATTCTAACCATGTGGGTTCTGTCCTTGAGCCAGTTTGCAACCCATCTAGTGACATAGGGGTTATATTTAAGCTGTTGAGCTTATCTATAATGCCCGAGTGGGATATTGTATCGAAGGCTTTTGCGAGGTCCAGGTAGGCTGTGTGGACCACCTTCCCCTCGTCAATGGCCTTGGTGACTGTTTCAAAGAAATCGACCAGGTTTAAGAGGCAGGATCTGCCCTTAACAAAGCCGAACTGGGTAGGATCCAGTGTCTGTAGGTCCCCAATATCTTTTTTTATGAGGTCCATGATGATCCTTTCCATAGCTTTGCAGACCAAGCTAGTCAGGCTTATGGGCGATAGTTTCCAGGATCCATTGAGGCACCACCTTTGTGGAGAGGGACCACTGTTGCTTGCGCCACTCTTTGGGTACATATCCTGTGGTAAGGCTGAGATTGAACAGTAGTTTTATGTTTGGGTTTAGCTCTTCTTGGAGTTCATGTAGGACGCAGCCCGGGACACCGTCTGGTCCCATTGATGCTGTGTTTTTGCTTTGGAGAGGCTCTTACCTGAGCATCTGAGATGTCAGGGGCAGCAATCTGCTGGGATAGATATTTGCCCTTTTGGTGGGGAGGGGAGAAGTTTGCTGAACCTGTCAGCTAGGATGTTGGCAATGTCTGTGGGTTCGGTGTATTTTTTGTCATTTTGGACTAATTCTGAGCATATCTGGGAATTCCCACCCAGGTTTCAAACATAACTAAAGAAAGCCTTGTGATTATCCTTAGTGTCCTGTGCAATTTTTCTCTCGAAGCTGGCCTTAGACGATTTTATGAGTGCCCATAGTTTTTTGCTAACACTGATCAGAGATGCCTTCCCTTTTTGGGATTTCGCTCTATCATGTAGTAGCTTCCTCCTTCTATTGTATAGTTTGTTTATGGCTGGGGTCCACCAGACAGTACGTCTGCCTTTGGAGGATTGGGTCTTGGTTTTATTTGGGATTGCATGATCCATGCATTCCTGAAGGTGTTCATAGAATGCGTTTATAAAGGATTCTGCGGTCTGGACCGTATTTTCCACAGGCCTGGGGGCTTTGAAGGATTCCACCTTGGTTTTGAGGAGTGTGAAATTTGCTTTAGAGAAGTTTTTCACTGTGGTTTTCTGGGCAGGGGGTGGGGTCGGGATGTGCACATGCACCACTGATCCTGTGTGTATACACAGCATGCATGGGCTAAACCTGTGTCCACAATTATCTGCTAAAGACACAGATGCTCTAATCAGAAATGGATATCTATGTGACACACAGATACACATCCAGCCATGGTATGTATACCTGTGAGTGATGGTGCACAGGACAGTAAAGAGCTTTTAATACCTGCACAGCAATGTTGTGTCCATGTATACATTGCATTCCAGGGTGAGGCCAATCACCGAACAACACACATACATCAAAGCCATGTATACTGTTAGTAGCAAGGACTGTCTACACTCGCACTGCATGCTGTCGAGCAACACACGTCCTGCATGCTGACATGTGATATGACTGTTTGGCTTCTGATACTGTACCCCACCATCAACTGCTATTGAGTATGTTCTGGATTGCTGGTGGTGTGTGTGTGTGTGTTTGTGTGTGTGTGTGTGTGTGTGTGTGTGTGTGTGTGTGTGTGTGTGTGTGTGTGTGTATGTGTGTGTCTGCTTTAGTGAGGAGTGTATTTGTGTGCATGTGTGCATGTGTGCATGTGTGCATGTGCGCATGTGCGCATGTGTGCATGTGTGCATGTGTTCATGTGTGCATGTTGCATGTGTGCATGTGTTCATGTGTGCATGCGTGCATGTATGCATGTGTGCATGTGTGCATGTGTTCATGTGTGCATGTGTGCATGTGTTCTGACATCATGTACAGGTTGTAAAGTGTGTTTCCTGTCTTCCTCTCACAGGTGCTGAGGTTGGGCTGGTTCACTGCAGCAGCGAACCTGATGTCACTGACACAAATAGTGATAATGAGGATAGGTGTGTTGAGGCACATGTTTGCCAGGGTCTGTTGTTGGGCCACCAATCGACAGTACACAAGTGTCCACCCCATCCATGCACACAGTCATACTGCCAATACATCCATCATCACCAATGCCCTTAGCTGAGGGACAGTGTACAGTCGGCAATGACCTGGACAGTGTGGTATCTATGGCACATGCATCCAGACACAGCAGCCATAGCCAGATGTCTGGAATGGTACCACATAGGCAGATGTCCAGGGGTTCTCGTCGGAGCACTGCTGGTCATCATGCCCCTGGCAGACGTGCCACAGGTCTTACAACCTCATGCATGTTCCAGGCTGTCATGGAGGCACAGGCATGTATGGAATGGTACACCAGACATGGACTAAGGACACAGAAGGCACATATCACCAATGTAATTGACAGTATCCGTGACCTAGCAGGTGCCATCCATAATTACACTGAGGTCACTGACAGACGTTGGGGTGAGACATTAGATGTCCTCCGCAATGTCATGTCCATGTGTCAGGACAGTGTGGGATGGTTGAGACATCGACGTGGACGTATGCCAGCAATATCAGCAGCTGGCAGTCACCGTAGATGTCCATCAAGTCACAGCCGCTCCTGTAGTGCCAGTACCAGCCCCAGCAATGTTGGGGGTGGGCTGTCCATAGACCATCTTAGAAGACCACGTGCACATGGCTCTGGCCAGTCCCAGCAGGGACCTGGATCCAGTGTACATATGTCTACCTCTGAGGATAGTACCCAGTCTGGCTTAGTACCTGATACTGTCTGTAGCACCCCTGCCAGGCACAGGTACCGTATCCATTGCCAAAGACGATCTGTAAAGCCTGGCAGGTATATTCTGTGGCTAACCCACAAATCCCTGTATATGGCAACCACATGGTGGAACTGTGTGCATGCAGACACACACACTTAAACCAAACACCTAGGGCTAACACATACCCACACACATTACATCCACATTGGCCCATACCAGTACTCTTGGCCCTCACACACACACACACACACACACACACACACACACACACACACACACACACACACACACACACATGTCGATTGTATGGCTCAATTTAGGCCTCTGGCAAACCAACAACACACCCTGTGCATATGATGAAACCTGTGCCACCTCCTGTCATCTGCAACATTGATGCAGGAACAGGCTAACATGGTGCTGATGCACAGGGTGCCTTTATAGCAGTATAGCAATGTTAGCATGTTGTCAGCAGTAAAGTGTAATGATATCCTTGAAGGTGTAGCTGAGCAGGCATAATGCATTAAAGCTATGATTGTCAGTGCAGTATTGTTTACACCAGTGTTAATTCCAATAGTGTATTGTCTGCCCACGTGCTACTTGGTTGATGTGTGTAGTATTGGCAGCATGTGTTAGGGAGTGGACAGTATGTGTGGGATGTGTGCAGCACAGATTTGCAGATGTACATTTGTGAACATGATGGAGGTGCACTGTCTGCATGTACGTGCATAGTGGACACATGGGCAGGGTGACATGCCCTGTATTACACAGTGTTAACACTCCATAGTTTCTATTGGTGGCCAGTATGCATTGTACTACACACATTTTGGAACTTGAGTACACATGTGTGTATGACATGGTTTGACACTGTGCTGTGGGTGATACTGTTACTATCTGTCATTGGTTTGAATTCTGGTAGTATACATAACCTCAACAGCCTGACCATAAACAATTGTTAGATGATGTCTTGACAACTGACACACAGATGTAGGACACACAGTAACATTTGGATCCTTCAGGTACTATACTATGCCAGTAACCAGTGGTATTCACCTGCACCCAATCCTGGGACCACTCCTGTTTAGCATATAGCTCTCTTAGGTACAAGCAAACACAGTAGGGATATGTCTGTCCACATCTGGAAATGCATACTGTGGGCTATAATGCATTCTCCAGATGACACACACATCCTCCACAAGGGTATCATACAGACAGATACCTGTTGTCAAACCCATGCTGTAAAGCTATAAGCCAACTAAAGCATAGTCATCCACTTTTACAAAACAAAGTATCCCCACAGTACCACATAGGTAGTAGCTCCCAACATGTTGAACAGGTACTGATGTGTACATACAGCCAAGTGTTACGTCATCTCCTTTGGTAATCACATTTCCAAAGGTATTTTGAAATCTCTCGGTGGATCATATAAGCAATAAGGGGACTGCATGCATATCCACAAAGGTTGTTGTACACCTATAATGAATAGCCATCATTGACAGACTTGCTGCATTTGAACAAGTCTGAAATATACCTCAGGCATAAACCCTCACTCACACTATTCAACAGAAACCATAATGAGTGTGTGTGACACAGATGACCTAGGCCAGGGATCACTGCAGTGGCTGGGCTTGTCACAAGCACACAGATGTGACCTAAGGTCTGGAATGTGGCAGCACACTCTGGCAAAGATAACAGATGTGTTCATGGAGAAAGCAGGGTTCCCACCTATGAAATAATTGAGGTCACATGTACGTATATGTATTTGCCACACAGCTACCTGACATGTGCAATACACATATTGTTGTCATTGTGATATGTCAAACAGTAGTAAAAGCAAAACCCACAACACATTGACCAACAGAGTCACACACATAGAGCACACACACCAAGTGCAGAATTCAAACCCCTACCTAACTACTTTACGATACTAGAGCAGTACACATTAACATGACATGCTATACACATCACTGGGTGCTCTCTTTTCCACAAGTATATTTGTAGGATGGTGACATCATCAGACTTGACAAAGATGAGTATACCACTTTTAAGGTGTTTCAGTAGTCCTCTCGAAGGAGACACACACCCACACTCTCATACAGTTGTCAAGAGCGGGATTCAAACCCCAACTTAACGATACTAGAAGAGTACCATTAACATGATGCGCTATACTCATTGCTGAGAGTTTTGTTTTCCACAGGTATATTTGTAGGATGGTGACATCATCAGACTTGACAAAGATAAGTATACCACTTTTAAGGTGGTTTAGTAGTCTCCAAAAAGGTTGCTTATTTCCAAGCAAATACACACACACTCTCATACAGTTGTCAAGTGCAAGATTCAACCCCCCACCTAACTATTTTATGATACTACAGGAGTACACATTTACATGACGCACTATACACTTTATTGGGAGTTTCTCTTTCCATGGGTATATTTGTAGGATGGTGACATCATCAGACTAGACAAAGTGGGTTACATTAGGTGGGCTACATAGAAGGAATTTCTAAACACTTTGGCAATGTGATCATCAAAGGAGAGTCCCTAGGGCAGGGCCATAATTACATTCTCCATGCATGCTGGATTACCACCTATGTGGTAATTTGTGTGCACTTTGTTTTATCCAAAGGGGATGACTATGCATTCTTTGGCATTCTGCTTGAAGGCATTGCTTTGACACCAGGTATCTGTCTCTGTAAGACCCTTCTGGAGGATGTCTGTGTCAGCCATAGAATTGATTATGGACCACAGTTAGAAGTCATCTGCAAACTTGTTCAGCCATACTCCTCACATGCTTGCCTGTACCTCTGAGCAGTATCTACTGAACAGGTGAGGTCCTAGGACCAAGATCTGTGGGATGCCATTTGTGACTGGTTTAGAGTCGGACATGGCACCCGCAACTCTGAACATGTATATTTGATCTGTGAGCCAGTCGGACACCCATCCTGTAACATAGCTGTTAATGTTCAAGCTGGTAAGCTTGTCCATGATGCCAGAGTGGGGAATGGTGTCGAAAGGCCTTAGTGAGGTCCAGGTGGGCTGTGTGGACTACTTTCACCTCCATCTATGTCCTTGGTAACTGTTTCAAAGAAGTCAACTAGGTTTAGGAGGCAGGATCTGCCTTTAACAAAGCCAAGTTGGGTAGAGTCCAGTGTCTGGAGGTTCCCAATGTCTCTGTTTATGGGTTCCATGATAATTTTCTCCATAGCTTTGCAGACCAGGCTGAGTAGGCCTATAGGGAAATAGTTTCCAGGTTCTGTTGTGGCACCCCCTTTGTGGAGCTGGATGACTGTTGCTATATGCCATTCTTTGGGTACATAGCCTGTGGTAAGGTTGAGTCTGGACAGTGAATGTAGGTGAGGGTGTAGTTCCTTTTGGGGCTGGTGTAAGATGTAGCCTGGGACACCACCCAGTCCCATTGATGCTGTGTTCTTAGCTTTGGAGAGGGCTGTTTTTACCTGCATGTCCATGAAGTCTGGGGCTTTGCATTCTTCTGGGATGGACACAGGCCCTTTTGGGGGTGATGGGGGGGTTTGCACCGAACTTGTCTGCCAGGATGTGGGCAATGTCAGTTGGTTCAGTGTGTTTTTTGCCATTTTGCAGTAGCTGACAACATATTTGGGAGTTGCCACCTAAATGTTTGGTATAGCTAACGAAGGTTGTTATTCTTACATTCCTTGGCAATTTGTCTTTAGAAACTGGCCTTGGATTATTTTATGAGCGATCATTGTTTTTTCCTAATAGTGATCAGTGATGCTTTTCCTATTGTGAAGTTTGCTCTATCATGTGTTTGTTTCCTCCTTCTGTTGTATAGCTTATTTATGGGCAACGACCACCAGATTGGTTTCTTATTTTTGGAGGAGTGCGTCTTGGTTTTATTTGGGAAGTCTCAATCCATGCATCCCTGTAGATGCTCATAGAATGCACTTGTAAATGATTTGGCAGATTGTATAGCATTATCCTATAGCAAGGGGGATTTGGAACTTTCCACTTTGGTCTTGGGAAGTGTGCAGTTTGCTTTTGAAAATGTCTTCACAGTGGTTTCACGCAGAACAAACCAAACCCCGTAACCAACACAAATAACCACAATGTGAGCTAAATACTCATTGCCAGAAATCTCAGCCTCCAGATGCACACACTTGAGGCACTTCTCATTATGGAGAATATTGATATCTGTGCAGTAACAGAAACCTAGTTCAAGGCTCCAGACAGCACAGCAGCACTACCAGGATACTACTCATTCCATACCTTCCAGCATCAGAACCTGAATCATAGCACATATGGTGAGGATGTATCCATATTCATCAAGGATACCTACACCTCTCTCTACATGCTCTCTACAGGATATGTACCCATAGAATGTTGCACAGCAACATTCTTCACACTCCACAGGGGTGGGACCACAAAAAAACCCTGGCATTCATGCTCTATGAGCCTGACGAGTGTGTTCTGCAAGGCAATGGAGCCAATCATAATGGAAGTCAACAATACAGAGATTGGGAACCTTCACACAGTTGAGCACACCCAGTTTGGCTTTGTGAAATGCAGATCATGCCTCCTGAACTGGGAGGATTTCTTTGACAGTTACCCAGGCTACAGATGATTGAAATGAGCTCAACACAGCCTACCTATACCTTGCTAAGGCCTTTGACACCATTCCCCAGTCAGGTATCATAGATGAACTCACCAACCTGGCCATGTATCCATACATCACAAGATGGATTGCAAACTGGCTAGATAGATCCCACACATTAAGAGTTGCTGGCTACATGTCAGACTCTACACCGGTAATGACTGGTGGCCCCTAGGATTCAGTCCTGGGGTCCCTCGTGTTTGGTATAGACTTCTCAAATGTACATGCCAACACAGGAGGGTTGTGGTTGACTAAGTTTGCTGGGAACTGTGAAGTGTTTGCCATAACAGATTCTCCGGAAGACAGACATATTCTCCAGAAGGGACTCTTTGAGACAGATGTGTGGTGTCAGAATCATGGCCTCAAGCTCACTGTGGAGGAATGCATAGTGATCCTCTTTGTTGAAAACAAAATACCCACAAACTACCACATATGTGTTACCCCCTTAAAAATTACAAGGTGATAAGGGATCTGGGGACACAAGTAGATAGTCATCTTTCCTTTGGCAACCATGTTGCCAAAGTGATTGGGAGATCCTTTGTGGCCCACCTAATCAACAAAGGGTTTGCATTAGAATCCAAAGAGGTAGTGTTGGCACTTTACTCTTACGTCATCAGACCCATCATTGAGTACAGTGCACCATTTTGGATGCACTCAACTTAGCGTATCCAGCAGCTGTAGAGACCACATAGGTACCTCACCAAGAGGATTACTGGCCTCAAACAGTTGTGTTATGCAACACAACTGGTAAAACTAAACTGTTCTTCGTTGCATACTGCCTACTCAGAGGCACCCTCTGCCTAACATACAGAGCCATGTCCAACACATAACTGTTGAACATGCTCCATCTACAGATAACAACATTGAGTCACCTTACACATTAGAAGGATATGATCCTCATCAGAATGATGAATACAACATGCTGGTGGGATAGAGTGCCATCCCAGACAATTGCCTTACTGTGGAACAGAGTCCCAATGTACATGAGACAGAACCCCTCGCTGACACTTTTCAATTGGTACCTTGATGAGTGGATGGGAAACAGACAATTCATGCCAGACATCACAACAGCAGCCCCACTAGAAAGGGGCCTAGGGTACTAAGTATTAGAACTAGGCCTTGGGAGACTACCCAATGGTGTGGTGAAATCTGCATAACTTGCGTAGGCTGATAGATGCCTTCATGGAGATAGTCTACTACATACCTATGAACCTATGTGACAGGTACATGTCTACAGATAGTAGCTGTGTACTTCATTGTACAGTCATGTTGTACAGCAGGCACATGGACCACATACATTGTAATGCTTGCAGATACTGGTGGCTGTTATGTACAGTGGGAGAGATGTGCACCTCATGTCTTTCATGCCATTGGGATGTGTGCTGGGTGGGACAGTCCAGGATGGCTCCCTGTCATGGTCACCCTCTTACACACATCTCTGCCCATCCATCTTTGGTGTACTATACTGTGTTCCCCCTATATATATATATATATATATATATATATATATATATATATATATATATAGGTAGGTAATAGGCTATTTGCCTGAAGGCATATATTAGTATGGCCAGAGTGTGCAGCTATCACCACCCATGGAGTTAGTTCCCTAGGCCTCTGTGTAGTAGAGCTGATGAAGTGATCCATGGTGAGATAGTTCAGTTTCACATACACTGATCAAGGCTCCTCTGGAAGAGTGTCAGTGAGGGACTCGGCTTAATGTCGGTTGGGAGCCTGTTCCAAAGCAAGGGAAGTCTGTGAGTTAGTAATGTATCCCTCCAACATGTTCTATTTAATTTTGTGATGAAGATATCCCTAGAGCATGTAGTACAGTGAGCTTGGGTTTACTTCAGATAGCGCATGTACATCAGTTCTGCATTGGACGTGGACCTGTCTGTTGGGCAGAGATCTCCTGAGTAGACAGTAAGCAACAGAGTACAGATTGAGTTAAATTCAGTCTTGTTGCATGGGGCAACTGTTTGAGGCCAGTAATCCTCTTGTTGAGGTACTTTAATAGTCTTTCCAGCTGTGGAGGGTGCCTAATCAGATTCATCGCAAGTGTGTTGTGGTACTCTCTGACAGGTCTGATAACTGATGAGTAGAGGGAACCTCCTTTGACCTACATGCAAAGACCTTGGCAGGTTGTGGGAAGACATAGCATGATTTTCTGACCACTTTGTGAATGTGTTTCTGGAAGTAGAGATGACTATGCACATGTGTTGATAGATCCCTTATTATCACCTCCATATTTAGGGTGTTGGCATCTATGTGGTATTTGTATGACTGTACCTTGAGGGCATAATTTTGACACCACATCTGTCTGACTGAGACCCTTTTTAAGGATGTCTCTGTTGTCCCAAACATCGATTATGACAACTTTTTTGCAGTCATCCACAAACTTTGCTAAACATAGCCCTCGTGTGTTTGACTGTATTTCTGAAAAGTATACACCAGACAGGAGGGGTCCCAGGACTGAGACATGGGGGACAGCAGTTGTTACCAGCTTGAACAGGAGACCACAGTTCTTACCTTGTGGGATCTATCTGTGCCCCAGTTGGCAATCCATCATTTGACATACATATTTATGCACAAGTCATGGATTTTGTGGACACGACATTTGTCTGTTATGTTGGAAAAGGGCTTTTTAAGGTCTATGTGGGACGTGTGTAGCTCATTTCATTGATGTATGTCCTGGGTGACTGCCTTGAAAACAGTCTAGCAGGTTTGGGAAACATGATCTGCCCCTCACCAAACCAAAACTGGTAGAGTTGGGTGTTTGTAGGCTCCCAATAGCTCTGTTTATAAGTTCCATCATGATGGACTCCATGGCCTTGCAGATCAGGCTTAATAGGCTTATAAGACAATAGTTCCCATGGTCTGTTTTGCACCAACACTTGTGGAGTGTGCCAAACGTTGCTGTAATGCATTCAACAGTTTCATATCCTGTACAGAGGGTGAGTCTCAACAGACTGTTCAGGTGCAGGGTCTGTTTGTTTTGGAGTTCACATATGACACAGCTAGGGAAACCATGTCATCCCATAGACGCCATGTTTTTAGGTTTGGAAAGTGTTTAACCATTGTATATGTGATTTCTGAGTTTTCACAATCTCCAGGTATGATAATGGGCCCTTTTGTCAGTGAGAGGGGGGTAAATATATATGAACCTGTCTGACAAGATGTTGGCAATGTCAGTCATGTACATGTATTCATTTACAGTTTGCACTGACTCAGAACATATATGAGTTTACATTGATATTTATGACATAGCGAAAGAAAGCTTCACGGTTCTCTATGGACTCTTTGAGAATATTTTTGCCAGAACATGGATTGGATAATGTTAGGAGTGTTCATTGATTATTGATGATACTGATTGGAGATTTATTGATCTCCTTTGAATTTTCACTTTCTTTGAACAACTTAAGTATTTGTAGTACATAGTTTGATTATGACAGGAGTCCAATATATTATATGGGTCTGTTTTCATATAACTGTGTGCACAAGGCAGGACTGGTGAATAGTGACAAGTTTCTGGGGTAAGAACTGCAACTGCCAGATATGTGTGGCCCACTGCTGTACTCAGACATGGCCTAAGTGTGTGAGCATGCCCAGTATGACCTTTTAGTATGTTGTTGACTGACATTTGCTTAATTTAGTTTAGTGTGTGAGCACGCCCAGTATGACCTTTCAGTATGTTGCTGACTGAAATTTGTTAAATTTGTTTAAGGGTGTGAGCATGCCCAGTATGGGCATATATACTATATGTGTGTGAAAAATCAAGTTGATTTTAACTTCAGGGCTCACCTTTGTGTTGTACATTGGCAGGAAGCACGCTGTGCCTGCAGGGCTTCCATGAGTCACTTTGCATAGACTTATCAACATTTCTACATATGGGGGGGGGCAGCTATTATTTGTACATTTCTACCTGAGGGGCACACCTGATTGTTACTGTGGGTGTACATAGGATGAGGGGTTCACCTGACACTTATACACATTTGCTAGACCTGCACTGCTATGTCAGGTACTCCATTTCAGTCTGTACCGTTGCCTATCATACTGGCTTGAGGCATACTACTGTACTACAGATCTTAGCTTCCAATTTCATGTATATTAGTTTGTGACTTCATAGCCTACCCAACCACATCACACTGCCCGGCCTGCTGTTATCTGTCTGCATAGGCTTGGGGGGGAAGTTCAGAGGGCATGATACAGCATTTGTTTATGTTTGCATTAGTCTACAATTGTCCTGCTGTGTCTGTGCCAGTGAAATGCTGTCATGGCTTAGTGGTTCAGTACTGTGACTATAGTGCACAGTATCCTGAGTTCGAGCCCTGTCACTGCTTTTTATTTTCCTGCTGGGCAGACCTGACTGGTTAAGGAACAGTAAAGCATGTGTAAGCATGTTTACCCAACTTTGCTCGACTTTGCCTGACTTTGCCCAACATTGCCCAATGTTGCCCAACGTTGGGCTAGTTTGCGTGGTGTGCTGCTCCACACAATTGTGCCTAAATATGCTAAACAGTGGTAAAATGTGCTTAGCACTGTTTTATATTGCTTAAAATAGGGCAATCATGCCTCAGGTGGTGCTGCAGGGCTGCCTATGTTGGATGCACATAGTACACTCCCTATACATGTTTGAAAACAGGTAGTGTCAAGTTAGGCATCCCTTTTATTGTATGTGTGAGTCAGAGAGAGAGGTGTCATTTCCAGGGTTCCTACTGAGTCAGTGTATGTGCTATGCGTTGCCTCTTTGCCAAGGTCAAGGCATACTGGGCATACTCCTTCTGCCTACTGGGGCAGGCTCAGGTTGTTCCTCCTCCGAGTCACGCTGTGCCTGTGCAGGCATTGGCAATGGTGGGGGGCTGTTTGGCCATGCCCCATGCTGTTCCTGCTGCAGCTGTTTTCGCAGGAGCATATTGTTTAGCATGGCACATACCATGACAATTTGGGTACATGTAGTTGTTGAGTACTGCAAGGCTCCACCAGATGAGTCCAGGCACCGGAACTGTGACTTTAACATCCCAAACACATGCTCAATTATGTTTCTTGTTTGTACGTGTGCCTCATTATGGAGTTCTTGTTCGGGTGTGTGTGCATTTCTGATGGGTGTCATCAGCCACGGCTCCAGTGCGTATCCAGCATCCCCCACTAGGTGAACATCAGGGATGTCCCCATTGGCAAATCTCTGGTACAGCTGCGTCAGATGCCAGATGTGGGAATTGTGATAGCTTCCAGAGCAGCCAGGACACACATTCATTATTATGCCCTGGGCATCGCACACGACCTGGTAGTTGATGGAGGGGAAGCCCTGCTCACCAGGTGGTGTTTTGATGTGTATGTGCGTGCAGTCTATTGCACCCACTACCTCAGGGTATTCTGCTATTTGGTGGAAAAGACACATATTGCTGGCCAGTGCCTCATGGGAATTGGGGAAATATACTTGCTCACCGACATGTGCTGACATGGCATCCAGGATTTGGTGCAGTACCCTGGATGCTTATGCCTGTGAAACCCCCATCATATCATCAGTTGGTCTCTGGAAGGTACCTGTAGCTAGTATTCGTAGGCCAACACATACCTTGGTGTCCACTGAGATGGGTTCCCCTCTGTTGGTTCTGTGTGTGAGGCGTGGCTGGCACAGCTCAACAATTTGCTGCAGGAGGTCTCTGTCCAATCTATAGCGCTCCACTATCTCCAGCTCATGTAGCCCCTGGTAGGTTAGCCTGGGTCTGTACAGTCTTCTCCGTCTCCTCACTGTGGGTTGCTCAGCAGCATTCACAATATTACCACCCTCAGCATCTTGCACATTTTGGCTTATGATAGCAATAGCAGCCCCGAACATTTTGTGTGACTTAAGCTTTTTAAGTTTTCACTCTTTGTATACTGCAGTGTTGCAGAGTTCTTGAAAAAATATGGGAGAATGGTGTTTGCAGAGTTTAAAGTGCTGGGCTGGGCTGGGCTAGTCTACTGCCTGTGTAATTGGCTGATTCTGATATATTTCACCTGGCAGCTTTGCTAGTTCTCCTTGCTTAACTTCCTACTACTTCTTTTCCTTCCTTTTCCCTTTCTGTTTCCACAAGTGGCAGCACCGAGCACACAAGCGCAAACACACACACACAAGTGCACATGCGCACACACAGGCTTGCACAGGCTTACACAGGCTTAGATGGGTGCACACGTGCGCACACAGGTTTACACAGGCTTACAGGCATGCACACACGCACACATGGTGTAAGCACGTTTGCAAGAAATTTCAGATATATCCACTGCGTACACCTTTGGTTTCTGGGTTTCAACTAGGACAACTGTAGACACGCCTCTTGCAATCCTGAGCAACTCATGGCAAACACAAGCCACTCTGCTCCAATAAGCTTACAGTCTTTCAGACATAACCCCTCATGATGTCACCTATCTTCTACTCTACTACTCCCATACTCCTACACTTACACTCTAGGAACATGGCTCACATACCAGGGAAAATTGGGATTCACTATCCTTATCCTCATTTGCATAGGATTGCCTACTAATGCTTGGTTACATCTCTCAAACTGAGCTTCCCCCCTTAGCAATCACTACTCAGTAGCCATGTTGTCTTCAGCCTGCCATTCACCTGCATGGCAGAATAATCTTTTTATTAAACATGCCTATTTTTGGCTATTTTTTTAAACTATTTTCTGGCTTTTAAAGCACCGCACATTTGCGCGGCGCTGCGCTATGCTTAAACATCGGAGATCAGGGAAAAAAAATAAAAATAAATTTTTATTAATTTTCAACCTATAAAAATGCCAATAGCCTTATATTTGGCCATTGGCGTGCTTCCTAAACTGGATGCATCCTTTATTTGGAGCTGTCATAGCTCTGTTTCACTATTTGCAGAACAATACTCCGTTACCAACGGAGTACATTTCTGCAAATAACACTACTCTTCCACATACAGGTTAGTGTTTCCTGGATCGCAAATTTGCCTAATTTGCATAGCTTTCAGCAGCAAATTAGGTAATTTGCATAACATAACACTGTCCGTGCAAGAGTAGCTTTAGAAGCTCTCATGCACGCCCCTGCCGGCTGTTGCTGGATCGCTTAGCAGACATATTGGCTTTCTGCCGTCTTACACTACTCTTAGACTCCAGGCAAGCCTTCATAAATCTGGCCCTCAATTACTTTCTTGATTGCTTAACCTGTGTAGGCAGTGCTTGCCTCTGTGCAAACAGGGTGAAACCCACTCACTGCTGCTTAAAAGTGTTTACTTCCTCTTACCCCGCGCTAATTTGTTTAAAAGGAAAGAAAAAAGGAGTGATAGGAAATTTGTGAAAAAGAGGCACAAAGAGGGAAAGACAGTAGGCAAGGTAGCTAGGGATGTGCTGGAAGGGTGCAGGGAAGGTCCATAGCTGACCATTTCTTCTACAGCAACGGCTGTGCATATGCAATAAATTTGGTGGTACATTTGGACACTCACTACCCTGAGACAGGGGTGAGGACAACAATACCATGTTGTGATGCCAATTAGAAACATTTACATGTGTCCAGGGGACACGTGTGCAAAATGGACAGCTATGTATGGGACGTGCTTTTTTTGTGGGAACAGATCATCCTTTTTTTCTTTTGTTTTTAGGTGAGAGTGGGATGTCTACTGCCTGTGTAATTGGCGGAGAGTAGGTATGATCAGGGAGGATAGGTTGGGTAGGATGACAGACAAGACAAGCAAGATGCATACAGGGTGGTATATGGCACATGGGGGAACACCTTGGACTGGGAGGGGTGTTTGGAAGTCACAAGCCCATGAGCCCACATATGGATACAGTGGGACTAAGGTCCCCACCCATGGGCAGTCACCCCTGCACCTTCACAGCCCAGAAGGTGACTGTGCTGGGGGCTGTGTAGGAGGGGCAAGCTCACCCTCTAGTTGCACCAATTGGCCCTCAAGCTGGCGTAGGCAATGTCAAATCTCCCTTTTGAGCTCCCTACACAGCATGGCCCGGACCGTACCACGGGTGACAGGTTGCTGTCCGCTCCCGCTCCCAGGGGTGGGTGTGAGCCCCATCCCCTGAGGCGGTTCCACCCAAAGGTGGTGCAGGGCCAACGGACAAGGAGGTCCCAGGCTGGGCCCCAGATGTGCTGGTGCCCGGTATCATGGCCAGCTGAGGTGGGACAGGTGAATCCTCTGGGACTGGCCTTCCCATACGAGCTATGTTGTAGCATGTTTAAGGCAGATATGGGTTAGTAATAGTCAACAGCATTCACAATTAGTTATAACAGCATGCATAGGTATTCCCATTACCCAGGGCACCAGATATAAAATAGTTACAGAGCAGGCAGAACACATGCATATATGAGTAAACAGTAGCCATTAGAACAACATGCAGGTTTCATTGATGGCAACAGGCCACCAATATAGGAGTATTTTAACATGGCACATGCATAGAAACAGATGTGAATATTTATAACCCAATAGGACATATGTCCCAACAAAGGTTAGGAGTGTAGACATACCAAATGAGTTATGTAAATCTGTTATTTTTGCACATATGGTAGGGGTGAGAGAGAGAGTTCAATTAACAGCTAATAAATCCTTGTAGTTTTCACACCATTTGTAGTCACTGCAGTGGTCTGTCACTTACATGTATTATTACACTACCCAATGGCGTTATATTGTACAATGGTATGTTTGTAGATTAGTATGTATGGGACCTGTGTCTTACATACAGGCTTGACAAGATGCAGGTGTTAATGCAACATGTTTTGAGACTGCTCTCATACACTTTGGATGAGATGCTGGGATGACAGGTATGTTTGCATGTACATTCTCTGACTATGTACAAATCTGACTATAAGTTATATGTCATTAACAGCTGCCTACATTTCTTGGATCATCACACTAATTTTTCAGGGGAACAGGGCAAAAGGCAGGTAATGTGGGCCATTTATCTGGACATACTGGGCAGATTGGAACAGTTGAGGGGTATGAATATCCACACCACTCTCTATTTGAGCATTGTAGCAAATTCTGTACAGTTGTTAAGTGTAAATATGCATACAGCTTTCTCTCTGAACATTCTAACAAACTGTGTGCAGTTGTGTGGAATGATTATGCATGCAACTTACTAGCGCTCCTGGGATCCAAAGCCCTGCTGTGTGTGACAAAATCATACAGTTAAGATCACTGCACACTATGCTATCAGGCAATTGTTGTGAGGCTTTGCAATGTATTTTGTCTAATATGACTGACCTGTTTGCACTTCCAACATTGTTATACAGCACTTCATACATATTTTATCTGCATACCACAGTGTGGGTAAAACTGCTTACTACAACAGTACTATTTAATAACTGCAACAGTACAACAACATATGACTGCAGAGTAAACAGAAGCAATGCAGGGGTTACACCTTTATTCGCAGCATATTACAAAATTCTGCATACTGGTACATGCAACACTTTCTGAGGCTTTTACATTTATTTGTTATGACAGTACATGCAGGCTATTTACTAACCTGCCTCGTGACACATCCTTTGCAGCCTAGCATCATAGGCTTGCTGGTTTGCAGCATGCTCATCTGCAGCTGTCAGAGAAGTACAGTGATATTTAGCCATACCTATCCATAGTATACACAAGCTAGGCAATTATTAACTACATAGTGGAAGGAGTACTTACTCAGTTCTGGGGCATTCTGCATCTGCCTTGCTTCCTGGATCCATTGTTCCAGGACATCCCCCCTCTGCCGCTTCAGGTCTGCATGGTGGTGCCTGACCTACTCACCAGTCCGGGGGATACCTGTGGCACTTGTGAGGTCACAGGCGAGACTGTCCCAGGCCTCAATTTTGTACTGCCAGCCCTGGTACTGGCCCTGCAGTAGTCTCCTGTCATGGTACTTTACCAGGAGCCATACCATGAATTTGGACTTCTGGATGCCCCAGCGTTACGCTCTAATGTGAGTTCCTTCTCCCACTCCAGCTATTCTGCCTGCAGGGGGATGCTACAACCAGTTATGAGCCATTTTCCCACCTCTTCGGTTTAAGAAGGGCCAGATTCCCGCACTTTTCCTTAATTGGCTGGTTTTGAAAAGGCTAAGCTATGGGCACACCTGCTTACTTTAGGTTGGCACTGCTTAAAGAGGTGTACCTGTGTGCATATTTTATTGGCTTCCCTACACATTGCTTACAATTGCTTAGTTGGGCTGTGCTGCGGTTAGCATTGCTTATGGGTTATCTAGCATTATAATTGCCTTTTGTTAACAATGTCTTATTCATTACAGGTTATATATGTGTCTGGTATCCGTGATTCATGTATACATACACTGCATGGGGTCCTGGGGACTTCAAAACTTTATTACTGTGACACCTCAACTCTGTGTTTACTGCAGTACTCCAATTCACATATTTATGGTCTGTGGTGGGTTATAGAACATTACACTGTACATAGGTTCAGTTCACATGCTTGATTTGATTTCCCTGTGGTAAGGATTAGTTTGCTGATATCTCCTTTATCTGTATTTCTATCATGGCGTAGTGGTTAACGACTGTGATGTACAGGGTCCTGAGTTCTAGCCTTGCAGAGGCTGTTTATTTTGTTGCTGGGCAAAACACAGGACATTGGGTACAGAGTGATTAAGGCACTTTAAAGCAGTTGTGAGCAGGTGTGCGCGTGTTTGCACGATGGTAAGCTGTGCTATCTTCTGATTACAGTTTCTTAAATTTAGTTAGCTTCTACTATGCTTGATGTGTGTGGGCACTGCTTACACCTGCACAAATGCACTTAGACTTGCTTATTCGTACTTATATATGTTTACTACTGCTTATTTGTGCTTACACCTGCTTACTAGTGCCTTATTCATTATGACACTACCACTTTGATTAAATGACATTAGTTAAACATTTCATGCAGTACTCCAGTTCACATGTACATGTTATTATATAGATTATACAGCAAAAAAGATGTATAAATATACACATTCCACATGGGAAATGACATGCGCTATAGTGGGACTCGAACTGTGAATGCCAGTTTGTTAGGTGGATGCTCTAACCACTGCACTATTGACGTTAATGTTGACTCTGCATGTTTTTTTCTATTTGGATGATTTTGATGTGTAAGCTACACTAAGCAGAGGGCAGTGACGCTCAAACAAGCTGCGCTTCGATTACAATTTCAATAATGAAGCAATACAAATGTAAAATAGGGACACGGGGAATCTAATTGTGATAGTTCTAAGGACATGGGCTCAACATTCCACTAAGTACGTATGTGTTTACTACTTTGATTTTATTTCAGTGTTCGTGGACACTCTTGTATGCTTAGCATACATTTCAGTATCCATGGACACTGAATTAATTCTTACTATTAGAGGCGGGCTCTAATAGTAAGCATTTTAGGTTGTGCAACTGTGGGGGCATGTTTAAGCCTCCGTAGAGCACTTAAACACACCCCCTGCACTCGCACACGCATCCTGTGCACGTCGAGGGTGCGGTAGCACGCCGTCATAAATATTCATATTGTGCTGCTGCACCATCTGTAAGGAGGACGCTTGGTGCATGGCTAAAACCATCCTTGCACAGAGCTTCATGATTCCTGGGATTGTTTTTTTTTTTCACATTGCCATAGTTTAGACTTCAGAGTTAAATAAATTTCATTGGTCTTTCAAAGATCTGAAGGGTATGTTAATATGCACAGGTAGCCCACAAAGATCAGGAGTATGCACTTACTGCAATAAATCCAAGTGTCTACAGAATAAAACATGTTTATGTTTGCTAATGATGGTCCAGACTTTAATCAGAGAGGTAAAGCAAGGAAGTGTAAAATGTGTACATAACTGCTATTTAATCTTTGAGTGTGTTATTCATCCTCTTCAACTCATTGTCTTGATATGGTTTTCTACAATTTCAGTGGGAAAAGGAGTGGTAAAGCACTAGCAAATATCAACTGCTACTATTAAGAGTAGTCAAAGTGTATACTTTGATAGCATAAACAAAAAGTTCAGTTATTCGGCATGATAAACTTTTCAAAACAAGGAGTGGAATAATGCAAACATACAGGTGAAGTTTCACATATGACCAAATGAAGTATAGCACTGTGAAAGCAGCACAACAAACCAAACAATGTGTATTATACAAAATATAAAAAAAGATTTCCTTTAAATGACTTGTCGAAGTACGTAAATGGTATAAGTTTTATCTAAAAAGAAGTATAGTGTGCATAAAAAGCAGGCCAGGAATTGTGCAATGTCTTATACTGAACAGCGGGCTGTGATAAGATCCAGTATCCCAGCTTCCCTGGCATCCCTTGCAAAACACAGCATCAGCTGAATTAATGAAAAATCCTTGTCTAAGTGTATTACACATTCAGTAGAAAATATTGATATGATTCCTATATATTAACAATAAATCTACGCAGTGGTGCAGTGGTAGTGTTGTCACCTCACAGCATGAGGTTCTCCGGTTCGATTCTCAGTTGGGGTGCCTTCTATGCAGAGTCTGCATGTCCTCCCTGCATTCGTGTGGGTTTCCTCTGGGTGCTCTGGTTTCCTCCCACATTACAAAGACATGCATCTGGAGCCTTTCTCCCCTGGCCTCTGCTGAAAAATGGCTTTGTCCAAGTTGGACTTTCCCAATTAACAAATATAAAATAAATAAAATAAAAAAATCTATGCATGGCATATAGGGCATTGTCAGACCCCACTCTGATAGACCACCTTCATATCTGCAAAACAAACAGCACCAGAATTGCCCATTCTAAACACTTAAACCTTGCCTGTGATATAAATAGGTCCTGCTGGAGAGATAGGTATGTATCTCAGAGACTATCATGTCTATGGAACAGACTCCCCATCCATGTGAAGCAGAGTTCCTCCATAACCCAATTCAAGTGCAGCTTGGACAATTGGATGGGAAACCAGAAATTCATCCCTGGTTTGGCACCTACGTCTCTAATGGACACAGGTAACCTGTAAATGGTTAATTTCCCAACCGCCTGCTTACACTTATAAAGGGTATCAGAACTTGTCAGAGATTTGGGATGCATGGCTAGGCTTAAAAAGGCCCTTGTGGTCATTAGCCTAGTAAACACATATGTACCAAATATTTAATCAAAATGCATTGAGTGGGGAAGAAAGTCTTTCAAAAAATGAAATATTTTTAATTTCCCTTGCTTTGGTCTGTCTTACCATGCTTATTTTATTTTTATTTATTTAGGATGCAAAGACTGAACCAACATAATTTTTTTAAACTATGACCTTGCTACATGACAGTTTAAAGTTGCAATGGTTGGACGATGAATACATATATAGATAAGACAAAAAACACACAAACACTGTATGTATCTCACTGTTCAAACAAATGAGTTACTAGAATCAAAATACATTAGCAACAGTTGATTTGCATTTTGATCAAAAAACAAATCTATAGGCTCCTTATGGAATACAGGTATAAGCACTCATCATTATGTAGTACAGGTACAAATGCACATCATTTGTGTGAGGGTGGCCCAACTGCACTTAAACCTAAAAAAATAGGTGAGGTACATATAGTCAAAGGGAGAGAGTTCCATGGTTTGGAAATGGAAAACTTTGGGGAAACATGCCAGCGTACAGTTAGAAGCTGGAAAGGTGAAAGGATTGGAGGTTGATCAGCATAGGGTGCGAGCTAATATTTATGCTTGAGGAAGGGGGGCACGTTGGGGCAGTTCTCCAAGTTAAGACGTTTGTACAGAAAGGAGTGGGAAATAATATGCTATATGTAAAACTTTACTTTTAATGAGGTATCATGGGATGAGTTACATCCACCTGTGCTACCACCAACTTAAACAGATGGGGGCCTCAGTTTAACATCTCATCCAAAGGATTACACCCTGAGAAGTGCGCCACCTGCCTTATGCTGCTCTGAAGTTTCAACAATCAATCTAAATGGTGTGGGTATAGAGCCCACAGTCTTCTGAAGCAAAGCTGAATGTGCTGTCCATTGCGCCACTGAAACTGACAGACTTTCACAGGCATGTGATAGTATCGCTCGATAGCAATAAGTTAGTGATGAACCTAAGTGGCAATGCAATGAGGATGTCATGGGATTTTATGAAGCTTGATTCAAATCCAGCAATCAATAGCTAGGTAGCTCTTTTAGTAATTTATTTACTTCTTGCTTGGGCACATTGTGAACTTGGAAAGTAAGGGTACAATCCCATAATCTTTTATAATTGATAAAGGTTTTGAAATCAGTTTAAATTGCTGAGAGAAATAGCTTATTGAGAAATCTAGATTGCTGTGTCTGAAGAAAACTTTGTACCTACTTATAGAGTGATTGCTTTCTGAATATTAGTCCTATTCTCCACTTCCACATTATCGGGTAATATTTTATACACCCCCATACCTGTGCCACCTTGAGTTACTGGCAAGCTTGTCTTTTTTATTCTAATTACCCTGCTGACATTCCACTCTTTTTATTTTCAGTCTTTTGCTGCTGGTTCCCTACTTGTTAGCTGTCATGGTATTAGGACTGTTTTTGCTGTTTTATTTTCTGCTCTTATTCTGTCTTAAGACTTCTATAGCTTTTAATTTGCTGTTTTATCAAGGCTTGCACTTAGATTACTGTTTGCTGTCTTTTCTGCTGTTAAGCTGTCCTCATTACAGCCGAGTGACGTCTCCAGGCGTTTCTGCAGTTACACCCTACTGCTCCTCTAGGCATCAAATATTGTCTGTTCATATTTGCATTAATAATTCCAAAACCATGTTACATACAAGGTACTGGAAAATTTTATCTTGAAGCATACATGATAGCAAACACAATCGTATTGATATATGACCTCTGTCAATGGGTATTTGTTAAAAATGTAAGGTGATAACTTCAATTTTTAAATGCTGAAGCCACGCCCACTAGGAGTTAAAGGTGCAAACTCAAAAGAGCTCTACTGGAGGGAATGAGTTAACTTACATAGCACCATTTTTTCTGCTGTTATTGTTGCTAAATGCTGATGCTAATTTCTGCTCATTTAGTCTTGTATTTTCAACTACTGTAGATAATAGATAAACTAGTGTTAACCACTCCCACCATCAGCAAGTCGTATTAATAGCCTTACTCACTTTGTTTTCTACTGATCATTGTTCTGTTTACCAAGTCTTTCATTACCTCCCTACCTGTGCTGTTAGCATCTGCTCTCACCTTCCCATTATGTAATACTGTACTTTTTGTTACGTTCAGGCTTGTAATATGGCACTTTTCTATTTATCAATACCCTAATTCTCTAATTCAGCACAAGTAAATTAATGCCTGTCCATCACAGGGTCATGATATACTCTTTCTTCCCACCAGACCAATCTGCTATAGCATTAAACATATTCAGAGAGTGTTGGAAGTTGCTTATGTTTGTTGGCAATCTGTAGTCTCAGATGTCTCTAACCCAATATGTAAGAGATATAAATACCTAGTTGGTGTGAAGGCACAACTTGCTACATCATATATTGTCACTAAACAGCAAGATAACACTATACCTACTGATGCAGAGATAGAGAAAAAAATTGCTTCAAAGCCTTCTTCAAATCATAAATTTCTTTTTATAGAAGAGTCTACTGTCCAGCTACCTTATGTTGCATTCAATAGACTGGACAATCATTTTTTCCATGACAATCCTCACTGAACTTATAAAATTATAAAATTAGAAATATATATATATATATATATATATATATATATATATATATATATATGATCTGTAACACTATCCATGCAGAAAACCTTGAACAGCATACGTTAATGAATTCACATACTTGAACATCTGCAATAATCTGATCAGTATTTGAATTTAATGCTAATAGAAAAGAATAAGTATTTTATATATATATATATATATATATATATATATATATATATATATATATATATATAGGTATATATCACTGCGTTTAGGAAAATGCACTAGTAGTGATGGGCTATCTCAATCAGTATTTTGAGTATGATACAATCATCAGGAAAAAAATGGGTTATCAGTTTTTGTTCCAGAATTCACCCTAAAAGGGTATCTTATATATATATATATATATATATATATATGTATATATATATATATATATATATATATATATATATATATATATATATATATACATATATATATATATATGTTCAAGGTTTCCCGCTTCAGTGGGATAGTGACATATTTGCCTAGCTCCCTTGTGTAGTTTATAGGGTGAAAAGACAGTACAGTTGTTAACAATTCTAACCATAGAGGATACATATATCTCTATTGCTCATGAAAGTAAGGAAGAGAGACCAAATTCCATGATCCCTTCACTAACTCAGGTTAGTAAGCCTGGGCCTGACAGAGCCAGACAGGCATTGCGGAAGGTCTTTTATTCTTATCAGTACTGAAGGTTATTAATTGCCATGTTAATACTCTTTCATTTAATGGGGTTGATATGATGTTGGTATTCTCCAAATGTTGAATATGGTGTTTTGATGCTACGCTGTAATGAGTTGTTCTGGAGTATTAACTCTCAGGTGAAATAAATAGTAAAATATATTACAGTGAGGTAATGCAGATGCCATATACCCTTAAATCTAAAATCTTCTATAGATTACTTAAAGATTGTCTGTGGCATTGCAAGCCTTTCAGAGTCTGGGTTAGTTATGTCACTCCTCAGTTTAATGACATATTTGAAATTGTTGTAGTTGATGAAGTAGATGGCCATACATATCTGGCTGTAAACAGTCTGTTTTAGCACATCTCTGCTGCAACAGCATATATTCCAAGCAATTATAGGACCAGTTGGTATTTGAATGATTATCCATGGCACTCTTCTTTCTTTATCTGTGTACTGTTCCTGAATTATTTTTATTTATTTTTATTTATTTTTATTTTTATTTTACATTTGTTGACCGGGAAAGTCCGACTGGATACATGTCCATTTTCAGCGGAGGCCCGGGGAGAAAAGCTCCACAGTGACAATAATATAATGCATAGATATAGTAGATCGAGGTAAAAAATAGACAATGCCTAGAACTATGGTACAAAAACAAAACAAAACAAATTCATTTACTATACTAGAATATTGCTATAGAGGAGATTTCGTACAGTAAAGTACATTGATCTTAAACATTCTATAGGATACATAACTATTAATACTGCTTCTGGTATACTGATACTCCATCCAGAACTATCCATTTCAGTTAAGAGGAGAGAGAAGGAACTGTGAGCGAGGGGCTGAAACTAGGGAAGTTTCTATACTTGTATGAGAGAGGATTAGTCAGGACTTGAGCACTGGCAGAGCCAATTTAACTTTAGATGTTGATTTAATATTTTTTTGAAAACAGATAGGGAGGAAGTGAAAGAAAGGCTAGTAGGGAGAGAGTTCCATATTTTGCCAATAGCATTGCTAAAAAGTGAATCCCCACCTACATTGTTTGCTTTGACTATTTTAACTAGAAGCTTGTTGGAGGAGCATAAACTACTGAGATTGTTATAAGGTCTTATTAAGTTATTCAGGGCTGGAGTTTTGTCCGGTTGGTTCAGGATTTTAAATGCTTCCATAAGCTGGGTTTGCTGTAGGAGGTTGGTGAATTCTAACCAGCCTAATTTTCTTAGGTTGACACAATGGTGTGTTCTATAGGGCATTTCCGTAGCAAATCTGGCAATTTGATTATAGCAGCGTGTTAGTTTGTTTAGTTCTGTTTTTTTGAGATTAGTAAGTATAGGGGAGGCATATAGGAGGGAAGAGAGGAGATGTGAGCGGGCCATAGTTACTTTCGCTATTGGAGTTAGAAAAGATTTGATCCGGTATAAAGACCCAAGTTTTTTGTTAACGGTTTTGATGGTCTGATTAATATGGATATCAAATTTAAGTCTGTTATCTATGCATACTCCTAATAGTTTTGTATAGGAGTCTGGAGAGATGACAGATCCCTTTTTGGATTGGATAGAAAATGATATAGGTGTGGACTTTTGATTGGGTTGGAAGAGTAGTAATTTGGTTTTGTTTGGATTAAGGATCAGTTTACGTCCTAATAGCCAGTTTTCTACTGTCCTAAAGCATGCTTGGGTTTTGGATAATAGGTTGTCAGGATTAGTATCAGCACAGACTAATGTCGAGTCATCTGCATATTGAATGCAGGATGCTTCAGGGATGGCTTTATACAGGTCATTTATGAAGATAGTAAACAGAAGAGGCCCCAATATGGATCCTTGGGGTACTCCTATGGTATTAGGTAGGAGGTTGGAAAGTTTGGAATGCCAAAGTACGGCTTGTTTCCTATCAGAGAGATACCCATGAAACCAATCTAGAGCTAATTTGTCTAGGTTGAGATTTTCTAATGTTTGATGTAGTAGCTGGTGGTTCACCATATCGAAGGCCTTGATAGGTCAAGAAATAGTGCTGAAGATATTTTTTGTCATTTCGATAGTGATTGATAGTATCGGTGAAAGAAAGAAGTGCAGTGGTTGTACTATGGTGGGGTCTAAAACCGTGTTGTGTATCCGTTAGTAATTTGTTCATGGTAAGGTAGTGAAGGAGTTGTTTGTGTATACATTTCTCCATGATTTGGCCAATGGTGACAGTATAGCTATGGGCCTATAATTAGATAGTTCAGTTGATAGGCCTCCTTTATGGAGGGGTATGACATGGGATACTTTCCATATAGATGGGATAGTGGATTCTGCTATGGTTCTATTGATTAGTATTGAGATAGGATATGCTATGACATCTGCTGCTATTTGCAAGTATTCAGCAGGGAGAAGGTCTGCAGAGAGAGTAGTTGGCTTAAGTTTCTTCAGTAAGGAACATATATTTGCAGTAGGGACAGGTTGGAATTTGAAGGTTGATTGTGACTTTTGTAAGTTTTCCAGTTTACTGGAGTTGGTGGATGGTAGTTGGTTAGCTAAGGATTGTATAGTATCAGTAAAGAAATTGTTAAAGGAATTTGCTACATCTTCAGGTGTTTTGTCACTTAGTGTTTTTGGGGTAGGGGTAGAGGATTTACCTGGGTGGAGTAGATTATTTAATCCTGTCCAGAATTTTTGAGGGTTGTTTTGGTGTTTATTTTGGAGTTGGCAATAGTAGTTTTTTTTATCAGATAGAGTTGCTTTTTTGGTCTCGTTTCTAAGTTGTTGAAATTTTATGCGGTCTGGGGTTGATTTTGTTGCACGCCAGGTGTTCCATGTTTTGTTTCTACTTTTTATTAGTGCTATAGTATTTTTTGTTAACCAGGGTGCAACATTTGTTTTATTCTGATTGATCTTATTGGGGCATGAGCCTCAAGTATAGCTAGGAATGTCCTATTAAAAAGATGGACAGCCTCCTCTAGGGGGAGATGCTTAAGGGGTGCCCAGTTAAAGGATTTAAGTTCCGACAGGAATTTAGTGTGGTCAAAGTGTCTCTTATTTCTGACTGGCCTATACATAGGCAGGGTGGAGTTTATTGTCTTCTTTTTCATAATATAGGTAATGAGGTGGTCGCTAAGATCGTTTGGGAGGGTCCCAGCCATATATGTTTGGGGATGACTGTTGATGAGTATCCAGTCTAGGATGCTCTCTTTTTGATTATTATTACCTACTCTGGTGGGGGAAGATACTAACTGACTGAATCCCTGTAAGTTGATGTGGGTAGGGTTGATTTCTGAGGAGCATTGCTTCCAGTCTATATTGACATCTCCTAGAATAATGGTTTCTTGAAGATAGTTAATTGATAGCCAGTTGAGGATATGTTCAAGGGTGTCAGAGTTATTCCCAGGGGGAATATAGATCACAATTAGATTAATACTTTTGTCTTTGTTTATTTGTAGTTTTAGTGCAAGTATTTCAGCATTCGAGATCTGGGGTGGTTGAGGAGAGTTAATGGTGACATCCAGTGTGCTCTTATAGAGCACCGCAATGCCTCCTCCTTTTTTGTAGTACGATCTGCTCTATATATATTATAGCTTGGTGGCATTATCTCATTGTCTTTGGTCCCTTGTTTTAGCCAGGTTTCAGTTAGACACATTATATCTGGGTGGTACATTGCTATTAGGGCATGCAAGTTATGTATCTTATTATTTATACTTCTTGTGTTTAAGTGGTATATTTGAAGAGAGTTTGGTTGGGTAGCTGGTAGACTATTAGCAATTTGTGTGGCTATGGGGCCTGGGTTGGGATGGATATCCCCATCTATGGTTGTATTTTTTTTTTGATAGTCTCGTAGTCTCATAATCTTCAGAAGTAGTTTGAGTTCATGTTTGTATTTGGGGTGCTTTTGTTTAATTCCTTTAAAAAATTAAAAATTCCTTTAAAAAATTATTTTATGTTCCTTTAACAAAAATACCAACTCCTGCTTTCTTCTTGTTATTCAAGCTTAACACACCTTTCCCTTCCCAAAACTATCCTAAAACTCCATTATACTTTCCAGATCCTTCCAAAAAGTATCTTATAACTCCATTTTGTTTTCCAGACCTATTCTACTCTTGAATACAAAATGGGCCAGATTCAATAAAGCCTACATTAAGTGTACACTATATGTTTTGAAGAATATTCTTATCAACGTTTTTGTGCTTTCTAGTCACTCAGAAAGATTACACTAAGTGTACATGAAGTCTACACCTTGCCATAAGCTTTATGAATCCCTATTAATATTTAAAGTTGCAGGAATATCAGTAAGAAAACTAAAATTAGGAGGCAAAGGTGTGTCATGTCTGTGTTGTCTAGTCAATAAGAACGGTGTACATTTAGTGTAGGCAATACCGCATCTTGTATTTCTTAACTTTTAAAAAACAGTTTCCAAGTCTATTTTTTGTTTATAGAATTAAATAACTTTGGATTAAGAGAAACACAATCAATTATTGGCTAGAAATCAAAACTGCAGAGCAGTATGATTGAACAACTGTGCAGACTGTGTGTTGGCTGTAAAGCTTAACCCCACAAAGTATAGCGGATCTAGATTTATGATGACAATGTGTCGGCTTTACACACTCTTAACTACTGTAAGAACTAAGCTCCCACAATATTTTTGATCCAGATCCATAGCTATCTTATCTGGTGACTTGTGCTGGTCTACAAAATGGCACTTTTCTCTATGTAAAAAATAAATGTTCAGCTTTTTACCTTGATTGAAGACAAAAAATGTAGAAAGCAAGAGCAGCTTTGAGGACTAAAAATAAAAATATAATTTCAAATGTAACAAGCAGCTTGCTACAGTTAAACTGGTATACACTGAACACTTTAGTTTAGATAGGACTGCACAAATACCTCTTGACTGCCTAGAATTTTTGCAGAATGTCCCTGATCATGTTTTTGTCCTGTCACAACATTTTTCATTTTCTGGTAAATTACTGAGGATTACAGCCACTCAGTAATGACAGACCTTAGAGTTTCATACTTTTTATTGTTCAGAAAATACTTCTTGTCCCGGACTCCTTCAAAAAAAAAACACATCACACCAAAATGGCATTTGACGACCTTTATTAACTTTCAACAACATAACTTTATTGCATAATTTCAAAATGTTAATCACAACATGAACATCCTTGTAACCACACCATGTAACATCCTTGTAATCATACATCAGGGCAGTGTACCTCCACCCATCCTGCCTGAATAAGCAGCATCCATACCACTGTTCACTTATTCTTACTTGTAAAAGCAGCATCCTACTGTTTGCTTTCATCTCCAAAATCCTTGCATGAGCACCCAACACCAAGAGGGGGAAGAGAAGAGGGGCAACCTGCCCGTTTTCTCTGCCAACCAGCGTGACCACAGGCTGTTTCTCTTCCTTTAATGAAGAACTTTCACTAAACCTTCCAAAAATAAACTTAAATATACATTAAACAGATTCAAACCAAACTCATTCAGGTGTACTCCATCATTTCTAAACCAAATCAGGTTTCTGTCATCAAAGTCCCTATGTTCTATCATGTTCATACCCAAAGCTGCCCACTGTAATGCCAGTCTACAATTAATAAACCTCCATGCCTGCTCCAATACCATAAAACTAGCAGCATTATTCCAACATAAACCCGGTACTATCTTGTCCCATACAATGCACATATTTGGATATAACCTCTTCAGCATAACCAAATCTTCCCTTATCATATACGCCAACTGCTTTTTAGGAATTATTCCCAAATCATTTCCAACCAAATGTACCACAAGTACTCAAGGAAACCCCATCCATGACTGTATAACTGCAAATTCTTACATAAGTTGATTCTACCTAAGACCTCTAATACCATGCCATCTCACTCACCACCCAAAATGATGCAAACACAGTTCCTTGCAAGCCATTCTAACTGTAGCCATCTTCATCACCCGGTGAATATTTCCTAAAAAAAAAAAAAAAAAAATTAAACCATCAATTGAATCCATTACCTAATATAAGATAAAAAAGCATTTGAAGACCATTGCCCCACTCTCCAAATGACCTCAACTGATCTGCCTTCCTTCACTAAATCTGAAGCCCTACTCAATGTGAAAAGAACTTGTGTAAAGCCCCTCACAAAAAAAAACATACAATGCAAAGCCCTTCTTATTACATATACAAACTGATTACCCATTACCACCATACCCCCTCTCAACCAAAAACAAACCATGTGAGGGCACCCCATATGATTTCATATCAGTCTCACAGTCCAACCTACCTGACACATCCAATCACTCCTATCTTTCCCAAGAACTATCTGTGTGCCCATTTCTAACTGATCCATTTTAGACCTATGTAACCAGATGTGCACTGTCACTGAAAAAAGCATGACATCTCCCCAAACTAATGATCCTAACAATTATAACACCCAGAATGCTCTAAAATCCATCCATAAACACAATGTTACCCACAAAACATAATCCACTGAATCACCAACCATTAAAGCTAAACCCTTCAATAAAACTTTAAAAACCTGTCTTGTCAAATGGTAGTACATATCCATATTCACACCAGCCACTCTACCCCATTCTCTCAACATACGCTCCACCATCCAGCACTTTGTAAAATCATGCAACCCAGCCACCTGTGCAAATAAACTAATTTCTGCCAGGTCCACCTTGACCAACTACTCTTCTTACCTTGCCCCCAAGCCCAAGCCAAATATCGCAATAATAGTACTACTGACCAAACCCCTTCATCCTCAGGAAACTGGAAAATAAATGTATCAAAATCATATAATGCCCTACCATACATCCTCCTGGTAGATTCTGCCCAAGATTGCTGCACCAACTGCCTGGTTACTTCAGGTCAGGATGGCATACTTCATTTGTCAACACCATCAGCTCTTCCTCTGCCCCTGGAACCAACTATTGAAACCTGGAAACTGAAATAGAGACAAACTGTCAGAAATCCCATTTCAAGCCCCTGCCATGTGCACACCTGTGAAATAAAAAAATATTAACAAACTCTTTAAGACCAACTTACAAAAAACTAATAGTAATGATTCAGACCTCACAGTCTTTACCTGCAAAACTCGCTCTACCACCATATTTTCTGAATAAAAATTACCTTCTTTCTCCTCAACCCCTCCTGCCAAACTACCAAACTCAACCCAGACTGGCATTAACTCCAAAAATACAATATCCCTTTTACACTCATCCCTCCAATCTGCTGGTCAATGACACAGTCGAAAACCATTCCTGGTCAAAAAACACACCCGATCTGATACCAGCAGCTCATCCATAAACAAGTTTAATTCCCATTGACCAATCTAATCTGTCTGCCAAAAGGAAGCTCCATTAAACTGCCCCAAAAAGGATACCCAAAGTGCCAAATCAGCCTGCACCAACTTACTAATCCTGACCCAATGATGTTTGCTCTTCCCTCCTTTTAACAAGAAGGCCACTGACCTTCAAAAAGTATGTCCCAGATGAACTGCCTGACCTGCAAAATTTATAAGCCCTAAAAGCTCCATAACCTTCCTAATCTGCAACTTATATTTGCACATCACCAATCCAATCTTCTCCTTCAAATGTTCTATGTTGTCTGCCAGTAACAACCACTGCCTTAGCTGGGCCTTCCAGCTTCTGCTTAGCCAATGGGATCCCAGCTCCTCACACATCCCAAAAACTCTTACAAACCTTCCAACACTCCTCCAAACCCCTTCCCTACTATCAAGAAATCATCCAGGTAATGTACCGCCCTCTGCATGTCCATCCGCTGCTGCAAAACCTAATGAAGTACAGTGCTAAATTTCACAAAAGTGGCACATGCTACTGAGCATCCCATTGGCATAGCCTTGTCAAAGTAAAAGTTTTTCGCCAACAATCATACCCACAATGGTCATTCCTCCCACACCAGCAAAAGGTGAAATGCATATTCAATGTCCACCTTCACCAACCATGATCTTTACACCCCTGAATAACCTTCATGGCATCATCCAAAGACAGATAACTGACCTTGGCATCGTCTACTAAAATAAAGTCATTAATGGCATTCCCTTTCTTGTACAACAAATGGTGAATCAACCAGAACTCATTGGCCACCTTCTTAGGAATAAGAACCAACAGTGAAACCTTGAAATTGACAAAGGGGGGGTTATCAAAAAGGGCCAACAACCTACCCGCCTGCCATTCCTTCTCTAACAAACCCTACAAGATATCATCCTTACCCAGTATAGATCACAAATTCTTACAAACTATTCCATCCCCACCACCCTTGATATAATACAAAACCTCTGGGAAAATCAATAAATTATTTCTTCCTTAAGTGACAAATCAGGGAGAATGCATCCTGTGGTCATCTTCTTTCCCCCTGAAAGGACAATCACTCCCATATGCTCCTGAAAGTTCCCCCTACCTTGCACATTCTGAAACCCCTAAAGGAAGAAGGTAAACCATCCACATCAGTGGAAAGTGAACCAGGATTCACCAAATTGCCATCGTGCCAACCACACTGCACCACAGGATGGATCCCCACACACATTGAACAAGCATGCAAGAACCTACACCCTACCTACAAGCAATGCCCTGCATTAAAAGCCCAATATAGTCCCACTCCTTCTCCTCCTATCCTCCCCTCTCTACTAACCACTCCAAAGCTATCTATCATAGTGGCTAGCCATATGTCCAGATGTCTAACCTCCCAACAGAGGGAGTGGTGCACTGCCTTCCACTTCTGAACACTCTGGTCATACCACAACCAGGCAGTCCCTACCGCAACTGCTGGGCCTCCTAAAAAGTAAGGAAGTAGGCCAAAACTGATAAAGCCAAAACAGTATCCTTTTCCAGCCAAACTGCCATGTAGTACACACAGCCTACCATGCAATTATCCCATGTCCTAGGTCACAGTCTACCTCCTCTCCTCTTCTCCCCAAAGCTGCTAAAGCCACCAAAATGTCTTTGCTATTTGCCATTTCTGATTCCACCAATTTTTGAACCACTTCTGCATCAGTTAATTCAAAGACATCAACATACCCCCCACCAAATCTTCTCCTTAACTGAGGACGGTATGTGAGGTATCAGAAAAATTGTTCCTGTCCCTTGCCCCAAGGCCTATGTAGCTAATCAATCACCTGGCCATATGCCAAAGTCTGACCCAGTTTCAGAGACTGATCCCCTTCCAATGGATGACCCCAAGCTCCCCATGGACAACCCTATGCTACCCTCCCCACTTACTGCTTTACCCTGGTGATGCCCTTTAAGCCTCTGCATATCTCCCATAATACCTAGAGCTTTGCCTGACCCCTGACACAGCTTGTCATGAACTATCCCACAATTATTCCCAAAATACTCTGAGCCTGCCATGCCCATTGGAAATCCCAACAACCTGTGACTCTATTGTGCATCGCTCAAGCAGCCAGACGATCCACTGCATCAACATCCCTTGACTGTCATGCCCACTTTCCTTGGACCAAAAAGCTGCTCTTCACCATTGGATCTATTCTCTTCCAACTGGACACACCAGATGTGCCTGCCATCCCAGACTCAGCATTACACACCACCTGACACAGCTCTTCTGCCTGTGACACAAAAGCCGACTACCTCTCCTGCAAACTTTGCATATTCATCATCTGCACAAATAAGGGAACACATTAAAACAATAACATGAATTCCAATGCACCTGCTGTTGAAAGCCTACTGTCTACACTTATATCCTTAGTATCACCCCCCCGCATGCAATATTCAATGTAGTAAACACACAAAAAATATTCCTAAATGCTGCTTGAACTGTTAACAGTATTTTCAGCAACAATGTCTTTAATCAATGAACCAAAAATCCAGTAACCCAAAATTACTGGTTTCCCAAATAAGTTATGCTGAGGAACAAAGCAGCTCAATTTATTTTCTCTGAAGTGTATGCATCTTACCTTCCATAACAGATATATTCATCTGAGCAGCTGTCAAAGGAAAAAACTTCAAAGACCAATTCACGTAAGGTTCAGGTATGGCACCCTTTATTACTTGCAGGAAGGAGACAAAACATGCAGATACAGGATTTTGCCCAAATTACTAGTAGGCAGTATGCTTCTTTAATACAGTTCTATGAAATGTTACTTTTCTATGGTTGATGTAGTTAGACACAGCTTTCTGTATTATTCTACAGAAAATGTTACTTAGATTTCCTGATGACATGCCCAGATTTAAAACTCACTATGTGTTACATAGAAAATGTTACTTGGATTTCCTGCTGACATGACTGGATTTATGAAAAACATTTGAGAAAAACAACCTGGCCTTGGGGCTTTATTTTTAGCCCATACAAACTTTCTAGTCTTCAATTGTGCAGTTCTAATATATATGTGTTACATTTCAAGGTACATTTCTAGCTTAGGTACAAGTAATGCTGACTACGGTTTATATTTTCAAGCAGCCTTTGTTTTCATTATCAATAGCTTCAGCAGTTATGTACTTTTCTCATAGCATAAGCAGAAAATCAATAACTCTTTGTTTAAATCTCATAACATTAGTAGAAATGAAACATCTATTATTATTTTCATGACATTAGCAGAAATCAAATGCTTTCCTGTTAATTTCCAAAGCATAAGCAGATCATAGCTGTGCATATGACATAACATGATTGGAATGTAGCTTCTGCATATTTATACAGTGTGAACAGAATAAATGTATTAACCCTTTTTAAACCTCGAATGCACTAAGCATGCATATTACTAATACATATTTTTCTAACATTTCCCAACTTTTAATACTTTTATTCCACTTTCAAAATAAGCATAAACATTTTTTTCTTCCCCTAACCTCTTCCTACTCAGGATTTGCAGTTAAGTGAGTCATTCAGTTTAAACTTATGAAAGGATTTTCAATTTTTCAACAATTCTTCAAGTTCAGCACCTTGGTATAAGGTTTTTGAAACTGATATGTCTATAAAGTCTTTAATCAGTCTTTTCATGCAGGGGATGCAGCAGCAAACATATACTACCAGTAGGATCATTCCTACACAGATGGCAATCAGGATGTTCATCAGGATACTGCCCCACCCCTCAAACAGTCTCTAGAAAAAGTCCATCAATGGATTTGGTCCTGGCTTGGTCATAGCTGACACTTGCTGAATTACCTCAAGGTGATTGTCTATCTCGTGTTTGTGGTCAGGAATATATGAACAGCGCTCCTCCTGGATTAAAGCGCAAGTACCTCCTGTCACCGCTAGGGTGAAGTCAAGAGCCATGTGGTATTGAAGCACTACAGTTCTCATGGCATTCAGTTCATCAGTCACCAATTCTAGGGAGGAAAAGGTCGCATTACTCTTTACTTCGAGAAGTTTAGACAGTTTTCTCAGCTCCCAGATCAATTTTGTTGCTCCATATGCTGGTAATATGCCTGCCCACGAGATGATGGTATCACCCAAGTCCATATGTGACAGTCCATTTTTCCCTATGCCCACAGCATGATGGTTTTTCCAGCCCGCATTGATCTGCCCCACTGGATTGACAGGCTTCTTGAGTTCTCGTCGAACATTTCGAATTTTCCCCTGAGGCAAAACTGCTGTGTGTCATATGGCCTGAACCAGGTACCCCAAATAACAACTGCCGGACCAATTCTCAGGTAACCACTTGTATGCTTCCCTACCACATGCAAAATAACAGTCCTCTACTTTGGTAGTAACTTTACTATGTCCTGGTACTGGATAAAACATTTTTTTGTCAACTATAATGAGTTGTTTATAGAGGTCAGCATTATGGCTTATTTCATCAGTTGTCTTATGCATCAGTTCCAAAAATGAATCATAGGTTGTGTTGCAATAGGAACCTGTGTTATCAGTTTTATTGTAGCATCTATAGGGAACAGTCACATTGCAATTGCTCCAAGTCCCCTTCTGTCGAACAGACAAGTGCAATGCTACTTTATCTTGTGATGTAACATCTGATGTATCACAGACTAAATTTTCCCAGGTCTTGTTGGCTCCTAGGGGGACTGAAGTTAACAATAACCCCCCGTATGCTGTTGGCAAAGCTGTGCAAATCCAGCAATTTGAAACATTGAAGGTCTCAGCATACACATATTTGATTGCCTGGTAAGTGTTGAAATTTGGGTGCCACTCTACGTGCAACTCTCCACGTTTATTCAGTTCAGTTTGTGTGGCTGGGAAAAGGAATGGCCACAACAAAAAGATTATTGTCACTAGCACAGTTAACAGGATGATTATGCAATACTTCTGAGGAAATGTTTTTTCTGCATTCCTGTTTTCTCCGACTCCTCCGAGTAGTTTTATTTGGATTTTTCTGGATTCTATCATTTTTGCTTTTGACATGTGATCTTACTCTCTGCCCTAATAGGACCTTCAGCACCGATGGTTTCTTCACTGGGGTTGAGACGGATCAGTCCTATTGATCTGACCCCCCTTTGTAGCCAGACTTTGTGCTGAGGGCCCCAATGGAGAGGTAAGATTTTTGTCCAGTTCAAAGTTCTTAACTAGTTTGCAGTATGTCAGGTGGGTCCATGAGGCTTGCTCTGCGATTTTGACTGCAGTAGGTGTCGAAAGAAGCACCTGGTATGGACCTTCCCACCTTGGTGATGTCCAATTTTTCTTTTTTATGGCCTTTATCCACACCCAGTCCCCTGGGATCACTGCCACTTCCGATGTTTTGGTTTGTTCTTTATCTGAAACAGAATATGACTGCAACAGATGTTTAGAATTCAACAAATTTCTCATATATTCAGCTAGTGTATAGTCAGCTTCCTGGTCTGTGGGCATGAGAAGTTTTCACTGAGGTGTATAATAAGCCCTTCCAAACAGTTTTTCAAAAGGAGTCAATCCTTTTGCAGTCAAAACCATTCTCATGCTCAACAGTACCAGGGGCAGACAATACATCCAGTTCTTTCCTGTCTTGGCTATTAATTTTCTTAATTTATTCTTTAATATTCCATTATGCCTCTCAACTAGCCCTGCAGATTGCAGATGGTATGCACAATGATTTTTTAAAGAAATACCAAAATGCTTACTTAATTGCTGTATGGTTTGGTTTGCAATGTGTGTACCGTTGTCACTGTAGATCCTTACCGGAATGCCGAATCTAGGGATGATTTATTTGACAAGAACTTTTGCTACTATGGCTGCATCTGGATTTTTGGTTGGAAAGGCTTCCACCCATCTGGAAAACATATCTACAATGACAAGACAATACTTCTTATTTTCACATTTGTTCAATTCTATGAAATCCATACAGATAGTGGGAAATGGATATGGTGGTGTAGGGAATCTCCCTTGCTTGGGCTTTAACGCCCCTTGTGCATGATGTTTGTTACAAATTTGGCACATCAAACAAAATTTTTTAGAGTAGTTTGTAAATCCGTACGTTGCGAACACCTGGTTCACCAGCTGTACCATCCCCCCTGTTGAGACATGGCACTGCCCATGGCTCAACAAAGCTGCATATCTAAACAAATTAGATGGTAGTATCAGTTTCCCTTCTTTAGAGATGTACAGCCCCTTTTCGAGAATTGCTCCTCATTTTACCCATCTTTGTTTTTCAGCTTGCATACTGAGTGTCTGCATTGTCTTTAACATTTCTAAGTCTAAAATCTCAGAGGGTTGTAGTTCCTCATTTAAAAGAAATACTTCTAAAGCTGCTTGTTTTGCAGCTGTATCAGCTCTCGCATTACTTTTTGAAATCCTATCTTGTTGCTTGGTGTGAGCTGTGCATTTACAAATAGCTATTTTCTGAGGTAACTGAATAGATTCTAAAAGATCTATAATAAACTGTGCATGATTGATAGGTTTGCCAGTAGATGTTATCATTCCTCGGTTTTTCCACTGTTGCGCAAAAACATGTACAGTAGAAAAAGCATACTGGCTGTCAGTAAAAATGTTTACACATTTACCCTTTGCTAAGGTACATGCCCGTGTCAAGGCAATCAATTCTGCTGCCTGTGCAGATAAGTTGTGTGGTAAAGGTTTTGCTTCTATAATCTCAGTGTCAGAAACTACTGCATATCCTACTAGGTTTTGTCCTGCAGGACCCCTTTTGCACGAACCATCCACATAGAATGTCACCTCGGCATCATCCACGGGGACATCCGTGAGATCTTTTCTAGGTAGTGTCTTTTGCTCAATCACCTGCAGGCAGCGGTGTGGTGTGCCATCTGCAGGGGTTGGGAGCAAGGTAGAAGGGTTCAAAGTTGTGCATCATTGAATTGTCATGTGAGGTTGGCTCAACAATATAGTGATACAGGAAAGATGCCTAGCAGGGGAAAGATATGCTACCTTCTCTTTCAGTAAAATAATCGCGACTGCATGAGGCACTCTCAAAGTGAGAGGGTGGAATAAAACTACTGAGGCCGAAGCCTGTACTGCCATTGCAGCTGCAACTACTGCTTGTACACAGTGAGGTAAGGACTGTGCCACTGTGTCTAGTTGTGATGAATAGTAAGCAATGGGGCTTTGCTTGTCCCCATGCTGTTGTGTTAACACTGATGTCATATAACCTTGCTTACAATCTACAGTATGGAAAAAACGTTCATGGCAGTTTGGTAATCCCAGAACTAATGAGGACGCTATTAACTGTTTCAATTTGCAGAAAGCAGATTCTGCCTCTGGTGTCCATTGTAACAAATCCTGTGCTGCCATAGGCTTTTTATATATCAGGTCAGTCAGAGGTGCAGATTCCAAGGCATAGTTTGGAATCCAACTCCGGAAAAAATTAGTTGTACCCAGGAAGGACATCATTTTCATCTTGGTAGTGGGTTTTGGTGCTTGCAAAATTGCTACTTTTCTGTCCTCATCTAATTTTCTACCTTCTTTGGATATCACATATCCTAGGTATTTGACTTGTTTTTTCCAAAGCTGCAGTTTATTTTTGTTTACCTTATGTCCTTCAGTGGCTAAAAATCATAATAGCGCTATGGTATCTTCTTTACAATCTTGCTGGGTGGGGGACGCCAGCAAGATGTCATCAACATAAAGTAAAATCTGATTGCCTCTTGGTGGGGTAAATCCCACCAAGTTGCTTGCCATTTCTTGTGAGAATATTGTTGGACTTTCATAATATCCCTGTGGTAGTCGCTTATATGTATACCTTTTCCCCTGAAATGTGAATGCAAACCAATACTGGCTATCAGGGTGTATCGGTATTGAAAAGAATGCATTGCTGATATCTACCACAGAAAAATATTATTTAACAGTGTGTGTGGGTCTGGCACTGTAGGTGCCCTTGGTATTACTGTGTCATTTACAGCTTGTAAATCTTGGACCATACGCCATTCTCCATTTGCTTTTTTAACAGGAAATAAGGGTGTGTTACATGGTGAATCAGGAGATTCCACCAGCACCCCTTCCTTAAGTAAAGCTGTCCATGAGAGAGAGAGAGGGGGGAGAAAGTGAGAGAGAGAAAGACAGTGATTCCTGCCTCTGCATCTTTTCTTAAGGGATACTGTCTTTTCTGTGGTCTGAATGCTGACTTTGGTGTGATAGTTATTGGTCCTGCTGTACGAATAAGTCCTACATCTGACTTTCCTGTTGACCAGAGAGTCTCTGGTATATTCTGTAAGGCATTCTCTTTCTCCTTTAATAGGAGTGCTAATCAGCTGTCCTTGCTAGACTGCATGTGCACGGCTGGGTGGGTCTGAGTTTTCCAATTCAACTTCTGTATTTGTATTCCTTGCTCTGACAGTTCCAATTCTGTCTGTTTCTTCCATCTTGTGACTTTTTCTCCTAGGTCTGCCCATTCTATGTTTTTGTTCTTGGTTAAGCTAACATGTGGTAATCGATTAGATTTATAGAGTGCAAAGAATTCCTGGGGCAATGAACAGCTGGCTACACTGTTCCCTTCTGTGTCCCAGTACAGGTTACGTAATATTAATCTGTTTCCATGATTTTTAAACAATTCTTGCTCATATTCCTTATCAGGTCCTGGTGTGTTACAATAATACAGGGTACAGTGCAACAGGTGTTGTTTATCAATGTCAAGGGAGGGGAACTTTCTGATGGCTACATTCATTAATTCTTCAGTCACAGTCCCTGGACCAATCGTAACCAAGTCCTGGCTGTACCAATAAAATATTTCACCCTCCGATTGCACTGCAAAGGTATCAATTTGTCGCTGTGGTTCCATACCCTGCATGGTTGGGACTACTGCTATACCAAATAGTTGCATAAGGTCTCTGCCCAAGATGTTTACTGGGCATTTTGCAGAAACAACAATTTTGCTTTTCTGAGTCAATCTTGAAACAGGATCAGTTATTGAAATGTTATGGGAGAGGGGCTCCCGGTACCAGTATATAATCAGGTGACTCTGGGTTTTCTGGCAGTTTGGAGGGATGTATCAGGGTCCGTGATGCCTCTGAGTCACACAAGAATTTGACTTCCCTCCCTTCTACCAAGAGTGTAACTTCTGGTTTTGTGTCTGCTAAATAGAGCTCTAGGCTCAATAAAGCTAGGTCTAATATTTCATTTTCTTCATTGTCAGTAACTTCCTGCACTTCCTCTATTTCTTCTGTCACATCCTCTACTTCCTCTATCACATTCTCATTTGTCCTTTCTCTGCTATCCCCTTCTAGTGATTCCTGACTACCATATAGTCAGTCCTCACCCTCCTTGTCTTCCATGGTTGCCTTCTTGCTTTTCCTGCAATCCTTTGCCAAGTGTCCTTTTTTACCGCATTTGAAACATTCACCCCTTTTCTATCGCCCTTCAAAGTCCTCTGATTGCTGATCAGATTGTTTGTTTCCATGTGCATTTTTCTTGCCCTTTTCCTGGACTGTACTACATAAACTTCTGCTACATCTTCTACAGAAAACACTTGAGCTTTCTTTTTCTTTTTGCTATTAAAATGCCTTTCGGCATGCCTAGCATATTCAAGTAATGACTGTAACCTGCTTGTACGATGATCTACCATGTGTTTTGTAATAAAACTGCTTATGGGTGCAATGCTGCCTTTTAAAAATGCATATTTTAACTGCTGTTCATATGGGGAATCTTGTGTTTGATCTTCAGGAACCTGCATTCCACAGTGGTTATTAAAACATTCTAATAATCTGGCATAATATCAGTCAATAGTTTCACCTTCTTGTTGGATGCATTGGTTAATGCAAGTCCAGTCTGTCCTAGGCTTCCATTTTTCAGAGATGCGGTCTGTAAGACCTTTTACTCTGTTGTCCAGCTCTGCGCTGCTATGTGGGAGGGGTCTGTGTGCAGCATCACGGGGATTTCAGTTGCCACTAATCATGTGCCAATCTGGCCCCACAATTTGTCTAACTACTTTTTCTACCTCTTCTCCATTTAAGTTATAACTCAGCCTCATTCCTTGTAAATCTTCTGAGAACTTTATAAAATTAACTTTTGGATGGGGAATTCCCTCAGTGGCTTTCCGGATATCTTCCGGAGTCCAAGGTCTATACACTAAAATAATTGAGTCCTGACCGTCTTGTCCTGCCTGAGGATTAGGTACGTCTATAAGTGGGCATATCTCTTCTTCACTCATAGATCGTGAATTCTTAACCATTCGATATAACTCAATGCCTTCATTTGAGTTACCTGCCCGTGTTCGAGACCTGGTCCCGATGGGATCTCTAATAAATGGTTTTACTTTTGCAATGTCTCTATTTTCAGTGACAACAGGATATCGTGGGGGTGGACTAACCTGTTCACTTGCTTCATATTCTGGTAAGGGAGGCAGAGGGGCTGATGCTATTACTAAGTTATTGCCCTCCTTATCTAAAAACATTGTTTTTGAATTGTTGTTCTTTTGTTCCCTACGGTTTACTTCCTCAATCCACCTGTGTGCCTGAGGAATTCCTAATTGGCGTTGCTTTTTTACCTGACCTTTGGAATCGGTTTTGAGCTGTTTGACAAGTTTGATAAGCGAGGATTTTTCTAATTTTCCATTGAATTTGTACTTATTAAGCCATTTTGAATAGTATTTAATATTGTCAGCGCACTGTGACTGCATGTATTTTGCGTCTTTGGTTAACGGCGGATTCTGGGGTCTTTTTTTGCAATTATTATCCATTTTGTTCTACCCTTTTTTGATCGTTATGTAACTTCTCTTATTTTTAACGTGGTACCACGGATTTTGTTACAGTCTCTTCAGAATGACTGCCTACCTATTCTGTTTCTCCTGATCTATGACAAGACAGTAATCTTTTCTGTCCCTGACTTGTAAAATACAGTTTTGACAAAAACAATACAAATCTAGTCCCTGATCTAAAAGAGAAAACAGAAAAAAGTAGATTCACCTTACCTGAGCCTAAGTGATTGATCACCTGGTTCGTGGAGACCCGTCCTTCAGTCGCAGATCAGAAAGTGGGTGGCCTCTTTTGTACTACAATTCAGTCGGAGGGCTTTTCAAATAAGAACTGATTTGGTTTCTTCCTCGTACTGTTTCAACCAACTGGCCCATCTGATCCGAGGTGAAGTGAGGGTTCTGGCTCGAAGGACCAATCTGTCAAAGGAAAAAACTTCAAAGACCAATTCACGTAAGGTTCAGGTATGGCACCATTTATTACTTGCAGCAAGGAGACAAAACATGCAGATACAGGATTTTGCCTAAATTACTAGTAGGCAGTATGCTTCTTTTATACAATTCTATGAAATGTTACTTTTCTATGTTTGACGTAGTTAGACACAGCTTTCTGTATTATTCTACAGAAAATGTTACTTAGATTTCCTGCTGACATGTCCAGATTTAAAACTCACTATGTGTTACATAGAAAATGTTACTTGGATTTCCTGCTGACATGACTGGATTTATGAAAAACATTTGAGAAAAACAACCTGGCCTTGGGGCTTTATTTTTAGCCCATACAAACTTTCTGTTCTTCAGTTGTGCAGTTCTAATATATATGTGTTACATTTCAAGGTACATTTCTAGCTTAGGTACAAGTAATGCTGACTACCATTTATATTTTCAAGCAGTCTTTGTTTTCATTATCAATAGCTTCAGCAGTTATGTACTTTTCTCGTAGCATAAGCAGAAAATCAATAACTCTTTGTTTAAATCTCATAACATTAGTAGAAATGAAACATCTATTATTATTTTCATGACATTAGCAGAAATCAAATGCTTTCCTGTTAATTTCCAAAGCATAAGCAGATCATAGCTGCGCATATGACATAACAGGATTGGAATGTAGCTTCTGCAGATTTATGCAGTGTGAACAGAATAAATGCATTAACCCTTTTTAAACCTCGAATGCACTAAGCATGCATATTACTAATATATATTTTTCTAACAGCAGCACAGCTAAATGTAACTGCCCCCGCAAAGATCAAGGCATCCTGGCTAAAGCAAACCTCACTTTTGCTTTAGGGACAATTTAACTACTGCCTGTACAATTAGCAAATTGATAACATAGCAGGCTTTGCTTTAAAATGAATTCACTAAAGAGTATGAAGCCTGAGACAACTGCCTGTCATATTTTCTGACTTTAATTTTAAGGACTTGCCAGTGATTTGTCAGAAAACATAAATTTTATGAAACGGACAAAATATGAGGCAAAATCTGGACATTCTGTGAAAATCTGTACAGTTGCAACTGCAATCACTTGCTGTTGCTGAAAACCCAATGGCAACCCAAACTAACATCCCTCTTAACAAACAAAAGATCCCTATGCACATGCATGGCGAACAACAGAAAACCAGAGAAAGCAATGGCTCCAACAAACACCCCTCAACCCTCGCGCAAATGTGACTACAGTCAAAACCTCAACTGTATGCTAAAAAATCACCTGGAGCGACTAACATAATAGACATTGATGAAAGACTACAGCACTATAAGGGCTTCATGATATCAGGTGAGGGAAGGGAATTATACTGACTTGCATATGGATACACATAAAATTGCTGTCATATAAAAAATACCTAGCATGCTACAAAACTAACAGTTCCACCCAAAAGAGCTCACTGTGAGTTACCGTGAAGTAATGGTCACCTCCTCCCAATGTGCATGAGTGGCCATCAAAAGCCGTGCAAAGACAGCTCCACTGTCCATCACCCTAAGATATGTTCTAACCACCCCACTCACACACACACTGAGATTCTTTACATTGCAGACCAACAGAAAAAGCTTTTCTACTAAGTGGTAACAAGCAGCCTGTTACAAATGTAATAAACAACTGATTGCAGTTAAATTATCACACACACACGCGCACACACACACACACACACACACACACACACACACACACACACACACACACACACACACACACACACACACACACACACACACACACACACACACACACACACACACACACACACACACACACACACACACACACACACACACAAGCCTTCACTAGTGCTAGAAATGCAATCATTCTTCTCTTCTTCCAGAGGTGGGTTCAGTCTTGTTATGAAGGATGAGATCCATTGGCAATAATTGCCTAATGTTGGTTTACTCATGTACTCTACTCTGGGCTGGTTAGTTACCAACCACTGGAAGTTTACTCTGCAAGGTTCCACACTAGGCTAGCTGATGCCAAAATCCGGGCTTAACTTCTCTTTGTACCAAAAAGCAAAATGAACATCATTTTAAGAAGCATTTAGTATTCTTTCTCTATCTGCATTACTTTGAACCCTAAATATAATTTACTTGGGTGATTTTTCTTGGGGATTTGAAAGATGAATAGCCCCGTGTAGTCTTTATGTTGTGAAGGGTTACACTGGATCTAAGTTTAATGACAGGGCTTGTTGCTATTCCAAGAAATTGCAAATATTCCTCAGTTTTGTTTGCTCAGATCTACCAGCATCACATTACTTTGGCAATGAATGTTTTGAAAACTTACATTTTCTCCTGCATACACTGGAACTCAAGTCATGACCTGCTACTCTCTATATATATTAATATTAATGGAATATCTTTGTAGTTAGAGCAAATTCTAGGAATGTTGTACTGCTCTGCCTATATTTTGCTGGTAGAGACTGGCTTCTCTTTTGATGTTAGTTGTGTTGTCTAGCTGTATTGCCACAGGTTCTGTCAATTCGGCTAGCTTATCAGACAAATCCTCTGATTCTTGTGCAGTAGTTAATGTACGACATTGTACTCATCAGCCATGTGGTCACTAGAATGTTCAGCTTTAATTCCCTAAAGAAGTCCAGTAGAAGCTAATTAATAAAAATTTCTCAGATTTTTATTCCCTTATGAATAATCATAATGAAGAGGCTGTTTCCATCCACTACATCCACTGCTATGAATGTGAATGGAAGTCTGCTGGTAGAAATCTCATGTAAACCAACTTTATAACAAATAAAAACTCATGTCTCTTTATATAAAAACCTATTCCTTACTACAGAAATGATCTAAAGACATTGATCAAAACTCGTAGATGAACCAACAAGGAATGCCAAGCCAGTTAAGATTCTAAAATATCTGGTAACAAGGGTGAATATAAGCTCTAGCTGCATTAAGAATCTAAGAATCAATAATCAGTTCTACTCTGATTTTATGTCCAGCAGCATTCCTGGTCTGACCTATAGGCAACAGCTAATATAGTTGCAGAAAAAATTATGTCTAACTTCATGCTGCTCACACGTCTCTTTGTCAGACCAGTTTTTTCACTTATATTCCACATGTAATCCTCTTGAATCAAATCATATCAACACTCTCTTGAACGCCTTTGAACTTAACATATTAGTTTCAAGTGTTTTGAATGTATGCCAGGAATTCTGTTAGATAGTAGTAGCAAAACATATTCCAGTCTTTTTTGAAATTCTATAATTTCCCATAAGCTATGCTCCTGAAACCCAAGTAACAGTCACAGTTATGGCTCTCCACAATGGTTGCTGTATGGCAATCCTCAGAAAATGAAGTCCTGTCAGTCTCACTAGTGTCATCTGTAGTCATGGAGAACATTACTGCTCAATGAATTAATAATGGCAGTGGCAACATCCAAAGCCTCAATTATAATCAATTTCTAGTTGTTAAAGACAAAGCATGTCTACTCAACCAAGCTGATTTCTTTAACAAGATTAGAGAAGTTTAGAACTAGGTCTGGAATATCCACACTGGCTTCTTAGACCTAAGGGCCATTCACACTATTTTCCTTATGGGTATCAAAGACAAACTTTTCAGTCTTGACACAATTTCATATGTGGTCTGTTAGTAAATTGGCTAACCAACAGAGCACACATTATAGAATTCAGAGTTTATGCCTTCTAGCCACAGGGAGGTCACTGGCAGTATTTCACAAGGCATTTTTGATTCTCCCTTAAATAGAGTCTACTTCTCAGAGATGAATTCAGACTTCCAAGGTCTACTGTTAACCATGTTTGCAGCAACTAAAATTTACACACAGTTTTAAATTCCCCTCCCATAATGAAATCTATAATCAAGATCTGGCTCTGACTAATATCATGCCCTTACCTAAATGGCAAACATACAACATATTTACCTTCAGTTAAGCTGCTACCCTCTCTTATCACATCACTCATGCCAGAGGCATACCTAGCATGGGACAAAGAGGGTACCCACTCCAAATGCAAAGCATTACCGGGCACAATCTGCAGATGCAGTTTGATCTTTAGTACATTTCCAGCATTCAGAAATGAATGCTGGTGTTGCATACAGACACAACTAAAGCACTTTAGCATTAATTGTAAACTGTAGAAAGCACATTGCTACAAATGTAACATGCAATTTGCTAAAGTTTAAAAAGAAAATAAGTATTTTGAGTTTGTGATTTTTTTTTTAATTAATATTGGGGAGATGCCAGTTCACAGAATGGCACAGGGTGACCAACTTACTAGCTGCAGCCATGATTTGCACCCTTCTGAACTGAATCTGTTATTAGGGTATCTGTGTAGACAATAAGCTCCCTTTTGACCATAATGCCTTGCTTGTGGTTAGCATGTCCTTCTGCTTCACACTGATTACATATTGGATTATCTCATCTAAGTCAAAGAATGTATCTGTCCCTCTGCACCCCTGCCTTATTAGACACAAAATCAAATGCATTGTCAGTTTTGAATGTATCTGTCTAAGCACGCTGTACAACTTGAAAAGCCAAAAGGATTTCTAACCCAAAAGATCCCTGGTTTAAATCACTTACGCTGCACCAACATATTAAAACCACTTTCTCCCTCTTTATTCCTTCTCATACAGGTTTGTGACAGGCGACTTAAGCCTAGGGTTTTGCATAATGTAAGATAATGCACGTTTTGTTCTTCAGCAATTACACACAACAAACAGTCTAACAAACACCCATTTTAAAGACTTAAACCTCAGCTAAAACATTAACAATAACTGATGGAGTGATAATGCTTCTTATCCAAAGTATTCAACAGCATTTGAATATACTCTTTCCGCACATCAAAGAAAATGCATTCCTGACTAGTTTCAAAGCCAACATAGAATTTTGGATGGATAACAGTTAATTATTGCTTGGTATAAATGCGAATGATCTTTCTCTCCAGAGAAAAACATCAATACAACGTATTCTATCTAAGCTTCTTTGTGCTTTGGCAGGCTTAGTATAAATCTAAGAACTGCTGAACCAACAGGTGGACTTCTCTTGCCAAATAGATTTTTCACTGGTATCTGGATGTGGAAAAATCCATCCATCTGACATGAGACTCATGAATTTTAAAGGAAATATGTTTTTTAAAGATGGAATGGCTTTCTTTATTTCCATGTTTGTCTAAGGGACAGGATTATGTTTGGTGCTTCTTGTAACTAGAGGAAAAGTATCAACCCTGAAGGGTTAATACTGAGCAGAGATTGCAGGTATATGATGTAGTTTTACTGCTGTGCAATGGAGGCATATTAAATGCATGATGAATCATTATTTTTTAATTTTATTTACTTTTTTTATCTGGGTTATGTTAATTACAATTGACTTATATCTAGAGTTTGCTGCTATACTCTCAAACATATGTTGCATACTGTGTCCATTTTTCTTAGTGAGGGCTTGTGCTGCACATTGATTGCCCACTTGCAACTGCTCTAACTGTATGATTTGGCATAGTTATATTTGAGAATACCCTATTCATTAGGTATAACATAACCAGACTATTGTCACTTTTTGTGTTGGCTGCTTTGCTCCTTCTATGCATTATCTGTTTTAACGTTTTCCATGTGGAGCTGCTACAGGCGTCCTTAAGCAACCCCGAGAGTTTGCCTCTATACTCTCAAATATATGCTTGCATGCCTCATCTGTTATCTTAGTGAGGGATTGTGCTGCACATTGATTGCCCATTTGCGACTGTTCTAGCTACCTACCAACCTTGGTTGGTCCTATTTTTACTCCTTTAGACAACTCCTCGCTCTACCACAAGAGAACTTATTTTATTTCTTCTACGTGCTCTTGATTATACGCGAGGACTAGAGCGAACCTTTGTCTATTTATTTATCTAGTGCCCACACAGTTTGGTCACTAACTTTCAATGTAAAACTACATTTATCTAAGTGGAGCTGCTACCGGATAGCCCATGTTCCAGCAAGTGCGTAAGCGTTGAGACGCTAATATCATTAGCTCCTCTAGGCAAGTAAACGCCAATAAAGCAAGTAGTTCCACAACATTTGCGGTCACTCTATGAGTGGAACCTTTAGAAATAATAAGTGCTTGTGGTATGTTTTGATTATTTCACTCCTTTACTAAAAATGCTGCTTTTGGTTTAACTTGATGCTTTAATATGTATCTATAGTCAGGAAAGTACTACTACATAGCGACTGCTTGCAGCCAACAGCAGCATCAACGCTGAATAAATATGACTGTGACAACACATTTATATGCTTCTCAGCTGGTATTACCTAATTCAATTACTTATATGCTAGCACAAATCCCTACCTCACTAGAAAGATTGTGTTAGTTCTTCTTTATACTGTATGTAGAGCACAGCCATTATTTAAAAGTGGAATATATCACTTGTACTAAGCATTAGGGCATCTGCAATGTTTGTGTTTACATTACAATTGCTATTTTTATTTTCTGTTTATATACCCTAAAGCACAGTGTACCTGAGTCTGTTTTTACCTTGTGAGATCCTAAGCAGTGTATTGAATTGTAAATATAGCAAAGCAATATAAAGGTCTACGTTGCATAGAAGTGTTCCCTTGGCTTCTTGCTTTGTTGAATGACTGTACCAATGCTGCTTTGATTCTACCTCTTCCTGAAATATATCTAGCTATGTTGGATGAATGCATTAATGCTGTATTTTGAAAAATATGCTTAGTAATACTGACTGTACTAACTTAAGGACATTTGTTTTCTTTTCTCTCCACTATTTTTAGTCTTGTACCTTATTTATTCCCAGCTCTCCAGCTTGCCTTCCTTCCACTTGAGGTTGAGAATTTGACTATCTGGAATCTAAGGACCCTTCCATATCACCTGCTGTCTTATCCCTGTGCTCTTCCATGAAAGGAAGAAAGAAAGTATGTGTTCTCCTAATACTGGCAGAAAAGCTGACATTTACTAGTGTATATGTCTTGTAGCTTGTAATTGTTAGCTTCTAGCCAGGACTGCCAGCAGCCATACCCTCCTCTGTATCCAGTAGTTAGATTACAGACCCTTAGTCCCTCTATTGTTGCCTCCTTTAGCTGACTCATAGTTAGTATCTAGTCCTTGACCAGCCTTTCCCAAACATTTACTTCTGCTGTAATAATATTCCCTGTCCAGTAGGTGACACCCTTATCCAGTTCCGTCCATTAGTCCATACTGCTATCCTATAATTTATATCTTTACTTTCTGCTGCCTATACCTTGCTCCTATCTTTCCTTCACATATCTTTTGCTCTTCTGTAAACACCACTTTCCTCCTCTGAACATTACCACTTTACATTTATTATTCTCTACTCATCTGCACTTTCACTTACCCTGAGCAATCAGCAATCCACTGATTGTTCATCCTGAGCTGTTCCACTCACTTGTCTCTACCTGCTCTGTTCGCCCTGTGGGCTCACTCCACTCCCCTACCCTACCCCTAATTCCCACCCACCCCCCCCACTACTCACACTTTTATCTCTCCAGTAAACTCCTCCCATTCTCTACCACACCAGTTACTGGCCTTCTCACCTTTCTCTTCGCCTCATGTCAATTAAAGGCCACTGCCCACATATACCTCCTCTTATCCTCCCATCAATTAAAGCCACTCCCCACACACACTATACTATACTCTACACCCATTGATTTTTCTCTCTCTTTTACCCTACCTATATTATACCTCCCATACTTCTCTATCTTACATTCTTAATCCATTACATTATGTATTCTCCATTCCTTCAAACACTACAAATCCCTTTCATCACCCTCTTAATTCTAATCCCATTGCACCATACTACCTCTTATAATCCCTCTCCTCTTCCCCCCTATTTTCTCTCCCACCTCTCAACTCCCATTCCACTTTTCACCCCCACCACAACTCACTTCCATACCATATCATTCTCACTACTACAGCCCAATCTTCTCCACTACTTTAAACCAAAGATCTTACCCACCACAACAAAACATAACTTCCCCAAAGCTCTGATCTATTGTCCACAACAGTCAAAAGGCAAACTAAATTTCCTACTATCTCCTTTCTTCATCCATCCATTTCTATCTGGTGATATCCACCCAAACCCTGGACCTAGCACTATTAACAACCTCATCCCCCCAAGAGGTACCAATACCACTAACCTTAAAAGCCTAAAAATAGTCACTCTCAACGCCGAGTCTAAGAAATAAAGCTACTCTTTTCCAGGCCTGGCTTCACCACAACCTTCCTGACATTGTAGCCATCTCTGAGACTTGGCTAAAACCTACCATCTCTGACTCATAAATCCAACCCCCCGCTTTCAAGCCCTTAGATCTGACCGCTTAAACAGAAAAGGTGGAGGAGTAGCCCTGATATTCTCTAATCTTCTCCCCATTATTCCATACCCAAACCCCATTCCCCAGTTCTACAATGCAGAACTAGTAATAGGTTTACTACAAATGAATATTCACAAAAGTATCTGCTTCATATCCCTTTATATTCCCCCAGGTAACAATACTACCACCCTTGAAGAAATCCTCCAATGGGCCTCAACTAACATTAACCTAGAGACCTACATTTTAGGAGATGTTAATATAGATTGGAACAAAATTAATAACCTAAACCCAGCCATATCTGTCAATCTATTCAACTTTACTCAATTAACTAACTCTATCACTAGACCCAACAAAATCAACCCTCCAGGATCTACACTGGACTGGATCCTAGCTACCCACCCTAACAACATCTTAGACTCAGGCATCCTTCCCGACTCTTTTAGTGACTACCTGTCTGCATTCATCCACCGAGTAACCCAGTCTCCCCATCTCCAGCACCAATACCTACATACACATAACCTAACAAACTTCAACCCTCTAACTTTCTCTAATACCCTCAAACAAACTAACTGGAACAATCTAAAAACTCTTCCACTTGACAGACCCGTCGACTCCTTTAACTCTACTTTCCTAAATGTACTTAATTCCCACGCTCCACCCCGAACTATAAGAGTCAAATCCAAATCCGCCCCATGGTTAACTAGGGAAACCAAAAAACTTATGCAACAGAGAGACAAATGCTGGAAACTTTCTCAGCACAATAAACAACCAGAGACCCTTATTCAATGTAAGCAACTCTTCAACCTTACTAAAAGACATATATCCAAAGACAAACAATCCTACTATATGGCACTCCAAGCCAACCACTCCAAAAACCCCAAACAGTTCTGGAAGTCCATTAATTCACTTCTCAACCCAGGCACCAGAAATAATCCTTGCCCTGACACTACCAGGTCTGATCCAGAAACTGCCACTCTTTTCAACTACTTCTTTACTAACTCTATAGCTGAACTAAATAAGACCTTTCAAATTAACCCATCCACACAGTTCAGTCACTCTACCCCAGCCTCTAAACCCAACCCTCACCCCACCTTTGAACTTAAACCGGTCTCTATCTCATATATAAAAAAACTTCTCAGAAAACTAAAACCTTGCTCCTCTAATGCTCCAGATAACATTTCATCCAAATTCTTACAAATTGCTGCAGATGGAATCACCCTCCCCATTAGAATCCCAATCAACAGATCCATAAAGGAATCATATGTCCCCAAGCTGTGGTGTGCTGCCTTTATACATCCTCTCCACGAAGGTGTTATAAATAATAATACCTCAAACTTTCGCCCCATAGCCATCCTCTCCCAAATATCAAAAATACTGGAAAAATGCATTCACATTCAGTTAATGCACTTCCTTATCAAAAACCACCTCATCTCTCATAACTAACATGGTTTCCATCCTGTCCATAGCACTATAACTGTTCTACTCTCATTCCTAGATATAGTCAACTGTGCCCGCAATACTGGTAAAATAGTTTCAACAGTTCTACTAGATCTCTCCAAGGCTTTCGACACTGACTCCCATACTCATCTCCTTAGCCACCTTGCTAACCTCAACCTCTCACACAATACACTATCCTGGTTCTCAAGTTACCTATCCAATAGATCTCAAACTGTAAAATGGAGGAAAGGCACCTCTAGCTTCCTTCCTTCCCCCACTGGAGTTCCCCAAGGTTCCATTCTTGGCCCTATGCTATTCAACATCTTTATCAATGACTTCCACTCTGCCATCCCAAATACTAAAATCGTACAATATGCCGATGACTCCACTTTAATCTTCTGTGCCACCAACCTCCCAGAACTTCTATCATACCCACAAACTGCTTTCTCCACCACTGAGAACAGGATGCTCCAAAACCACCTTTCTCTAAATGCTAACAAATCCAAAATACTACTCTTCCCACACTCAAAATCCTTCCCTCTCAACAAAAACTCCTTCCAAATTAGAAGCCATAACAATTCAACCATAGAAATTGTTCCCTATGCTAAACTACTTGGGGTCACTATAGATGAAAACCTAAAATTTGACGCCCATATTCAACTCAATATCAAGAAAACACATCAAAAACTTGGTCTGCTATACAGAAACATCCACTATCTCTCTCCTTCTTCTAGATAAACCCTCGCCACTACCTATCTTCTTCCCTCACTAATGTAGAGTGCCCCTCTATTAACTAACTTATCTGCCTCCATTTCCTCAAAAATGGAAAGTTGTTATAATAAAATTTCAAAATTCGCCATCAAAGCCAAACTCTCCTCCCACCATTGCTCTGCTCTCTACTCACTAAACTGGCTATAACTTCCAACCTTCTAGACTACCTCCAACTTACCACTGCCCATAGGCTATTATTTAACCCCTCTAAATGTCCTGCACTATCCAACATCCTACAACTTTACACCCCTAACAGGCCACTTAGATCTGCTCACCTAAACCTACTCACTGTCCACACACCAAAGCAACCTGCCGGGCAGTATCTCCTATCTTTTTCCTTTGCCAAAAAATGGAATTCTCTCCCTCCTTCTTTACGAATGAAAGAAAACCCTGACAACTTCAAAACCCTACTCCATTCCTACTTGTCCTCTAATTGGAGGTGCAACTGCACTTTCCCCACCTAGCCTTCTACTCTCTACACTAATTGTATTTCCATACTACTCCTATTTCCAACAACTTTGCTCCATGGACTTTACATATTCTTTATTGCTGTCTTGTGTATATAATGTAAATATTGTAAATAGTTTGCGCTCCCTTTTATCCCCTCCCTAACATTTATGCTTGTTCCACTACTCTGTCCTACCAAGGCTCAAATTCTATGTAACCTTTTTAACCAACCATGTTAATATATGACTCATATGCTATGTAACCACTGTACCTCATACTGCCTCTGTATCACAATTTACCAGTATTCATAAAACTTAATATTATCTGTTCTATCTTAATGTATCTATATCATTGAATCTTAATTATAATTGTACCTGTTGTTTTTTAATTTTACTATGTAATGTGGAGCTTTTCTCCCCGGGCCTCCACTGAAAATGGGGTCCTGAGCCCAGTGGACATCCCCGGTCATCAAACTGAAATAAATAAATAATAAATAGACGGATAAATGTTTCATATATACTGATTTGTGGAAAGGTAGCCAAAGTACTGAAAATGTTATAATACTTTCAGTAAGTATTGTGAAATCTTTTGTAGGTACCTCATCTACCATCGATATAGGCAGGTAAGCCATGGCTTTATATCTCACCAAAATACTGTGTCTTAGGTGGCACACCATTCTCCTTATGATTCACTATTGTGTCTGTAAGAATATGAATTCACACACTTGGTTTGCAAGTACAACTCAGTGCTTTCTTGTCTTCCACCATCAAATACAAGTGTGCTACCTGTTGTGCCACTGATGCTGCCTAATATATAGTAGACAGGACTTGAGGTGATGTCTAAATAACCAGAATCTAGATACAAAACCTATAATCTTAGTAGTCCTTGTGGAAAATAGGGTGGTAATGGTGCATTGATTGCTGAAAATTCTGGGTGCACTGTAATAGAAAGAATCTGGGTGTTGGTGAGTATTGTTTCATGTTGGGTGTCTTTATTACTTTTAAAGATTAATCTAGTAGAAGAACTAACTATATGATTTAGAAATTATTGGTTTATAGTATCTTGTAAGAATTTGATTTGTATGAAAGCCTCAATTTAAGCTAAAGGTTCCATCTATAATAATGTGTGTCTTTTGACATTGATTTCAATTGTATCCAGGTATCTGCTTGTTTCAAGGGAAAATAAGAGATGGGTTATAAGCAACTATATTGCTCAACTTGAAATTCTCTCCTTTTAAGGAAGTTAAGGTTGCACAATTTGTTTTGGAGAGCTGATTTTAAATGTGGGTTTCATGTAAAACTGGAAGACATTTAGCACTAAGGAAAAGTACACCTTCTCCAGTTATAGTTTAGGCCTATAACTGTTGAAGGACCATACAAGTTTGGTTTTGAAGAGGAGAAGTTTGTCCAATAGCTTTTTGCCAAGATTCAGAAATAGCTACCATGTTTCATCTCTGCTCATATGGTCAGTACTCAGGCTGTGAGTGTTTATTCTTGATGGCACTGCCATTAATCTGTGTTATAGAGAGACGAGTATGCTTATGAGGTGTATGAAGAGAGACTTTATATAGCTCAGTGCCTCTTGCAAGAAGGAGGGCATGTACTTTTTTAAACATTTTATTAATTTTAAAACAAAGATTGTACAAAAGTATTTAAAGATAAATAGAGCAAAGCATAATTGTTTACAGCCCACAACAAAATCAAACAAAGAAAATGAAATCATTAAAATTTATCAAGTAAATCACTTAATTATAACCAAAATCTAAACTGGTGAGTTATATTCAAAGTTCACATTTAGTCAGTTGACAATTCTTTTTTTACAGACAGTGTTTGCTAAATTAATGAATTCAGTCAAAGAAAGAGTAGTTTTACATTTCCAATTCTTTGTGACTATTTTTCTTGCTATAGCTAAAATGGACCAGAAGAGAAGCACCTGCACTCTTGGCATAGAATCTGGAACTGTGCATTAAATAAGCTCAATGTGTTAAAAATGATACACTTATCTGTCCACAAAGCTTGGGAAAAAAGTCTAAATTCAACCAAAAAAAAAAAAAAAAGAAGTTACTCGTTTAAAATCCAATATCATATGAAACCAGTCTGCATTAGAGACTTCATTACACTTCCAACAATTAATTTTCCCACAGTTATATATTAAAGCCACATTATGTGGAGTTAAAAAAGCTCTGTGAATAAATCTTCACATATATATTTTTCAATAAAGATAAGAAGTAGATTTTCTTGCAGATTTAAGAATTAAGCATTTATCTTCATCAGAAAAAAATCTCTTATTAATCTTAATTTAGTAATTCCAAAATAATGACTCTGTAGAACCCAATTTTTTATTATTCCTTCATAAATTTATGTATATATATATATATATATATATATATATATATATATTTATATATATATATATATATATATATATATATATATATATATATATATATGTGTGTGTGTGTGTGTGTGTGTGTGTGTGTGTGTATGTATATGATTTGTTCTTATCTATGCTCCTATTGATTCTGAAAAAAAACTCAAGTATCTTTGGAATATGTTTTGTTTGAAAATCCATGAAGATTTTGATTTTATCACTAACATTTTTACAAGATTGCATGCATTTCACGATTTATTTCTGAATAAGAATTGATGCCATAAGATAACATTTGCTTCTGTAAATTCCAACATTTTGTTTATGTTCAAAGTTCCTAAACAACCTACAATATTTGATATAGGGAACAATAAAAACAATAGATCTTTAACTATATAATTAGAATTCATGAATCTTTTAAAATGTATATGGATGTAATCAGTGAAGGGTGAGGTATAATATTTTTTCTTTTAATTTAAACATGCATCTTTCAAGAGCCAGTAAAGTTTATTAATTCCAAATTTACAGAAAGATTCTATGACATAGCTGTTATTATTTATTAATCTTTCATGAATGGATTTTCAGGTGGATTGGTAAGAGGAAGTTAATCACAGAGATATTAAATTGAGAATTATATATTTGCCATATAATTCAACATTTGGAAAATGTAATCCACCTTCTTGCCAACTTTTAACATGCCAATCAAAGGATATTCTTGGCTTATTGGGGAACCAGAGAAAAATTAAAACATTGTAGAATTTAATTTCTGAAAGAGTTTTAGAGGGAGAATAATCATTTTGGTAGGATTATCATTTTTATTAAAATAAGCATATCTTCCATTGTAAATAAAAGTGCACCAGTTAATAATTATTTTAGTAACATTGTTTATTAAATTACTACAGTTTAGTGTTATTGAATGTTTTACAGTAGATGTAATTATAATTCTAAGATTAATGTGTGAATTGTCCTAAATAATATTCATATAGTTTCTTAAATAATTATTAACTTTTAATTAATAAGTAAAATTTCTGTTTTATCAGGGTTGAACATTAAACTTGATACTTTTTCCAAGTAATTAATATAATTAGTTAACTTCTCTATTGAAGCTTCACCATCACCACTTGAAAATTGATTTTTACAGGAACAACGTTCATCTATCGATAATCTCCGAATTTTGCTATTAGATCTAATAAAGTTTATAAAAGGGTAAAGTGCTAGAGCAAATAATAGAGATGACAAGGGACAACCATGTTTTGTACCTTTTAATATTTTGAAAGAGCTAGAAGGAAAAGAGCTAATTTTAATAAAATAAAATGAGTTACTTTATAGATTATTTATAAGATTTAAAAAATCTATGGAAAATTCATATTGTTTAAGCACCTCGAAAGAATAATTCCAAGTAATAGAATCAAAAGCCTTATTTATATCTAGACTTATTATAGTTAGTTATTTTTTGTTTTTATTAGCCAGATCTATTAAAGTATTAAGCCTAATTATGTTATTCTGAACCTTTCTATGTAGTATAAAACCAGTCTGATCATCATTTATTAACCTTGGCATAATAAGGTTTAATCATTTTGCAAAAATAGACATAAATATTTAATAATCAACATTCAATAATGAAATAGGATGGTAAGAAGAACATAAGCTAGAATCTTTATTTGGTTTGAAGATAGGAGATATTAGGGAACATTTCCAGGGGGGGTGCTAACATGTGTTTAACTTGTTCAAAAATGTTTAATAGGATAATTAAAATATTCTCTGCGAATAATTCCCATAATTCTGAGATTATACCATTAAGATCAGGGGCTTTATTTGTTTTAAGAAGACTACTTTGATCTTTTAACTTAAAAGAGAATGGCTTATCAATTGTTGATCCTTGTTCTTTGGTTAATTTAAACCTTATATTGTCTATCAAAATGTTATTGGGTATGTTGTTGATCTTTAAGTCTGTCTCTTTGTTATAAATTTCTTCATAATATTTCCTAAAGCATTCTAATATGTATTTTAAATCAATCACTTTTTTTATTTGTATCACCTTGTTTGGAAATTATTTCTTTAATATGATTTGTGTTTATTTTTTTCCTAGATCTAAAAGCCAACCTGTGTAAGCTTTTTGGGTTTATTGAGTAAGTTTGTAATTTTTAATTTTTCCTGATTTATTGATATTATATGGTGCAGTACATCAAGTTATTCCTGATTTAATATTTTCAACTCAGAATAATTTGCTGATTTGCCATAAGGTTTTAAAATGGATTTCAATTTATCTATATTAGACTGCAAATATGTTAACTCCTTATCCAATTCTTTTTTTTATATATGTACCAATTTTTAATTCTTCCATACAGATAAGCTTTTAAAGAATCACAGGCAATTACTTCTGAAACATCTCCATTATTATTAATTTCAGTGTATTGATCTATTTCTTTTGGACACTGTTCCTTAAAGTCTTTTAATGTTACTATATACGAAGGGATTCTCTGATAGTAAATCAAATTACTTGCCTTTAATATTAACATAAATGTAATAGCATTGTGGTCAGATAAAGAACATGAAGTTATCAATACATTTTTATTTATTTATTTATTTAACATTTGTTGACCGGGAAAGTCCGACTAGGTTCCACAGAGCCTGTTTTCAGTGGAGGCCCGGGGAGAAATGCTCCAGATGCATGTCTTTGGAATGTGGGAGGAAACCGGAGTACCCGGAGGAAACCCACGTGAACACAGGGAGAACATGCAAACTCCACACAGAAGGCACCCCAGCCGAGAATCAAACCGGAGGACCTCTTGCTGTGAGGTGACAACGTTAACAGCTGCACCACTGCGCCGCCCCATACATCTTCATATTTAGTAAATAAACTACTAGAAATAAAAATGTTATCAATGTTTGTCTGGGTGCCAAATCTATAAGAATAATGCATAAAGTTAAGAGAGTTAGTAGATTTAATATCATAGGTATCTCTCAAAAGTTGAGAATTAATAAACTGATCTAAGTGTTTGGCTACTGAGGAGGAACCTTATCAGTAGTTGTGTCTTACTAGAAAGAATACAGTCAAAATCTTCTGCAATAATTAATTTACCTTTTGTATATAAGATTATAATATCCAATTTTTTAGCAACTTTGGCGCCAATTCCAGGTATCCAGTAAGAATTCACAAAAGTATAAGTTTTTTGTCAATTTCTACTACTGCTAAACCCAAAATGCTATTTTTATGTGAATAGGTATTTCTTAGAATCATAGGATCATAGGAGGTTACTAGGCTATTGACCTGGAGGTCATTTCAAGCCTAGCCATTGCATCCCAATGTAATACCATTGATACTCTATTCAGTATCCAGGACTGTACTTAGTAATGACTGCTCATGTCCAGGAGAGTTGTGGACGCTATCCTCAGTATGAATACTGTGCCCCATCCACTCATCCAGTTTCCTTTTGATCAGTGTCATAGAGGTGTTCTGCTTCACTTGAATTAGCAGGGAATTCCAAAGAAGCAGTAGTCACTGGGAGACAAATCTGTCCCTCCAGCATGTCCTATTCAAGTTGCAGGCCATATTTAGGTCCCTGGAACAGGTAGCTCTAGTCCCATTTGATTTAGAGATGTGCAGCAAATTCACTAGGCTTGGGTTGGAGATTGCTCTGTTACCCGGGCATAAGTCTCCCTATAAAGTCTATGCGACACTGAGTATAGTGACAGATACTTTAGTTGGTATGTGTAAGGCACATGCTGGAGTCTCTTGAGCTTATTTGTTAGAAACCTCTGAGGTCTCTGCAATTGGTGCTGGTGCTTTGTGTGGTATATGCCAAAAGGGGGAATTATACTCAGTTATGGGCCTGGCCTGATTAGTGATGAGTATATAGGGGTTATAACCTCTAGAGGTGATGCCTTAGTTAATCAAGTGTGCTACATAGAAGGCCTTACTACAGTAGACACATAGGTTCATAGGTTCATGGGTGTGTACTAGGCTAATGGCCCTGGAGCCTTTACAAGCCTAGCCCATAGGATTACCCTGGCATCGTGCCACCCGACCTTAGTTCCTAGTGCCTCTGTCGAGTAGAACCACTGGGGTGATCCCTGGGTTGAATTTTCTATTTCCAATCCACTCATCAAAATCTCTCTTGAAGAGGGCCAGTGAGGTGCTCTGCTTGACATGTATGGGAGGTCTATTCCATAGCATGGGCAGTCTCTGGGTTATAACCCTGTCCCTCCAGCATGTTCTGTTGATTGTGGTAATGAGGTTGAGGTGTCTGGAGCATTTGGTGAAGAGGGATTGGGATTTCTTTAGATGTAGCATTTCTAACAGAGCTGGGTCAGACATAGTGGTCAAAGTTAATGTCGCAGTCTACCTGTGATCACAGATCTCTTACCATTTCATAGGCACATAGAATACTGTTGTTAACTTGATAGTGTGAGGGGACATGCTTTTACTGAAGGGAATGATGATGCATTTCTTTGCATTTAGTTTGTGACTGTGACTAAGACACCAGTTATTGGTCTGTATAAGACCCTCCTGAAGTATACTGATATAATTTGGGGATTCAATAATTGTACCCAGTTTGCAGTCATCCGCAGACTTGGCCAGCTACAGCTCCTTAGTTTTGGCCTGAACTTCTGACAAGTATATACCAAAAAGCAGGGGGCCCAGCAATGAACCTTGTGGCACCCCACTGGTGACAGGTCTGCTGGTTGATGTGGAGTCACCCACTTTGATAATGTGTAACTGGTTTGTGAGCCATTTGGCAACCCATCTTACAACAAAGGGTTTTACATTTAGTTTGCTAAGTTTATTGGTAATGCCTAAGTATGGCATTGTGTCAAAGGCCTTAGCCAAGTCAAAGTATGCTGTGTACATAAATTTTCCCTTGGCAATGGCCCTGGTTACATTTTCAAAGAAATATACACGGTTTAATAGGCAGGATCTGCCCTTGATGAAGCCAAATTGGGTCAGATCCAGGGTTTGCAGGTTGGCTGTCTTTATTTATGAGGTCCATGATGATTTGTTCCATGGTCTTATAGATGAGACTGGTCAGACTTATGGGTCTATAATTCCTTCAGTCTGTTGCTAAGCTACCTTTGTGGAGGGGAATAACTTTTGCTGTTCTCCATTCTGCAGGAACATGGCCTGTGGTTAGGCTGTGATTAAACAGGGTACTTAATGGTGATGCTAGTTCATGTTTTAGTTTGTTTAGAAGACAGCTTGGGATGCTGTCTGGTCCCATAGAGGCTGCATTTTTTGCCTTAGACAAGGTGTTAATGACCTGCTCTTTGGATTTGTAGGGTGGGGGGGGGTGGAATCAATTTCTTAACAAATTTTATAGGTAAATTATAGGCTAGTTGAACTTGTGAATCATTTTTAGCTTAACAAATTTCCTTTGTTGAGAATCAAACCCTGTACTTTTTGCCTGGGAGGTAACCACCTAAACCATTACAGCAACCCCCATAGTTTTTTGTTTTATTTTGTTTTTAAGCATAGGTAACAAATTTCTCCAAATAATAAGAGTACCTCTCTTTTTTATTTAAAATGAGAGCTCACAAGAGTTGAATAATCCTTTAACATCAATATATCTACATCTTCAGATAACAAACATGTTTCTTGTATGAAAATTATGTGTGCTTTATACAATTTTAAATATTTGTTTAAGCTATTTCTCTTCAATGGATTATTAAGCCCATTGATGTTTAATGAGAGACAATTATATGTCAGCATCCATAAAAATATGTAAATGTACTGATTTAAGATGATTTAGCTTACAATATGATAACCAAGTACTAATGTTTGTTGTTATGGGTAGATACAGCCAATCCCTGGGTTTATGGACATCTGACATGTAAACAACCCTTAGATATGAATGGGCTGACACAATGTCAGAAATAATGTGGAAATAAATAAAAATCTTTAAAGCTTCCCAAATCTTACCTTAAAATGAAGAATTATGTTGTACTTTTCTTCTCCCCATTTCTCCCACTCACAAGTCTTGTTAGAGCAGTTACTTCCACTTTCCCAGAGAACAAGAGATCCAATTGGTTAAGAGATCACTGTGTTGGTGATCTGATTGGTCAAGACTGCTGGCTTGTACAGTACACAGTAATGAAGCAATTATTTTACTGTACAGTAGAATGGGCAAATGACATTGCAGCTCACTAGGGTCTAGGTGACAGTAGGAGGTCTGGCAAAAGTTCAGGAAAGAGTGGAAAACATTCATGGGTGATGCCTATAGAACAGAAATGTGAAGTGAAGCTTAAAAAGAACAGAAAACAATAGCATTTGAGTAGGAAAACAGGGACCTAGAAACTCCAGAATCAAAACAGTTTTTGACAAATGAGTTACCTGATGCTTTTCATCTCATTGAAGCAGGAATGGTAAAGTCAGTGGAGCAAGATCTTAATACAGACAGGTTCACCCAAGTTTACTGTACAGTTACTGAGGGTCTCAGCTGCTATAAGGCCATTTAAGCCGAGAAAAAGAAAAGCTCTGTACAAACCTCCCTTTATGCCTACTTCAAGAAATTGACTCCATTAGTAAACACTCTGTCTCTCCAGCAGCAGAATCAAACCCTGACTCTGCACCACCAGGCCCATTCTCTCCAACAAGTTCATCATTTTCTACATCATCCAATTAATAAAGTTATTATAATGTTAACTCACAATTGAGAGCTAACCTTTACAGTAATTGTTATCCTTTTTCTTTATTTTCCATTTGAACTGTTTTGAGAATTGTTTATTTAATGTTTTTTACAGTATGAACAGTACTGTACTGTACTGTGTGAACATAGTTACTGTAGGGTTATTACACTGCACTTACAATATTATTATTGTTATTGCTACAATATACAGTATTATGTTTAAGATTTTTTATTTGGAAGTGTTTCTAAAGTGTTTTCTATGCAAAGAAAAGTAAAATAAATGCTAGACTGAGGCAAACATTTGTTTAAGTGACATTTAATAGGAACCATATGTATGTGTTTTGACTTAACATACACATTTGACTTAAGGACAGACAGAAAAATGGATCCCATCCTTAACTCAGGGACTGCCTGTACAAAAAAGTAACATTTCAAACATATATACATTCAAACCTCCCATCATGGAATGAAAATTCCCTGATTTGATGATATTATCATACAAATCACACACCAGCTAACCCATCCCAGTGTCAACAAGCTAAACAGTTGCTAGTGCTTATTATTTTAAAACAATATTATTGTAACTATTTAGAGCACACTCTGGTGATGTTAAAAGGAAAAACAATGTAAAGTATCAGTTTGAAAAATATTGGCATTTAAGATCACAGAAATATAAAGTTGGAAATGTTAATAATAAACAATGATATTCTGCTGGATTCACTAATCTTCTGTGCAGGACTAGGCTAGTCCTGCATGGAAGCAGCCGTTTAGGAGGAGGACGGCAGCACGCCAAGCATATTAATGAAGGCATGCTGCCTGACCTCCTAATCCTACATGGAGCATGGACGAGTGCAGGGGGCCTGTATGAGAGCAGAGCTCTCAGAATAAACACGCCCCTGCAAAGTAGAACAGCAGAAACTAAATAAACAAGCAAGACCGCTCATAGGTGTTTGCATAACCTCACAAACAGACCCCATGTGTACAACAGCAACAGGACATAAAAATAAAAAGAAGTAACCCCTGTATTCATCTCTAAAACTCTGAGTACAGCTAACCGTAGGTGCACGGGTGTGCCCATCACTTAGCTATGGTTAAAGCAGCTTAAAAGGCTGAAGAGGACAACAAGGAAGATATATGCAAATGAAACAGCACAGCAATAGTGTAGTGGTCAGAGCATCTGCCTAACAAGCAGGCATTCCCGGTTCGAGTCCCACTGCAGCACATGCCATTTTCCATGTGAAATCTGTATACGAACATATTTTGAAATTTATTGCATTTATTGTATAACCTACTAAATAACAATTAAATGTGAACTGGAGTACTGCATGAAATGCACATGTGAAGAGTCAGTACCATAATAAATAAGTAAGCAGTAAGCAGGTGTAAGCAGTAGTAAGCATATGTAAGCACTAGTAAGCGTGTGCAAGTGCGTTTGGGCAAGGTGAAGCACCGCTGACACAGATTAAGAAAAGGAGATGCTAACTGTGTGTAAGACACTGTGACCAGAAGTCAGCAGTGCTAACCTCTGCACAAACCTGCATAAAACTGCTTGAAAGTACCTTAAGCACACCGTATGCAACAGCCGGTGTCACATGTGACTCTGTGTACACTAACAGTGTCAGTTGTAGCTACAGCAAAGCATACGTGGCACACAAGGTTGGCCAACATGCACACAAAACACAGTATCCAGCAATACCAGTCAACATTACTGGATATGTAGCTAAAGATGTAGAGGTATATGTGTTTGTATGAATACCATAACTATATAGATATATACCTCCCCCTCACTGTAGTACAAATGTATACAAACATAGACAGACATATAGGCTTTGTAGTAGAATATTACCCCACTGTGATAGTCGTGCAGGAATAGGCGTGGTCTACATGATTGACAGGACAAGCCTGTGTGACTTTGCATGCTGAGTGACAAGCCATGCGGATTACCAAGTGACATGCTGAATATTCATTGACTGACCGTTGTCAACATAGTGAAGAGCTGGGGAGGGCATCTGTATGCTAGACTGGGGAAGAGGCAGCACTCAGAGAAAATGAAAAATTACTACATATATCAGCAGGCGCAGGAAAGAAATGCAGGTTCATTCAACTATTAGCGGGTCAGAAACTTTGTAGGTCCAAACACAAAGAAAACACTTGAAGCAAAACACACTCCTGGGCTGCGGAGGAAAAACACTATTGTCAAGTAACTGCAACAGTGAACTAGTTAAAGAAATGCCAAAACCCAAAACATAACCTCTGCCCCCCCCACCTATTTTTACTATAGGTTTGTGCAGGACCTGCACCCCCCACCTTTCTTTCAACATATTTCTGGAGATAAAGCAACAAGCAATATTCCGTGGCAGTGAGACACTAAATACATTCAATAAATACAGTACAAAAGAGCTCCCAGAAAGGTCACCACCCACACCCTTACAGAACTGTAATCTTAAGTCTGTGTAATACTGCAATAGACTGTATACATGTAGCATATTATGTGTACGCACCCCTCACCCTTTAAACAATTGTGATGTTAAGTCTGATATTGTGATACCTTTTATAAATGCAGCATATTTGTGTTCATTTGAATAATCAAACCTTTTGTTCACTGGAAATTGGACTGCTGTTGTATCACAATCCTGGTATTAGCAAATAAAACAGAAAAGGGGGTTTGTACTGAAATAATTACAATACGTTGCATATGCATTCTGCAGACGATGGTCTTCCGATGTGTATTCAAAGCACTTCTAAAGGTAAACGTTATGCGTAGAGTGCTGGGAGGGCTTTGGGCAGTCCATGTTACTGCGCATCTGGTGGAGTAATGTTCTAATACAAAACCGACATATAAATAAATACCCACATATACATATATACATATGCAGACTCCCAGACATCCACATGTCATTAGATATATATACAGCAATATATATATATATATATATATATATATATATATATATATATATATATATATACACACACACAAGGACGCACACACATAAACACACTTGGCAGGGCCAGGAGTGCAACTCATCACTAGTGGGATTGCCACAACACGTCAATGTGCAGGTAACACATGCACCACACAAGTCATATAGAGGTCATATGGGCAATGAGTATGATGGGATGTCAGACATCAGACAGCATGCTTCACAGTGCCCTGGGGGGTTGTAGTGAGTGTGGATGTGGATATACACACCATACAACACACACACAAACACACAGGGTGCCAGTTCTGACATGCATGGGTGCATGTCTGTACAGGTGTGTGGTGGTCAACAGTGCCAGCAGGCTATACAAGGGTAGGTGATAGGTATACCTTGGCATCAGGCCACATAACAGTGGTCTGCATTGTGGCTCAGGCCTGTAGTTTCTGCATTTGACCACACAGGTGGGTATTGCATCCCTCATCCAGTCACCTGGGTGACTATTTTGTTTGGCCAATGCTGTGCATCACTTGCCATGTATGTGTACCCTAGTACATGACTTGGATAGTGCCTAGGATGTGCACACCTCCCACATGCATGTACAGTGACATGTGGAACTGTACCTGGGGTGTCTGGCCCATGCTGTGAACACATGTTATCATCAGATGTGCCAGTCTTGCCCACCTGTGGCAGAGACTGGTAATGGTCCACAGGTTTACCCTGCACCTACATTGATAGCATGCTAACAGCATTCCCTGATGTCAGTGTCATCTGTCCATATAGGGCATGTTGTCAGGCATGGTATGTCCACTGTAAGTCACAAGTGAAGGCACAGTGGGGTTGCTAACTGTGATTGGCTGGTCTTGATGTCCCATGTATGAGTATGGCTTTGCACCCCAGCCTCTCAGCTAAATTACATCTGTTATCCCTGCATGGTTGACATTGTGATATATAGTAGGGCCGCCATAAATGAAATATGCAAAATCCCTCCACATTGCTCACAGGTGTCACACACTCACAACCACCTCTACACAGGATATGATTTACAAACACACACACACACACACACACACACACACACACACACACACACACACACACACACACACACCTGTCATGTCTGGGAGTAGATCCCTTACCTAACTAGTTTACTACACTACAGCACTATGCAGTTATAGTACACGCCACGGACATTACAGAAGTACATCGTCCCCAAAGGTGTATTTCACAGTGAATGACATCAGCAGGATTAGCAAAGTAGGGCATTTGTAATGTACTGTGCGTGAGTAGCCTATAATGCATTGCTCCATACACAGACACTGAAACACACACAAAACATCTGGAACTGCCATGGATGGAGATGGAACCCTACCACCGTTCTAAAGTACACTACATCAGTACGCAGTTACAGGATGCGTTATGGAGATTACTGGGCTATCACCTTCCCAGAGGTGGATTTCTAGGTGAGTGACATCAGCAGCCTTGCCAATGTTGGGTATATGAATTGTATGGAGTGTGAGTGGCCTAAAAATGTTGCTCTCTACTCTGTCAGACACACACACACAGATTCACACACAAACACACACAGTTGCCAAATCTTGGGTTCAAACACCTACCTAACTACTTTATCACATTACAGCAGTACACAGTTAGAGGACATGCTACAGAGATTACTGGGCTATCACCTTCCCAGAGGTGTATTTTAGGTGAGTGACATCAGCAGCCTTGCCAACAAACACACAGTTCCCAGGTCTGGGGTTTGAACACCTACCTAACTACTTAATCACACTGCAGCAGTACGCAGTTACAGGAAGTGCATTGGAGATTACTGGGCTATCATCTTCCCAGAGGTGTATTTCTTGCTGAGTGACATCAGTAGCCTTGCTGAAGTTGAGTATATGAATTGTACAGGTTGTGAGTGGCCTAAGAATCATTGTGCTCTACTCAGTTAGACACACACACACACACACACACACACACACACACACACACACACACGCACACACACGCACACACACACACACACACACACACACACACACACACAGATCCCCCACACAAACACAGTTGCCAGGTCTGGGGTTTGTACACCTACCTAACTATTTTATCACACTACAGCAGTACGCAGTTACAGGATGCACTATGGAGATTACTGGGCTATCCCCTTCCCAGAGGTGTATTTCTAGGTGAGTAACATTAGCATCCTTGCCAAAGTTGAGTATATGTATTGTACAGAGTGTGAGTAGTCTAAAAAGCATTTCTCTCGACACAATAAGAGACAGACAGGCATGCACACAAACACACACTCACACAATTGCCAGGTCTGGGGTTAGTACTACTACCTAACTATTCTATCACTACAGCAGCACACAGTTATGGGACACGCCATGCATATTACTGAGCTATAGCTCTCCCAAATGTTTAATTCACATTGGATGACCTCAGCAGGCTTTTCATACTACTGCTATGGAGGGCAGTGTGTGCATGGGCCATACCCCATTCATGTAGGGGTTGATATGCCACATGTGGGCACACACCAAGTCATATGTCACAGGTACAGGTATACAACTACTAGATGTCTACGTCCTTGTACAGTCTTGTTGCACAGCTGGCACATGCACCACATAGTCTGTCATGCTGACAGGTACTGGTGGCTAGTATCTGCAGTGGGATACATCCGCACCACATGTGTTTTGGGCCCTTAGGATGTGTGCCAGTTGGGACACACCCGGATGGCTCCTTGACATGGTCACCCTTTTCCACACATCTATGCCCGTGTATCGTTGGCATATTATAGTGTGTTGTCCTTACATATTTGTCTGTATTCCTATCCACTGTGCGTGCAAAGCAGGAATGGTGCATACTGACATGTGTCTGCACTGAGAACTGCAACTGCTAGATATGTCTGGTCCACTGGTGTTTGCAGACATGGCCTTCATGTGTTTAAGTGTGTGAGCATGCCCAGTATGACCTCTTAATATGTTGTTGACTGACATTGCCCACTGGTATTTGCAGACATGGCCTTCATGTGTTTAAGTGTGTGAGCATGCCCAGTATAACCTCTCAATATGTTGTTGACTGACATTGCCTTCATTCCTCTAAGTGTGTGAGCATGCCCAGTATGGCCATCTGTGTTGCATGTGTGGATCAAGTCCAGGTAGTTTGTACTGTGTTGCTGACTTTTGTGTTGTACACTGACAGGTAGAGTGCTGTGTTTGCAGGGTATCCATCAGTCATTTGGCATTGACTGTTGCTACATTTCTGCATAGCAGGGGGACACCTGACTGTTACTGTTGCTCTACACAGGAGTGGGGGGCACACCTGACTGTTACTATAAGTGTACTTCCGATGGGGGGGGTGCACCTGACACTTGTACACATTTGCTAGGACTGTACTTGTATGTCAGGTACTCATTTCAGTCTGTAGTCTTATGTATCCTGCTAGTTAGAGGCTTACCATTGTACTACAGATCCTAGCTTTGTTCACCTACATATTAGTTTCTGATTTCCTAGACGTCACAACTTACAACCGACTGCCTGACCTGATGTGGTCTGTCTGTGTACGCCTGGGGGAGGGGTTACCCATAGGGCACATTCAGAGGCTGTACTACAGCATTTGTTTGTGTTTGTCTTCACCTGCCCTACTGGCTTAGACAGTTGTTGGGTATGTGAACCTTCCTGACTGGCATGTGTGGCTCTTATGGACACATGTTGCTTAGCCCATTTCCTGCAGTGGGTTTTGTCACCATGTGTAGTACTGGCTACTATGGTGACTCCAGTATGTGCTACAGATGTCAGAATGCCACTATGGCTGTCTACTGTCTGCTGCCTTGACATTCGGCCACTCAATTCCCTTGCATGGTCACATCCATACCATAGCTACAGGCAAAACACATTCTACTCCATTTGGCAATTGGTAGGTTGATTAACTAATCTTGAGGGTGTGCTGGACTTGAGGATGGTGCTGGAGGGCTGCCTATGTCGGATGCACATAGTACACTCCCTATACATGGTTGGGCACAGGTAGTGTCATGTTTGGCATCCCTTTTACTGTCTGTGCGAGTCAAAGAGAGGTGTCATTCCCTGGGTCCCTACTATGTCAGTGCATATGCTATGCATTGCCACTCTGCCAAGGCCAGGGCATACTGGGCACACCTCCTTCTGCCTACTGGGGCAGGCTCAGGTTGTTCCTCCTCCGAGTCACTCTGTGCCTGTACAGGCCTTGGCATTGGTGGGGGGCTGTGTGGCCCTGCCCCATGCTGTTCCTGCTGCAGCTGTTTCGGCAGGATCATATTGTGTAGCATAGCACATACCATAACAATTTGGGTACACGTAGCTGTTGAATACTGCATGGCTTCACCGGATGTGTCCAGACACCGTAACTGTGACCTGAGCATCCCAAACACATGCTCTATTATATGTCTGGCACTGTGCGTGTGCCTCATTATGGCGTTGTTGTTCAGGTGTGTGTGTATTTCTGATGGGTGTCATCAGCCACGGCTCCAGTGGGTACCCATCATCCACCACTAGATGACCATAGGGGATGTCCACATCAGCAAATCTGTGGTACAGCTGCGTCAGTTGCCATATGTGTGAATTGTCATAACTTCCTGGGCAGCCGGCACACACATTCATTATAATGCCCTGGGCATCACATATGACCTGGCAGTTGATGGATGCCCCTGTGGTTGATGTAGGCCCTACTGGTATGTCAGGTACTCATTTCAGTCCACCAGGTGGTGCTTTGATGCATACGTACGTGCAGTCTATGGCACCCACTATCCTAGGGTAGTCTACTATTTGGTGGAAGAGACACATATTGCTGGTCAACATCTCACATGTGTTGAGGAAATGTACATGCTCACTGGCATGTACTGACATGGCATCCAGGAACTGGTGGAATACTCTGGATGCTGATGCCTGTGAGATGCCCATTATATCCCCAGTTGTGCTTTGGGAGGTACCTGTGGCTAGTATACCTAGGCCTACACATACCTTGGTATCTACTGGGATGGGTTCCCCTCAGCCAGTTTGGTGTGTCAGGTGTGGCCTGCACAGCTCAACAATTTGCTGTAGGAAGTCTCTGTCCACCCTATAGCGCTCCACTATCTCCAGCTCATGTAGCCCCTGGTAGGTTACCCTGGGTCTGTGCACTCTTCTCTGTCTCCTCACTGTGGGTTGTTCGACAGCATTCACATCCTCACCACCCTCAGCCTCTTGCACATGTTGTTCTATGCTGCCTGCTGCAGCCCTTCTCATTTTGTAGGTTTGTTTGTTAACATTTCCCTGCTTATATACACTGGCGGTGTAGAGTGTGGAAAAAAAGGGGCAAAGGTGTTTGCTTAGTTTATAGTAGTGTTCTGGGCTGGGCTGGTTTGCTGCCTGTGTAATTGGCTGATTCTGATACATTTCACCTGGCAGCTTAGCTAGTTCTCCTTGATTACCTTCCTACTGCTGTTTTCCCTTCCCATTGCCTCCCTGTTCAAATGTGCACAGAGCTGCTATTTCCTGGTTTAACTTCTTTTTTCTTCCTGTACAACCCTGTGCATGGTGCGCATACCCACTTACACTTTGTAAAGGGTGCTAGGAAAGTTTAGACACACCCCTAGCTTCTAGGGGCAATCCCAAGCCACAGGGCTCTAATCCACTTGCAGTTTGCCTGACAAACACCCCCATGATGTCACCTATATCCTAGTCTTGCACCTAGGTATTTATACTCTTACACTCTTGCGACCTGCCTCACACCCTGAGGAAAACTGGGATTCACTATCCTTCCCCTCATTTGCATGGAATTGCCTGCTAATGCATAATTATATGTGTCACACTGTGCCTCCCCCCTTAGCAACCACTACTCACTGGCCAGGTTGTCTTTTGTCTGCCATTGACTTGCATGGCGGAATACTGGTTTTAGTTAGAGTGTTTGTTTTAGGTGTATTTTTGTATTTCCCCACCAGTTCCGTTTGCGCACCGCTGCCCTATGCTTCAACAGACGTGATCGGCAGACATATCATAAAGGTTGTATTTAGTACATTTGGCATAGTTTGGAATACCAATGGCCTTCTACTTGGCCATTTGCATGCTTCCTCAATGCTGTGCAGCCTTTATTTGGAGCTGTCATAGCTCTGTTTTGTAGTTTGCTGTGCTGTACTCGGTTACTAACCGAGTACATTTCTGCATATTACGTTAGTCCTGCACGCCCTGATCCCTGCTTCCTGGATGGCAGTTTTACCTCATTTGCATGGTTTTCACCTGCAAATGGGGTGATTTGCATACAGGGGCTGGGGACGTGCAGCACTAGTGCTACAGCGCTCGCGCATGTCATACGTACATTTAAGTGAATCGCTCTGCTACCATATTGGCAGATTTTCATCTAACACTACTCATGCCTGCCATGGATGCTTTTGAGAATCCGGGGGATTATCTATTTCTGAATATATCAAAAATATTCCAGAAATAATGCATGTCAGATTTCTCTAGTTGATCAAAACATTTTACATAGTCATTTCTTCTAATTAATCCTACTATAGAAAATACTATAAATTGCCTAGTATTCAAGCATTTATATGGAGGAAATAAATAAAACTGACAGCACCTATAACACATTAACCTATAGACATCATAACACCAACTACTATAAAGATCACTGATCATAAAACTTTTAAAACTCATTTAATAACATGGGTGAAAAGGTGAAAGTAATAGAATATGGAAGTATAATTAAAAAGTACTACAATTTAAAATTACATATTTGTGTATATTGTATGTGCTTATATATGCATAATATAATTACATGGATGCACATGCATATAACCGTGTATATATGTTTGTAAATTATGAGTAGGTGCTTGATATGTATATTAACAATTAAGAGAGTGAATATGTTCTATGTATCTATGCATGAGAGTAAATATACAAATGAGTGAGTGTTTTTAAGTAAATGCTTGTTTGTATTATGAATGTATGTATGTTACTATCAATACCTCTAGTACTTGGAATATACATTTAACATCTCACTTCTGTACAGGAAGCATTCTTTTATAATTATAATTTAAGTATCATGTACTTACAAATGTGTTTATAGTACTTTTCATTGCCATATTCTGAAATGTGTGGAACAAGTTTTTGTATTCATTGTACCAATGGGAGATGAAAAATTATTGAAATGATTTAAAACTCAGTTTAGTATAAAATAAAATTACATATCTCACAAACAAATGCAAAACATTTCAAAGAGTTAAATCTGCTCATTAATATTATTTTGGAATAATTAACAAAGTAACTCTGATTAATTACAACAAGAGTTGTTGAGCAGATTGAGTTTTTTTAAGCATCTTCTCTCAACTGTTTCATACAGCACAGAAGACAGCAGCTTATATTAAAGTATAAGTACAGTAATGCATATAAATGCTGTTATATGCAAATTAATATCAATATAGAAGTCAAATAAATATATTTCTCTCAGAGCAAGTTTATAGTCACTGTTAATAGTTTCCAGTCAAATGTCTTTCAAAATCATTTTATATAAAAAACAGTTGTATAGCAACCAGTGTGCAGCGGTATGAACTATATAGTTTCCCATATAAGATATGCTAGCTTCCTGCATGTTTGTTTTCATTTGTATTTTAGTAGTAAAGTGTTCCCTGTGTTTAACTTACAGTTTTGTTGCATTGCACAGCTCTTTTGGGCATCACATCAGGTGTTAAGATTTTACAATTGCATTTCAAGGAAAGCATTGGGACAACTGTATACTGAAATAATACCAAAAGGTTATGGGGGCATTTATCTTTTGTAGGCTCTTGGTTATACCTTGGGTAAATACATCTGTAGACCTCTTACATATGACCATACAAGTATGGTCTGTGTATATATGTATTTCAGTTTGAGTGTGTTTTTGCATGTGGATGTCCTTATGCATATAGAATTGCAATATAGCATCATTTACTTAAGTATAGATGCTTAATATGTATCTTACCAACTTTCCAATGATTAATAGCTCTCTATAACAATATTTTAATACACTGACAGATGTTAAGTATGGCACACGTCATTCTTTGTTTATTCATGTTTACTATACTATCAGCTTCATTCATGCTATGCATTTGTAAGTATTCTGTATTCTGTAAACATTTGGCTTTCTTTTGGCTTTTTGGTTATTTCACTAGTGGATTTGTGGTTTATTCTGTATTCCACCAACAGTCTTGATGCTTAACTACCTCTTTGTATTATATCTCAGGTCTTCCATTATCTGTGGATAAAACATGGTCTATGTGCTTTTTATATATTTTTATGAGATTAAACCTTTAGGTGTGCCACTGTCTGCAAAAAGCAGATCAGTTGTTTTACTTATTAGATCTTAGTTAATAAAACTATCTTTTCTTGTGAAGAATCTGTCTGAGGGAGTCCAGGAAAAAAATACCAGATAGCCCTTGAACAATGCAAAAGTTAAAAAAATATCAGAAATACAGGAAATTATTATGATATATATTTCTGCAAACTAATATTATAAGATAATATCAGTTAGCTGAAAGTGATTTTAGTTAAAAGTCAGTATTTTTATATGTATGTTATGCATTTCTTAATACCTGATTTTGGAATGTGAGTTGCAAACAGATGGGCAGTGTTTTCCTCAACTAGGACTTAGTTTGATCTAATCAGTAGTAATGTGTGTGGGTGGGTATTTGCTGTTCTAAAATGCACTTTTAAAGCCCTTTTTATATTGCTTGCCTGGAATATGCTGGTTTAAAATTAAACACTACAGATATTTTCCACACCTCCATCTAAGTGTATAAAACCGATATGTTTAACACTGTAAAGTATTTCTGATTTTTTTTTTGTTACTGAGGATCACTTGTCTGAGATGAATAAAGGCTTGTTGCTTTGGAACACTACCTGGGTTTCAGGATTTTTGGAAATTATTGCGACTGAGCTCATCAATGAAGTTTTAAGACAACTTTTTTTCTGTTTTTTTTTTTTTTTATTGTTTGTTTTAGTTTTTTAAATATAAGGCATAGCTAGCAAAGAATGTAATGGTTTGTACTTGCATAAATGAAATGTAGATATGAAACAATATATTAGGTCAGTGGCAATAATGGATTAGTGAAGGGAAATAATCTTTTAAAATATTAGGACTCAGAATATCAAGTTTTGAAATGTTTAGACTGAATAATCCAGTCTGACAGTGCAGTGTGTAAATATTTTAATAGGTAACATGTTAGAGAACCAGATAAACTGTAGAGGACATTCCATTACTGTAATAGGTATTTATTTATTAATAAGTCAATAAACAAACTAGCTGTAATAGACATGTCTTTATCAGAAGTATTCTGCATAGCAGTAACTGTCTAATTCATTATTATTATAGTTATATTAGTTTTTTTCAGCTTCTTTCATGACACATTAAAAATAGTACTATTGTTTTAAACAAGCATTTTCATCACTATAAACAGCATATTCCTCTGTACTGTGATGATCTGCTGCATGAGTATATTATATTTACAATGCACTGATATAAAGGATACAACTTTCACTGAACTATAATTAGGATGACCACAAGATGTAACTAAACAGAGATTAGTACCAGGTATCTTTAAGTCTGCAGATGTCTTCTTTTTCTTCTTCCTACTGTATTCTTCTTTCCATTTCTTCTTTTCATTATTCCACTTTTTAAAAGATCATGAGCATAAAAACTACATGAATATATTTTTAAATTAGCTAGATTCATTTTAAATGTTCTATTTTTGTGTTTCTGCTACTCATTTTAACATTCTAAAAATTTACATCCTCTAAATGAGGGTTAAAGTTCAAAATGCATTTCCTGCTGTACAGGCAGCTTGAACATGGAATCTAGACTATTATAAGTTGAATAAACACATTGAGGTATGTGAAAAAAAAACATTCTAAAGCAATTTAACTAACACTAGGTAGAAAATGGGACTGAAAAGAAACATATACTATAAATAACAATCGATAGCATCTCTAATTCTTTAAATAAGAGCCCATGTAACAAACACCACACAAGTTAAACCTATTAAAATAAAGTGAATTAATATATACATAAATGATGGTCATGAAGCCAAAACCACGCAACACAAGACCAACTGCACTTAGATAAATCTTATCATATACAACCAAATTTGTCAGACAGAATGACCAAAAATAAAAAAAACAGATTACTTGAAATTATGTATAAAAAGTTTATATAAATTAAATGGATTACTTAAACATGTTAATATACACCCATGAACATACACACTACTCTATGTTAGAAAATAATGTTTGAGAGGATTTAAATAAAATAATAGAGACTTATATGTGATAGTATTATTAATATGTATACACACTATCTCAGATACTATCAATATACCCCCTACCACATACACACTAGTCTCTATGTTTGAAAATAATGTTAGAGATAATTAAAATAAAACAGTAAAAAGACTTATAAGTAATAGTAATAATATATATATATATATATATATATATATATATATATATATATATATATATATATATATATATATATATATATATATATATATACTATTTCAGATATTGTAGAAAATGTATTTTGATAAAGTATATTTGTTTGTTTGTTTTACCTTGTATTTGATGATGAACTGCAAGAGATGACAAAACTGAATATCCATGAGAAAGCTATTTAGCAAAATAGAAAATGTGAACAACATTACTTTTGTTTATTTTTTTTTTTACTATTTTTGTCCTTTGAAGACCAACCATTTCTTGTTGCTTGTCTCTTTAAGTTGACAATAGTCCAATCCATATTTTTTGATTGATCAAAACGTTTCTTTTCTGAGAAAAGTCTACTGTATCTTCTTGAGAATTAAAAGTTTTCTGACCTTCTGGTAAAAAAATCCCATTCTGGTTGGAAAAATTAGTTGAGCTTTAATGTTTAGCTTCTTTAAGTCTTTTATGAATGGAATATGTGCTTTCCTTTTGGTCATAACAGATATAGTTTCGTCATTGTCAAACCTGATAATGTTGTTATTTATTTTTATTGGAGAATTAGCCCAATCAGTCTTCAGTACCAGGTCCTTGTCTTGCCTGGTGAGAAATTTTACAATAGTACATCTGTGGACTGGAGGATTTTTCTTCAAAGTAGAAGTTGAGAAAGATCTATGGGCTCTCTTAATGCCAAAAGCGAGAGCTTCTGGTAGATTTATGATTTTAGGCATCCAGTTAGTTAAAAACTGCAGCATATTCCCCCGGATTCTCTATGCCTTGCACATTATGCAAGATCAGTGCAGGAGCTCTAGCAGGCAATGTGTCTGCTGTGCGATCCAGGAGCAGCCTGCAGGGGTGTGCATTAGCACTCCTGCACTAGTCCTGCACGGACTAAGCCCCTTTATGCAAATCACCCCATTTACAGGATAAATCCATGCAAATGAGGTGAATTTGTGATCCAGGAAGCATGCAACTGGCCGTGCAGGACTAGTGCAATCTGCAGAAATGTACTCAGTTAGTAACTCGGTACATTTCTGCAAAATCCAAAATAGAGCTGTAACAGCTCCAAATAAAGGCTGATTATCAGTTAGCATGCCAATGGCCATGTATAAGGCCATTGAACTTGCAAAATGACAAAAAAATAAAAATATCAACTTTTATTTTTTTTTTAGCCGATCTTGGCTGTTTAAGCGTAGGGCAGTGGCGCGCAAACGGGATCGAGTGGAAAATAACAAAATAAACCTAAATTAAGCATTCTAACTAAAATAACTATTCTGCCATACAAGTCAATATCAGGAAGAAGACAACATGGGCAGTGAGTAGTGGTTGCTAAGGGGGGAGGCTCAGTGTGAGACATGTAACTAAGCATTAGCAGGGAATCCTATGCAAATGAGGGGAATGATAGTGAATCCCAGTTTTCCCCAGCATGCTAGTCAGGTCCCAACAGTGTAAGAGTAGGAATAGCTTGGTGCAAGCCTCGAAGTTAGTTGACATCATGGGGGTGTATGTCAGGCATACAGTAAGCAGATTGGAGCCCTGTGGCTCGGATTTGCTCCTAGCTTAGCACAGCTAAGCTAGGGGGTGTGCCTGAATCTGCCTAGCATGCTTTACATTGCCTAAGCAGGTGTGCCTGCCTCACATTGGGTTTTAAAGGAAGAAAAAAGAAGTTAAACCAGGAAATAGCAGCACTGTGCACATTTGCGCACTTTGTTTGCACGGCGCGGCCCCGGGCTTAAACAGGAAGGCAATGGGAAGGGAAAGCAGCAGTAGGAAGGTAATCAAGGAAAACTAGCATACCTGGCAGGTGAAATGTATCAGAATCAGCCAAGTACACAGGCAGCAGACCAGCCCAGCCCAGAACACTACTATAAACTATGCAAACACCTTCCCCTCTGTTTTTCCCACAGTCTACACCACCGGTGTATACAAGCGGGGAAATTTTAACAAACAAACCGACAAAATGAGAGGGGCTGCAGCAGGCAACATAGAGCAATATGTGCAAGAGGCTGAGGGTGGTGAGGATATGAATGCTGCTGATCAACCCACAGTCAGGAGATGGAGAAGAGTGTATAGACCCAGGGTAACCTACCAGGAGCTACATGAGCTAGAGATTGTGGAGCACTATAGGGTGGACAGGGACCTCCTACAGCAAATTGTTGTGCTGTGCCGGCCATGCCTGGCACACCAAACTGACCGAGGGGAACCCATCCCAGTGAATACCAAGGTATGTGTAGGCCTAGGAATACTAGCCACAGGTACCTCCTAAAGCTCAACTGGGGATATCATGGGGATCTCACAGGCATCAGCATCCAGAGTATTCCACCAGTTCCTGGATGCCATGTCAGCACATGCCAGTGAGCACGTATATTTCCTCAACACCCGTGAGGTGTTGGCCAGCAATATGCATCTCTTCCACCAAATAGCAGAATACCCTGAGGTAGTGGGTGCTATAGACTGCACGCACATATGCATCAAAGCACCACTCGGTGATGAGGTTAGGGCCTATATCAACCACAGGGGTATCCCCTCCATCAACTGCCAGGTCGTCTGTGATGCCCAGGGCATTATAATGAATGTGTGTGCTGGCTGTCCTGGAAGCTATCATGATTACCACATTTGACATCTGATGCAGCTGTACCAGAGATTTGCTAATGGGGACATCCCCCTACGGTCACCTAGTGAGAGATTCTGGTTACACACTGGAGCCGTGGCTGATGACACCCATCAGAAATGCACACACACCTGAACAATAATGCCATAATGAGGCACACCCACAGACCAGAGTTATAATAGAGCATGTGTTTGGGATGCTCAGGTCATGGTTCCAGTGTCTGGACACATCCAGTGGAGCCTTGCAGTACTCACCAGCTAAATGTACCCAAATTGTTATGGTATGTGCCATGCTACACAATATGATCCTGTGGAAACAGCTGCAGCAGGAATAGCATGGGTCAGGGCCACACAGCTCCCCACCAATGCCCAAGGCCTGCACAGGCACAGAGTGACTCAGAGGAGGAACAACTTGAGCCTGCCCCAGTAGGCAGATGGAGGCATGCCCAGTATGCCAAGGCCATGGCAAGGAGATGCATAGCACATACACTGACACAGTAGGGACCCAGGGATTGACACCTCTCTCTGAGTCGCACATACAGTAAAAGGGATGCCAAAGATGACACTACCTGTGTTCAACGATGTATAGGGAGTGTATTATGTGCATCCAACATAGGCAGCCCTCCAGCACCATCCGCAGTTCTGGCACACCCACAAGGGAAGTTAATCTACCTACCAATTGCCAAATGGAGTAGAATGTGTCATTAACTGTATCTATGGTATGGATGTGAGCATGCAAGGAAATTGGGTGGCTGAATGTTATGGCAGCAGAAAATAGACACCCATACTGGCACCATGACATCTGTAACACATATTGGAGTCACCACAGTAACCACTACTACACAGGGTGACAAAACCCACTGCAGGAAATGTGCTGGGTGACATGTGTGTCCATATGACTCACACATGCCAGTCAGGGAGGTTCACATACCCAACAACAGTCTCAGCCAGCAGGACAGGTGTAGACAAACCCAAACAAGCCTGTGCTATGGCCTTTGAATGATGGCTGTGGGTAACCTACCCACCAGGCCTACACAGACAGACTACAACAGGTCAGGCATTGGGATGTTAGTTCTGAAGGGTAGAAAGCTAGACACTAATATGTAGGGCAACCAAAGCTAAGATCTGCAGTATACTGGTATGCCTCTAGTCAGCATGACAGGTAAGAATACAGAATGAAATTGAGTACCTGACATACCAGTACAGTCATAGGAAATGTGTACAAGTGCCAGGTTTGCTACCCCCCATCCAACGTAGTAATGTAATAACAGTCAAGTGTGCCCTCCCATACTATGCAGAAATGTAGTAACAGTCAATGCCAAATGATCAACGGATACCCTGCAGAAACAACATGCTACCTGTAGGTGTACAACACAAAGGTCAGCACTGCAGTACAAACTACCTGGACTCAATCCAAGCATTCAGTACAGATGGGCATACTGGGCATGCTCACACACTTAAACACATGAAGGCCATGTCTGCAAACGTTAGTGGACCAGACATAACTGGCAGTCGCAGATGTTAGCGCAGACACTCCTCAGTATGCACCACTCATGCCATGCACACACAGTGGATAGGAATACAGACATATATGTAAGGACAACACACTATAATAAGCCGAAGGTAGATGTACATAGATGTGTGGAAGAGGGTGACTGTGACAAGGAGCCATCCAGGTCTGTCCCACCCAGCACACAGCCAAAGGGGCAAAACCACATAAGGTTCAGATGTCACTCACTGCAGATACTAGCCACCGGTATCTGTCAACATTACAGACAATGTGGTGCACGTGCTGGCTGTGCAACATGACTGTACAAGGAAGTAGTCATCTAGCAACTGTATACACGTACTTGTGAAATATGACCCTGTGTGTGCCTGCATGTGGTGTGTCAACCTCTAGATGAACGGGTTATCACCCATGCACACACACTGGCCTCCCCACAGCCCTACTATGACAAGCCTGCTGAGGTCATCCACTGAGAAATACACCTTTGGGAGAGTTGTAGCCCTGTAATCTCTGTGGCACATCCCATAACTGCGTACTGCTGTAGTACAATAAACTAGTTAGGTTGGTGTTCCAATCCCAGACATGGCAAGTGTCTGTCTGTGGAAATAGCAATCCTTTTTAGGGTAGTCACACTCCATACAATTGAGATGCTCTACTTTGCTAAGGCTGCTGATGTCATCCACCTAGAAATACATGTCTGGGAAGGTTGTAGCCCAGTAATCTCCATAACATGTGCCATAACTGCATACTGCTGTAGTGTGATAAAATAGTTAGGTAGGTGTTTTAATCCCAGACTTGGCAACTGTTTGTGTCTGTCTGTGTAGAGCACACTGCTTTTTAGGGTAGTCACACTCCATACAATTCGAAAGCTCTACTTTGGTAAGGGTGATGATGCCATCCACCTAGAAATACACCTCTGAGAGGAATATATCCCAAGAATCTCCATAGTGTGTGCCATAACTGTGTACTGCTGTGTTGTGATATAAAACCCTAATAGGGTTCTATTCCCACCCATGGCAGTTCTGGGTGTTTTGTGTGTGTTTCAATGCTTGTGTAGGGAGCAATGCATTTTAGCCTAGCCACACGCACTACAATTCAGATGTCCTACTTTGGAAATCCTGTTGATGTCATCCAATGTGATATACACCTTTGGGGAAGAAGGACTCCAGTAGCCCCTGTGGTGCATCCTCTAACAGCTTTATGCTGTATGTGATATATACCCCCTTTTAGGGATTCTATACCCACACATGTCAGTTGTGGATGCTTTGTGTGTGTTTCAATGTCTGTGTAGGGAGCAATGCATTTTAGCCTAGCCACACTCACTACAATTTGAATGTCTTACTTTGGCAATCCTGCTGATGTCATTCCTTGGGAAATACACCTTTGGGGAAGGAGATCACCTGTAATCCCCATGGTGCATCCTATAACAGCTTCATGCTGTATTGTGATATAGACTTCTGTTAGGGGTTTTATACCCATACATGTTGGTTATGGATGTTTTGTCTGTGTCTGTGTAGGATGCAATGTATTTTAGCCTAGCCACACTCACTACAATTCAAATGCCCTACTTTGGCAATCCTGCTGATGTCATCCAATGTGAAATATACCTTTGGGGAAGGAGTACTCCTGTAATCTCTGTGGCACTTACTATAACTGCATAGTGCTGTACTGTAATAAACTAGTTAGATAGGAGTTCTAATCCCAGATATGACAGGTGTGTGTTTCTGTGTTTGTAACGTGTATACTGTGTGGAGGTGGTTGTGAATGTGTAACAACTGGGCTCAATCTGGAGTGGATTTTGCTAATTTCTTATATGGTGGCCCTAGTATATATCATAATGTCCACTGTACAGGGATAACAGATGTGAAATAGCCGAGAGGCTGGGGTGCAAACCCATACATGTGACATCAAGGCCAGGCAAACAAAGTTAGCAACCTTAGTATTACCCAGAGAACACTCTCAACCCATGTCTCATACACACGCACACTTGCATAGGCAACAGCCGCTATGTTGGTAGTACACTGCATATTGCCCACTGATAGTAACTATGGAGTGATTGCAATGGCCTACAGAGGGCACAGCACCCTGTCCATCTGTCTAATAGGCATGCACATGCAGACAGTGCACCTTCCCCATGTTCCCCAATGGACATCTGCAACACCTGTGGTGCCATCAAATGTGACCCACAAAGGACATACCATATCTGAAAACATGTCCTGTATGGACAGATGCCACTGACACCAGGGAATGCTGTTAGCAGGCTATCAATGTAAGTGCAGGGTAAACCTGCTGTCCATTACCAGTTCCTGCCACATGAGGCCAGGACTGGCACATCTGATGATAATCTGTGTACACAACATGGGCCAGACACCACAGATACAGTTCCACATGTCACTGTACATGCATGTGTGAGGTGTGCACATCACAGACACCATCCATGTCATGGACTAAGGGACACATACATGGCAAGCAATACACAGCATTGGCCACATGCAATACTCACCCAGGTGACTGGATGGTGAATACAATACCAACCTGTGTGGGCAAATCCAAAAACTACACCCCTGAGCCACAATGCAGACAATTGTCATGTGGCCTTATGCCAAGGTATACCCATCACCTAGCCTTGTATAGCCATCTGGCACAGTTGACCACTACACACCTGTGAATCAATGCACCCATGCATGTCAGTACTGGAACCATGTGTGTGTGTGTGTGTGTGTGTGTGTGTGTGTGTGTGTGTGTGTGTGTGTGTGTGTTGTATGATGCATATGTTCACATTCACGCTCACTACAACCCCCATTGTCATACTGAAGTATGCTGTTTAATGTCAGACACCTCCCTGATACCCTTTGCCCACATAACCTCCATATGACCCCTGTAATGTGTTGTGGCATTCTCACTAGAGATGATTTGTATTTCTGGCCATGCCAAGTGTGTCAATGTGTGTGTGTCCCTGTGAGAATGTGGCTGTGTTGATGCTGGCACCTGTTCATGTGGACAGACCCATGTACTACACTACACTTACCGTATAGCTACCATACCCCTGTTGCAGATGTCACTCACCATCACACATACATTCTGAGGGCTCCACAACATGTAACCTATGTGGTGCATCCAATAACTGCACAGAAATGTGATGACACTACATAGTCATCAGGGGTTTGATACCCTGTGCTGGTAGGTGTATGACACAAACATGCTTAAGTTTTACTCTCCCACCCCTCCCTGACTTGTCTTTGCCTCTGTCTGCCTCTCTCACTCCATCTCTGGTGGATGTGGAGACATACACCTGCTTTGCTTAAGCAGCAGCATGTGCATTTTAAGTGATGCTTATGATCAGCTGATGGCCTCTGCATAAATTGCAGCCCTCCTCTAGCTGATTGCATGTGGAACAGCTGTGGTAGCATTCCCATAGTCAATTGCATGGAAACATACTCCAATAAATAGGAACATCGTGTTATTGTTGGCCCTTTTAATTCACTGTGAGCAGGAACTAGATCTGTTGTTTTGTAAACAGCATCTCAGATGGATTGGGGATTTACCTCTAACAACATACACTGTGGAAGCAGGGCAACCCACAGGAGGGGGATGTGCCTGACCTGACTACAGACTGTAAGTGCTACTATACTGCATTTCAAGTAATGTTGGTTTAACAGGGTGTGTGTGGATATGGCTGTCCTACATGTTTTAATACCTGCCATGTCAGTGCTATGTTTATGAGGAATCCCCACCTGTAGGGTCATCTGCAGACTGGGCAATGTGTGGTGCCTTTGGTTTCATGTGTTACACACAGATCATCTATCTGTGAACTGCAGAATGTAGTGTGAGGATTGCAGTGTGTAGATGGTGAAAGCTGTGACAGTTACTTACTTTATATCCCTCATAGGACATATGTTGCAACAAACCCTGTTTCAGCAGTAAATGTATGAGGTTATCACAGCAACATGTCAATATTGGCCCTGTGTATATGCTTCCAGCCACAACTCTGTCAACCTTTGTACATATGTCATGCATTAAGAGGTGCATATGTGCTGTACACCATAATTAGTGTCATCATATCTGATAAAAAGCCAGTGAGATATCAGACTGCTACACATGTTATGTACAGTAGGGGTTATATTTGATGACATAACTTGGACATTCTGTGGTTGTGTGTGCAGTACTGATGTCTATGTACTTATGGTGAATGTTGACAGTGTGTGTATTGTTAATATGTACTTTGGCCTGTGTATAGACTGTGGTAGATATCATTGTTCTCGGTCCCATCCTATCTGATGTTACATGCTGCTCCACTGTATGTTACCATATTGGCTTACATGTTTGTAGGGCCATTCACACATATGTCCCATATGACATACAGGCATCAGACCACACTGTGTAGCGGCACAGTATATGTAGGGTTGGTGTGTGAGTGGCACATATGAGGATGGTGTTGAACAGATAGACCATATACTGTAATATTATGCTAGCTTACCATATGTGGCTGTGGCTGTGTTCACATTGGTTGTGGTTATGCACTTTCATACAGGTGTATCTTACCCTGTGCTGTGACATGCCTGTAGAGCCTGCTATATATGCAGGTACATGTGCATTTCCCCATAGGAGATGTAGACCAGTGTTGAGCCAGTCTGCCTGTAGCCTGTACAGTGCTTTGTTACATGCCTAGCAGCTTAGTGTACTTACTCAGTGAAATGTCATTTCCGGATACTTGCCAGATGTACTGCTACTGGGCCTCCCTTAACAGTCATGTATGTCAGACAGAGCAGTGGGATGCTGTACAAATGTATGTTGATATCTAGTTGGTAGTATGTGGCCATGGCACCTCTATACCAGTGGTTATTATGTGTCAGGACAGACAGGGGTGTGTGAATGCATAACCTATGGGGTCAAATGTATACCAGTCGTTATGAGTTATACCCATCTACATGGCTGTTAACATCCATATTGTCAGGCTTGGTCCACATGTTTTGCACTAAGGGGTTCTGTGTATACCTCTGGACTGTCCAGAGTGTGTCAGAATGTCCACATATATTGGCCAATATCTCTGCTGTAGTGTACTATGATGTCCTTAGGATGTCTGTCAGTAGCCAATGGCGCACATGTGTAAAGCAGATGTGACCTTCCACGCACACCATGTCTGTGAAGACAATCCCTATTACAGTAGCAATAGTCTACTAATATCCTGCTATACATACATGACATCCCCTTGTATTACGAAGTGGGGACTATAGGGGCTGAGGTAGGGCTACACTCCATGTTCAGGACATATGGTAAAAATATCTGCATATATAATTATCCAGATATCTATATAGATATTTACATATATACATATCGACATATATAGATGGATATGTATATGTACACAGATATACATATACACACCCAGATATATACATATACAGAGCAATATATGTCTACACATATAGAGATAGTGATACATATGCACATGTACGCATGGATATCTTCATATATATTAACAGTAGTAGGTATATCAGAATAGATATGTATGCACATATAGTTATAGATATCTACATATACCAACATAACTAGGCATATCTGTACACATAGGATGTGCATACATATACAGCTATATACACATATGTCTATATATACATATACGTATATCTATATATACACATATGTATATATACATATATGTGTGTATGTGTGTGTGTGTGTGTGTGTGTGTGTGTGTGTGTATATATATATATATATATATATATATGTATATATATATATATATATATATATATATGTATATATATATATATATATATATATATAAATATATATATATATATATATATATATATATATATATATGGGTTCCATACACTAGATCGAATTTTCACTAATTCAAAATAGTGCATGGAATGCTCACCGCAGCAAAAGTGCACTTAATCGAAAGTGCACTTATGCGAAGTTCAGTACAATGAACGGGTGTTGTACTGAACATCCGTGCAGTACTCACAGACCTTAGGGTTAAGGCACGGGTCACAGTAAGGGGATAGCCCATAGGGCTATCCCGTTACCATGACCTGTGACCTAACCCTAAGGTTCCTGATGACTGCAGCGCAGTGAAGGACATAGCAATGTCCTCCACTATGGTGCGATAGACACAAACCTTAGGGTTAGGGCATGGGTTAGGGTAAGGGGATAGCTTTACTAACTATCCCCTTACCCTAATCCGTGCCCTAACCCTAAGGTCCGTGACTATCACACCATAGTAGAGGAAATAGCTTGTTTTTTATGTCCTCCACTGTGCTGCAGTGTTTTTGGTGAAGTGCACTTACGCAAAAGTTCACTTTCATTTAAGTGAACTTTCGATAAGTGAGGCTTCATATTACAAGTTCAAAGTAGTGAACTTTCATTCTTGTAATAGGAATCCATATATATACATATGTACATATGAAGAGATGTACTCATGGCCATATATATGTGGCACTATACAGATGTGTATACAGAGTTATGTATGAGTATACATGTGTATGTACATGTAGACGTATATAGACCTATTATATGTATACGACCATATTCCTGTCATGAGTAAACGTTACAGTTGTGTATACCCTCTCACATGTATCTCACCATATATATCTGCTATGTGCGCATTATGATGAACCAACATATGTGATGCAACAGTCACATTAATAACAAGGACTACACAATTTAAGAATTACATGCAAATGTTCAATACTACTCAATATGTGTATTGACAGCTATATTGGTAAAACAACAGCAGTCTTTGCAGTGGTCATAGCATAGTGGTTAAGTGCTGTGACTTCAGTCTAAAAGGTCCTGGATTCAAGACCTGCAAGGGTTGTTCATTTTGTTGCTGGGCAGGACAAGGGCTGTTAGATACAGAGTGGTTAAGGCAATTTTGAGCAGCATTAAGTGGGTTTGCATGGGTTTGCGTGAAGCTAAGTGGTGCTAAGCTATGGGTAAACGTACGGTCACTTACACAGTGTAGGCAGCGCTTACCAGTGCGCAACTTAGCTTGACTGTTATATTGCAGCAATGTTGATACTTGCTAAGCATAGATTAGCCCTGGTAACCAGGACACACAACCCAGTCTGATAACCTGTAATAAGTGTATGTAATGTCATGTAGAATTCATGCACCTATGTGCTGTCATTACAGTAGCAAGGGGTGTGAGTGTCATGTGTGGGACACAGACATATATGAGGCCTATGCTCCACTGTTATTTGTGTGAATGTATTACATACAGGTGTAATAGCCCAGGGTATGTGCTGTCACACTAGCATGTAGTGTGTCATAGCAGTACTACTGTTGACAGTGCCCAGGCAAGAGCAGAGTGCTTAATGTAGTACTGACAACAGGCACACCTGCAAGCATGGCTGGACATGAGGCCTCCCTGTTGTATCCCTGGTGTGTGAGCTGTGTCACAGTATATACTCTTACTGCTCTGTCAACGCACTCATGCTACTGCATAGCTACCTGCCAAGCTGATGACTGTCAGGCCCTGTACAGATGTGCAGATGGCAGGTATCCAGCCTAGATATGTATAGGCAACCTATGCTTGATTGATGCTCTACTACATGTGTAGTATGTGCATGAGATGCATATCCCTGCAGTACTAATGTTGGGGTATACTATGGATTGTATCGCAGTTGCGGCCAATGTGTGATGATGGGTATGGCAGAGTGTCATCATGGGTTTCAGTGAGTACAATATCCAGTGGGGGATGTGGGTGCTGTGTACACTGTTATTACACCAAGGTATACCAGGCATATGGCCCATGTACCACGTTATGGTTACCACTGTCATCGTCAATCATACAGGTAACTGTTACCACAATCCAAGCTAGTTATGCATGTGATGTGTGCAGCCTACCTGTAACACATTGGAGCCACGGTCAAGTTAGTTAGCAGCGATAGGCCCTGGTATCTCAGATGTGTGTGTCTGGCTGTTATGTGTCTGTAAATGTATATATGACAGTATGTCACACTACGTATCATCCAAACACACCCATTACATCCCCCATTAGCATACTGTACATGTCGGTGGATGTTCTGCATGTACCATGTAACCTGGGACATACCTCACCCTAAACACTGTGCTGTGTGTGCAATGTAAGCCACACAAGTCAGTATCATGACATAGCTAGGCAGAGGTTTAGTCCCAGTGTTGCCAAGTAACAGTGTGCATGTATGTGGATGGGTCTACATCAGGTTGCAGGGTATACACACCTCAATGGGCCACCTGTCCATGTGACACAGGCAATAACCAGTTTAGTAACCTGCAAAATGGGTTCGACTATACCCCAGATATGTCACAGCCATGGTGTCAGCACAATGACATACCCCATTGTGGAATATGATTACAGACCATCCTTGTGCTGACACATGTACCCCTACAACACAAATGGATAACATTATAGGGACTGCAGTCAACCAGTGTTACTAACAGCTATAATGCATCATTGCTGGGTGCTATACTACCCACCAAATATGCCTTACACTCTACTCCCTACAACATGGTACACTGCAGTACTGTGGTACACTGTAATACAATCACCATGTGCATCAGAACCATATCAGCCTGTCCCTGCATTGATGGTATGGATGACAGGGATGTGGCACAGGTATCATCATATGCACAGGGCATCCTAGTGCTGACACATGTACACCTACAACAAAAATGGATAACATTATAGAGACCACAACCAACCAGTGTTACTAACAGCTATAAGGCATCATTGCTGGATGGCTACACCACCTGCCAAATATGCCTCACACTCTACTCCCTACAACATGGAATGCAGTCTGTCTGCATAGCTCGCAACTCTGGGACTATCTTCTTGGTAACCAGAGGTGTGCCTATCATGTTCTGTCTGTCCACTACAAAGGTCCTGTGTCAGATATTTCACTGGCAGTGTGTGTGATGAGTGCTATTAGTACATGGCTACATTCATTTATGTTTCTAACCTCAATTCCCTGACTAAGGGTATGTTGCAGACTATCCTGTAACGCAAGTGACTTGCTTAGTGTATGGCAACAGTTTTCCACATATGGGCCTGTGTTCCAGCCTCTGTCCTCTAACTACATACCAAGCTTTGCACATATGACTTGCTGTTAGGGGTTGTTCTGTTGTGGACTGTGTGTATATCACACTGCCATTGCTGCCATCAGTCCACTGCTGTTTCATCCCCCACACATATGGTGGGGCTGGGGCCATATGTGTGTGGGCTTCACCTACACAATACATGTGTGCCCTTATGCACTCCAGAGGCCAGTGTATGTAACTGTGGTATATGGCCCTGTATTATTGAGTCTTTGTGGGGGTGGATGCACCATAAATAACCTAGGCTGTTACAAAATGTGGGGGTATCAGGAGTGAGCTGCCTTAAGGTATCTGGATGTACAGTACCATACAATTCATCTATATTTACATTGCTTACATACATTGGGTTAATGCAGGCATACTGCCTCCTGCCATACAGACTGTTCTGTTTGTCAGTGTGCTTGTGATGGTGTCATTTATGCCTTGTTATGTAACAGTGACATCCCATTTGGTCACCTGAAGTCTTTATCACCTAGTGATTTTGTATAGAGTGTAGATAGAAGCTGCTGAACTATACACCTGCATAACTTACTGTTGATTGTTTGGTATCCTGTGGCCCAGTCTGTCTTTATTATTGTACAATTTGAAGGGCTTGGCCTGGACAGCAACAGTTGGGAACCTTTCCAGACTACTGTATTAGTATAACGGTTTCACAGTTGCATTACTCTATTTATATGGATGCCAGTGTCTGAACAGCTATATGACATGGCATATAAAACTGTAATAGTACACAAATAAAGGTTTTCCATTTCTGCAAACCTGTGTGTGGTGTTTTATCCTATGACCGCTCTGTGGGTATATGTTGCAGGCAACGATTGTCATTTGTGTGGGAGGCCCATACAGTGTCCAGTTTTAAGGTGATAACTGTAGGCATAGTGGCTAATTATATGTATATATATATATATATATATATATATATATATATATATATATATATATATATGTGTGTGTGTGTGTGTGTGTGTGTATGTATTTGTATCTGCATATATGTGTCTGTGTATATGCATCCTGGGGAAGTTGATAGCTTCCACATTTTACATTTCCTATGGGAGCCAGACTGTACTGCATGATATGTTACCAATACCAGCCTGACATCATACAGATGGGATGAAGTACTGTTAACATCTTGTGCCCATGTCATATCAGGTCCTGGTTATGGGATCTGTAACACTGGATAGTGTATTGCAGGGCAAATGTGTTTGGCTGTGGGGGGTATACCTATTCGAACAAGACTTATATTGTTTGGGGCCTCTCAACCCCATTAACGGTGCATGTGGACATATATGTATTAGTTAATCTACCATTGCTATCTACAGATGTATGGCCATATATACCTATATAGATATATATATATATACCTGCTTACATATATATAACTATGTTCGTATATACCTACATTGATATATATCTGCTTACATATATGTAACTTGCTGTGTATATGTAGACATATAGGTGTAGACATATATATGTGATGATGTAGGCCTTTGCATGTATATATGTTCATATATATTTCTATATATGTATATATATATATATATATATATATATATATATATACATACATATATAGATATGTTGTATCTGTTTAGATATTAATATATTTACAAACACACATACATCTAAATGTTGGAATACATTCTCTGTACTGTTGCATGACTGGGTTGGATGATATGTTTTTGAAAACATCCAAGTTATGTATGTCTGGCATGGCTTAGTGGTAAATCACTTTGTCTATGGTGTGCATGGTCCTGGCTTCGAGCCTTGCAGAAGCTGTTTATTTAGTTGCTGGGCAGAACACGAGCCATTGGATACAGAGTGATCACGGCACTTTAAAGCAATTGTAAGTGGGTTTGTATGGGTTTGCACGGAGGTAAGCACGGCTAACTTCCGGATACAGATTCCTATACCCTGTTAGCTTCTGAATTGCTTAACCTGTGTAGGCATTGCTTACCCCTGTGCTAATTTCTTTAAAAGAAAAGTAAAAGGGGTTGATAGGAAAGTGGTGAAAAAAGGGGCACAAAGAGGGAAAGACAGTAGGGAAAATTATCTGGGATGTGCAGGAAGGGTGTAGTTAAGGTCCATAGCTGCCCATTTCTTCTACAGCAACAGCTGTGCATATACACTAAATTTGGAGGTAGATTTGGAAACTCAAACCCCTGGGAGAGGGGTGAGGACAACAATAATAAGTTGTGATGACAAGTAGACCAGATTACATGTGTCCAGTGGGTACATGTGCAAAATGGACAGCTATGTATGGAGTGAGATTTTTTTTTTGTGGGAACAGATTGTCCTTTTTTTTTCAGGTGAAAGTGGGATGTTGGTGAGGGGTAGTAGGTATATTTGGGGAGGTAGGTTGGGTAGGTTAATAGACAAGGTGAACAAGATGCATATAGGGGAGGTATATGACACATGTGGGGGTAAACTCCTTGATGGGTAGGGGTGTTGGGATATCGCAAGTCCACAAGCCTCCTAGTGGTAACAGTGGGACTGAGGTCCCCACCCATGGGCAGTCACCACTGCACTTTCACAGCCCCGAAGGTGGCTGTGCTGGGGGGCTGAGTTGCAGAGCCAGGCTGACTCTGTAATCATGACACGTGGCCCTTGAGCTGGCGTATAAGATCACCAAACTGCTGGTCGATCTCTCTATGCTCCATGACCCCGACCTAGTGACGGGTGACAGGTGCTTGTCTGTGCCCACTCCCGGGGGATGTTAGCCCCATTCCCTGAAGCAGTTTCACCCAAAGGTGGTGCAGGACCAACGGACAGGGAGATCTGAGGTTGAGCCCCAGACATGTTGGTACCCGGTGCCACAGCCAGCTGAGGTGGGACAGGTGGGTCCGCTGGGACCGGCCTTCCCAAGCATGCTATAGTGTTTGCAATTCATCATATGTGGGTTAGTAATAATCAACACATTCCAGGGTTAGGTATAACAGCATGCATAGATAGTCCCATAAACCCAGACACTAGATACAGAACAGTTGCACAGCAAACAGAACACATGCATATATGGGACCACAGTGGTGATAAGTATAGCATGCAGGTACATTGATGGCACCAGTAAAAAATAAATTCCAGTGTAGCCAAAAGTAAAAACCACAGCGACTTTAATGATCCATACATAAAACAATAAAACCATATATTCCCATCTGTAACTGACTAAGAGCTTTCACTCATTAGAGGGCATCCTCAGAGTCAGTTATTTGATTGTTATAGATCGTTTATAAGGAGACTTTCAATTTAACATTCTCAAATGAGAAAAAACTTTCAATTAAATAATTGTGATAGATAATTATTCTGTTAGTTTCACATATATTAACCCTTCATGGTTAAGCCACCAATTGCAGTTATAAATCATTTGTGAATTTAAATTCTAGTACATAACCGAAAATAAATTGTTTTTATAAAAAAACACCTCTATATGAGATATAACATGTATGTGTTTTTACTATATAAAAAAAACAGATTCAAACCACGTTTTTCTAAGAATGATGTTCTAATAATAGTATTCTAATAAATTTATTTAAAAATGCTATATCAGGAGAGCCCTATGTTTTAAGATGCAAGCCAAAGAGACAACATCATTAATGCCAGGCAAAGTACTGGCATCCAGTCTAACTTGCCATAAACACTCCTTTACTTCTAACATATTCTGATAATCACCCCCAAAGTCTTTTTTGTATATCCTATCTATAACAAAAAATATAAATTTGTTGAAACTTGCACATCTTTGGCTATGAGTAAATAAAGAGTTTGTTGCTTTTTTGTTCTTAATGTCTCTTACATGCTCCAATACTCTTTGTCTCAGTTTTCTAGTTGTCATTCCTATATAGAAAGCAATGCAAGATAAACAGGTTGCTGCATATATAACCATACAGGTATTACAATTACAATAGCCAGGGCTTGCTATTGTTCTTCAAAATTCCCTAATGACACAGATGGTCCATCATTAATAACCTTGCATGCCTTGCAATTTCCACACTTAGCCATCTTAGCTGGTATCAGGCTAGTGGGTTTTGGTTTCCTTTCCAACAGTTCTTTGATATTTGAGCCTCTACTGTTTATAAATCTTGCCCCCCCCCCAATATTTTAATAATATCTTCAGATAATATGCTTTGCCAACCTGTTTGAATAATTTCCTTACATTTTCCTGATTTTTCATTATAAGGTAGTACCAAACCTACATGGGAACTATTAGATGCTTGCTTTTTCTTCGTGGTGTTAGCCATTCCAAATTCAGTGTCTAACAGAATAGGTTTAAAATCTACAATTCTTCTAGTTAATATTTCAGTCTTAGTCAACGTTAATGAATCCATAGGGTATCCCCTCTTGGAGAACAAACCAATCAGCATATTCAACTCTTCAAGAAATGTTTCGTCCTCACTAGTTATTCTGGATGCCCTGTTCATCTGGCCTTTAACTAAATTCCTTTTCATATAGTAAGGATATTACTATAAGGATATTACTATAAGGATAGTAAAGTGTTTCCTGTTTGCTGCCTATACATCTGGGATAATCCCACTGATTTCCCAGTGGGACAGGTTGATACCTACAGATAGACATTCTGGACATATCTGTACAGTTGTGGGGCATGATTCTGTATGCAGACTGCTACCACTGGCAGGATTCGAACCGTGGCTGTGTGTGCTAAAAAAAAAACAGTTCACATCTCAGTTGCATGTGCTATTTGGTTTTTGCTGTCTGAGTTTTCCCTGTTTACTTTCTATGTGTCTCTCAGTTGTACTAAATGTCCTCTGGGGATTACACCTGTCATATACAGGCATGCCTACACATTCAATTTATGGTGGATGGTGTGGGTAACAGTGCTTAATACTACAGTACTATTACATGATTGCATATCTACATTACCGTATGATACCAGGATATACACATGCAGTCCAGCAGTTAGACCTGTTTTCTCAGGCTATTACACTTTTATTGACTTACAAACAATATGAGATTCTTCCTGACATATTCTCTAGTGTATGCAGTACTTGCCTTGAACAATACAAGTTTTATACAAGCAATTAATTTACTACTACTTTTATTTTTATTTCCTATGACAGTAAATGCATGAGTATTACTGACCTGCCTCATGTCACAACCTCGCCAGGTGACTGATGTGGGCCTCCTGGTTCGCGGCCCACTCCACAGCAGCTGTGGTGGACATAAGAGTAATATTTAGCCATACCTATCCATGATATACCTGAGCTGGCAATTATTACACACATACTGGGGTGATACTTACACACAGATGGAACATCCCCTGATGCTCTAGCCTCTTAGAGGACCCCCTTACACCACTTCAGGTTGGCATAGTGGCACCTGACCTGCTCACCAGTTCAGGGTATGCCAGTGGCATTGTTGATGTCATGGCTGAGACAGTCCCAGGCCTCCGCCTTATATTGGGAGCCCTGGTACTGGCCCTGCAGCAGTCTCTGATCATGGTCTTTGACAAGGAGTCCTGCCATGACCTTGGACTCCTGGATGCACTAGCGCTGCACCTGAAAGTGCTCACCTTTTCCCCTTACTGCCATAGTGCCTGCAAGGGGAAGCTACAACCAGTTACGAGATGTATTCCTGCCTCTTGGGTTTACGTAGGACCGATTTACCGCACTTTTCTGTGATTGGCTCGTTTTGAAAAGGCTTATCTATGGGCAAACCTGCTTTACTAAGGCTGGTATTGTTTAAAGGGGTATAACACTGGGCACATTGAGTTATCTGGCCTACACATTGCTTACACCTCCTAAGCTGGCCTGTGCAATGCTTAGCATTGCTTACATTAGACTTTGCATTATTTTTTCTTTTTGACATTGATTTCTTATTCATTACATCTTATATATCTGCCTGGTATCCATGATTAATATGTATGTACACTCTATGGGGTCCTTGAGTTTTATTGGGGACTTCATCACTCTTTTATAATTACACCTCACTTCTGGGCTTACTGCTTTACTCCAGTTCACATATTTATGTTATCTAGTGGGTTATGGAACATATGACTGTATACTGATTCCTTTCACAGGTTCAGTTTTGTTTGCTGATACCTCATTCTTTTATACTGCTGTGATGGCTTAGTGGTTAACTACTGTGACTATGGTGTATAAGGTCCTGGGTTCGAGATTTGCATGGCTGTTTATTTTGTTGATGGGCAGAACAAGGTCCGTTGGATACAGAGTGATTAAGGCACTTTTGAGCATTTGTAAGCGGGTTTGCATGACGGTAAGCACTGGTAACTTGCCGTTACATCTGCTTACAGCGAGTTACATTTACAATTACTTAACCAGTGTAGGCATTGCTTACCACTGCGCAAACAAGCTTAAGCCCGCTTACTAGTGCTTAAATATGCTTACTACTGCCTTATTCATTATGACACTGACATCTCACATGTGCATTTACTGCAGTACTCTAGTTCATGAAAATATGTTATTTAGTGGGTTATGCAACATAAATATTACTCATAACATGCTTTGCCATGGGAAATGGTATGTGCTGCAGTGGGTCTCGAACCGGGAATGCCTGCTCGTAAGGTGAATGCTCTGCCTACTACACTATTGCTATGCTGCTTCATTTGCATATATCTTCCTTGATATCCTCTTCAGCCATTTAAGCTGCATTAACCATAGCTAAGAGATGGGCACACCCGCGCACCTATGATTAGCTTTAGTCAGATTTAAAAAAAATATAAAGGGTATCTTCATTTTATTTATATATACTGTTGCTGTTGTACACTAGGGGGAATGTTGGTGGGAATATGTGGTCACCTATGAGTGGTCTCACTCATTTCATACCCCTTTCTGCTGTTCTTCATTGCGGGGGCATATATATTCTGAGATCTCTTCTCTCAGACATACCCCCTGCACTCTTACACACTCTGTGTAAGCCTAGGAGCTCAGGCAGCATGCCTCATTACTATACATGGTGCGCTGCCGTCCTGCTCCTAAACGAGGAATAGTAAATCCGGGGGATTGTCTCCTCCTTCCTTTTCTGGTATTTCATATATCCTAATATTATTTATTCTAGATCTACTTTCTAAGTCCTCTAGTTTCTTTCAATAAACAAAGTATTTTATTTTAACAGGAATTCTGTGTGATTCTCACTCTTTGTCATTCTGCTATCCAGGCCATTTGATGTGTCTTCTATTGCTGGGATCTGAAGAGATTGTTGTTTCATGATCTCTTTTAATATTTCTGTTTGTTTCTTGGAATCTTCTTTTATATTGACCTTTTTGATCTCAAATATAACAGAAACAACCTGGATACTACCCATTATAGGCTGTAGTTCCTTTTTCACCGAGTTGTCTTGAACGTTCACTTTTGAGTGACCCATTCTGTCACAACAGTCAAAAAAACTTCTGGCAGGAACAAAATCAAAGAAAATACATAAAACCTTCATTTTTCTTTCAAATAGTTGTCCAAGTTTGTTTAAAAGACTCAAAATGTATAAGAAAATACGTCTGTGTTATGTTTGTATAACAAAATCCTGTCAAAAAAGAAAATAAAACAGAGCTAAGATTTTGTACTGTTAGCAGTTTGCCATCTTGGCCATGTCCCTCAAGCATGCACTTTTGGACTCATGATGGAGTTGTGTTTAGACAAGGAAGTGTGCAGTATGAGTGTGTTGTTTCATAACTATCAGAACAAATAAGACTTACTGTGGTGTGTGCAGGTCACCACTGGAAGGTTTATGAGTAGAAGTGGGCAGTTTCTATTAATGGTGATGTGAAGATTGCCAAGTCCTGATTTTGTTTGAGATGATCATTACCAGGAAGGAGATTTTATAATATAATTATTTCATGTTACATCTATAGGACAAAAAGTAAAATAAACTGTATGGAATTCATTTGTATGGTTATTTTTGAAGGCATGTTAAAAATGTATGTAACCTGAGTTGAATGTTTAATACTGTAATGCAATATAAGTATATTGAACCTGATAATTTTGTGTATGAAATGAGGCTTAAGAAAATCATTATATTAGTTACAAAGCACAAATGCCATGGAATGGGAATTGGGTAGAATATAGGGCAAGAAAATGCTGTACACAGAACTTTTCAAAATAGCATATTTACAAAAGTTCCTTCATTAATGTCAAAACAGATATGTTATAGGATATAGGATATTAGAATATCATTGCTGGAACCTTCCTGTGTCCTGACAGAGTGCTCTTCAAACTATCTGGAGATATACAGACCTGAGTATTTTTCTGGCACTTCAGAGTTGTGTACTGGTAATTGTTGTTTGACTAATTTTATATCATTACTGGCTGACTTCAGAGTTGTGCACTGTTATTTTTGCTTCACTGTATAGTTTTTCAGATCTCCGTTGAAGGTGTTAGTTTTCCCATATCCACCCTCCCTATTTCTGTGTTGTTGTTGTTTAAATTTAGAGGCTTTTGCAGTTGCCCGCCCCACTGTAGATTTGATCTGGGATACTCCCCCCAGTCCCATCTCTTTACCTCATTCTACCTAATAGACTCCTTCTGCACTTGTTTTTAGTCATTTTTAATTTAATTGCATTTTTTAAACTGTTTGGTCTAACATTGCTGCATACTCAAGTGTGCTAGCTTGCACTGCATTTGAATTGTTTTGACTGCTGTTTTAGCTACTTTTCTGTATATATATATATATATATATATATATATATATATATATATATATATATATATATACCTTTCCTGTAACTAGTGTAGTCCAGATTCAGATTTGCTGTATCCAGGACTGTATGTAAGCTTCTGAGCCCCCCCAAGCTTTCTGTGTTGGGAAGCCTTCTAGCTTATCAGTGGGAGTGGTAAGCACTAGGTAACCTATCTGCCACATAAGGAGTGGTTCTGGCCCAGAAATTGTAGTTATTGGCCATTTGGGCAGTTTTTCCATCTCTCTCAACTTTCTGATTTAAAAGCCCACATTTGCACTTGTTTCCCCCCTTTCCTGTAACTAGTTTAGTCCAGATACAGATTCTTAGTTTTAGCACTTGAATTTGCTTATTCGTGATCAGCACTTGTTCAGAACTTGTAAGCACTAAATAACTACTAATTACTACAGCACTTAACCTTCCTCATTACCTAGAGGAAAACAGTTTTGGTACTTACTTTCCTCACTTGCTTAGAGAAAAACAGCTCTTGTACTCACTTTCCTCACTTATCTAGAGGAAAATAGTTTTTTATTCAGGCATGTCCAAGGGTCAGCTCCCAGTGTTCTCTCCTGTCTATCTGATGAAATTGGGCATCTTGGGGCAATGTAGAAATTGCCTCATGTACACAGACAACCCTCTCCTCCTACCACCCAACACTACAACTTGTGAGAGATGCACTTATCTAGCTAAACTGGAGTTAAAGCACTCTCCAATCAAGACTGAACTTGACAGTCAAGAGGAGAAGGTAAACACTTGCACCACACCACACTCATCACATAGTCTCACTAAATCTACACCACCAAAATCCACACATAGAAACACAAAAACATTCACGGAAGCTCTCAATAATAACCTGCTTAAGCAACAGAGACCTCCAAAACAGACATGCAAGCAACCTCCACCCCCCCCCAACACAACCCAAATGACACATAGCCCGCAAACTCAGTGTGCCACTCAACCACAGCCAATAAGGCAAAGCAACGTACCCAACACACTAGTCATAGGTGACTCTTTAGTCAGGCACACTGATGTCCCACTCACCAGGCTAAACAAGGAGAAGGTTACTCTCAGCTGTCTGTCGGGTGGAGGATCTGCCACATAACCCACACACTCAGGGCACTCCACAACAAGTACAAATATGACTCTGTCATTGTCCATGTTGGTGTGAACGACCTGAGACGTACCTCCCTGGACTACATGAAAACAGACATGGAAGAGCTCTCCGATCTTGTATTCCAGGCAGGTATGACCCTAGCCCTGAGTAGCATTCTGCCATCACCCAGAATGATGCCGCAGTACAAGGGCAAAATGACTGACTTCAACAATTTGCTAAGCTTCTGGTACCATTGTAAAGGGATCCAGTATCTGTCTACCTGGGATGACATGGTCGACAGACCACGATGCTTTGCCAGAGATGGCCTGCACCTGTCACCCCTGGGATTCTAGATACTAGCTATGGTTTTTGCCACCCCTATAGTGCCTTTTTTAGGCAAGGTTCAAATGACAAATTCACCACTGTAACAGGAACAGGCAAGCAAAAATTGAGGGTGATGCTACTCAATGCTAGAAGTCTAAATCTTAAAAGGCACTCAATCGAGGCACTCCTTAAAATGGAGAACATTGATATCTGTGCAGTGACTGAGACCTGGTTCAAGGCTCCAGACAGCACCCCTGCACTACCAGGCTATAACTCATACCACACTTTTTCAGCCATGTAACCTGGACCGGAACACCAAAGGCAGAGGTGTGTCCATATTCATTAAGGATATCCATACCTCCAAGCTAGTTGCTCAGCATAATGCAGCCAAGGTTATCCAAGTGCAACTAGCTCTGGACAAAACTGCAATCCAGATTGTAGCTTGCTACAGATCACTCACCATGCCCCAGGATTCACACTCCTCTTTTCTTGATGCACTGGAAAATATTAGGGTTCAACCAAACACTCTAATAATGGGCGATTTCAACTACCCCACCATTAACTGGGAAAACTACTCATGTACCAACTCCTTTGCTCAACGCTTTCTGGAATTCATAAACTCTAATGCCCTGGATCAACTTATCCACACCCCCACCAGGGGCAACAATATCCTAGATTTAGTCATTACCAACATGAGTGACTTGTGTTCCACACCTGAAGTCAACGCCTTATTGATCCGATCCGACCATAAACTAATTACCCTAGATATCCATATCCTTCTCCCAGCCACCATTAAGGAAACCATGGTAAAAAATTTCTCCAGAGGGGACTTCATGCTTCTTAAGACAGAAGTGGTGAACTTCATGACAGACATGCAGATGGACAATACAGTTACGACGACTGAATCCTACACAATTGCACTTTATAAGCACTTACATGAGTGCATGGATCGTGCTATCCCAAACAGAACCAAGATGCTATCCTCCAAAAAAGGAAGCCAATCTGGTGGTCCCCTGCCATAAACAAACTGTACAACAGAAGGAAAAAACTGTTGCAAAAGAGAGTAAAATCCCACAAGTGGAGGAGCTCCCTGGTCAGCCTCAGTAAGAAGCTGCGATCCCTGATAAAATCCTCCAAAGCTAGTTATGAAAACAAAATCGCCACTGATTCTAAAGACAGCCACAAAGCATTCTATAGCAATGTCAAGAATCTCAATGGCAACACTCAGATCTGCTCTGAGTTACAGCACAATGGCACTAAATATACAGACCCAACTGATATTGCCAACATCCTGGCAGATAGGTTCAGTGGTAACTTTACCCCCCCTCTCACCCCCTAAAAAGCCCATCTCTATACCGGAAGAATGCAAAGTTCCTGTAATCATGGCTGTACAGGTAAAAACCACACTCTCCAAAGCCAAGAACACAGCATCCATGGGACCAGACAACATCCCAGGCTGTGTTCTACATGAACTACAGAACGAGCTGGCACCTCACCTCAGGGATTGTGCCTGCTGAATGGTGCACAGCAATGGTTATCCCACTCCACAAGGGGGGAGCCACCAAGGATCCCGGGAACTACCACCCCATTAGCCTGATGAGCCTGGTCTGCAAGACCATGGAACGTATCATCATGGAACTTATAAACAAAGACATTGGTAATCTCCAAACTCTGGACCCCACCCAGTTCAGGTTTGTAAAAGGCAGATCATGTCTCCTAAACCTGATAGACTTCTTTGAAGCAGTCACCAAAGCTGTAGACAATAGTAAGATGGTTCACACAGCCTATCTAGATCTTGCCAAGGCTTTCGACACTATCCCCACTCTGGGATAAACTCACTAAACTAAGTATAAATCCCTATGTCACAAGATGGGTTGCCAACTGGCTCACTGACAGAACCCACACTGTGAAAGTAGCAGACTCCAAATCCAACTTCAGACCAGTGACAAGTGGAGTACCACAGGGTTCAGTCCTGTGTCCTCTCTTGTTTGGTATCTACTTCTCTGAAGTACAGACTAACACAGAAGGTCTTTGGCTAATGAAGTTTTCAGATGACTGCAAACTAGGAGCCATAATCAAAACTCCTAATGATGTGGACATCCTACCAAAGGGGCTCACTGAGACAGATGCCTAGTGTCAAAGCCATGGCCTCAAGCTCAATGCCAAAAAGTGCATTGTCATCCCCTTTGGCAAAAACTCTGTACCCATGAGCTATAACATAGGCGGTAGTATACTTAACACCAAAAGTGTGATAAGAGACCTTGGGACACAGGTGGACAGTAGTCTCTCCTTTGATAATCATATTGCCACAGTAGTCAGGAAATCCTTCCACATGGCACACCTCATCACAAAAGGTTTCTCATCCAGAAAAAAAGAGGTCATTGTTCCCCTCTACTCATCACTCATTAGACCCATTATAGAGTACAACACCCCTTTTGGTATGTACCTCACAAGACATCTACAACAACTGGAAAGGCTGCAGAAATACCTCACAAAGTGGATTACCGGCCTCAAACAGATGCCCTACGCAGACCATCTAAAAAAACTCCAGCTTTACTCCATCGCACATCGCCTACTCAGAGGTAATCTCTGCCTAACATGCAAAGCTACGTCAAACCCAGAGCTGTTGGACATGCTCCACTTAAAGAAATCCCAATCCCTCTGAGCTATACACTCTAGGGACCTAAACCTTGTCACCACAATAAACAGAACATGCCAGAGGGATAGATTCCTGTCCCAGAGACTTCCCATACTCTGGAATAAACTACATATCTATATCAAACAAAGCTCCTCATTAGCACTCTTCAAGAAAAATCTTGATGACTGGATGGGAAATAGGAAATTCACCCTGGGGATCACCTCTGTGGCTCTGCTCGACAGTGGCACAGGAAAATAATTTTCTTGGGTGGCAAAAGCCAGGGTACCTTTTTGGCTGGGCTTGTATAGGCCCTAGGGCTGATAGCCTAGTACCTAGCTATGAAGCTATGAACATGATTATTAATGTATCAGCTTAGTATCTCACCGGTGCCTTTAAAAGAAAAGAGCATGTTGACAATTTACAAGCTATTATTATGTAACTGCATTTATGGTCATGGTTGTACTACCTAGGGTACACAACTTCCTTGCTTTATATCTAGAGAGAACTAACAACTCAAACTCCTGAAACTGAAAAAAACAGAATATTTTATGAAGTGGAAACATATGTGAAGGGTGATGGTCAATTAGTTTCAGTGCAAGATGAAAAATCAGGATAAGAATCAACTTTGGAGACCAAGCTTGTGAGCTTAATTCTTCCACTACTGTCACCTATGTTATTTTTTTGTGATGGGTGGAGGCACCTGAAAAAGCAAACAATGTAGAACAAATGAAAGTATACACATTAATTTGTCTTGACTTACATAAGCAACACATGTAACCTTCAGTCGTAAAACAGTCTAAAAAACTAAACATACAGTCCCACTAACCAACAACCACAGTGTCTCATGTGTTCTAGGTTTGAACAGATGCATAAGTGTGACATGAATATGCTGCCATTAATTATATTTTACCATTAACTATATTTGTTTATAGTGTAGTGAATCAGCAACATACCAGCTAAGATACAGAACAAAGCCTTAAACTAACTTCAGCCTACCCTAATTCTGACTGTAAAAGAATGTACCTCCAACCAGTTCTAGTTCTAGTTTTGCCTGTAGCACATTAATGCATGACAGCAACCATTGTGGATTGCATCTACTGTATGCAAACAGTATTTTCCCAACAAATGAGGTAACCAATGTAGTTCAGAGTTTGAAAGAAGCATAAGGGTAGAGATCTTTCATTCATTGTCATGGTGATAAAATAAAATAATGCACCATGAGCTGCAGAAAATGTACACTGTCCTTAGCTCACTCCCCATGCTTTGTGGGCTCTGCTTTTCTGAGAACTAGGAGGTAGTGTAGTTTAGTCTGAAGATTTAGCTTAGCATACCAACACTTTTATCTGCCTAATAACATGAAGCACTTTTAAGATTTTAAAGCAATATGAACAAAAAGGTATAAAAATGGGGACATAGTGGTCATTTCATGAATGTGTGCCAATGAGTAAGGTATGTATGTTGCAAAATGGTATAGGACTGCCCTTGAGAGGATCATAGGATCATAGGAGGTTACTAGGCTATTGCCCCTGAGGCCCTTATAAGCCTAGCCAAGAGTTTAGCTCATGTTTAGACAAATCAGCACCCAATGCTGCTGTCAAGCAGGGGCATGGGTGGAATCCCAGGGATATATTTTCTGTTTTCCATCCAGTTATCCAGGTTGCACTTAAATGACTCACAAATAATGGTGTACTGTGTATTAAGACATTTTAAGCAGTCTTCTTTACCCCATGAGTAAGCTCAGTAGTCTATGCACAGAGCACACATGCATATTTATTTATTTATTTGTTTATTTTACATTTATTTACCATGAAAGTCCGACTGGACATAGGTCCTTTTTCAGCGGAGGCCCAGGGAGAAAAGCTCCAGCAATAAAATACTAACAGTGTAAGAGCTGCAATACACAAAGAATTACAGTAGCCTACACTCAGTGTAAAAGTTCCAGTAGCAATACAATACATAAAAAGTACCAGTAGCATTTCAATCAAAAGTAGAACAATGGTGAGCAATACAGGTCTTTAACATGTGTCACAGAGGTATAAATAATTAAGTAATGAGGACGAGCAAGTTACATAAGAAAGGAGTGTGTAGATATGAGAAAAATAGCATTCAGTGAACAAGAAATGGTTAATAAACTGAGGTTAGAGTTGTCCAGGAGAGTTGCAAGAACAGAGCCAGCCATCTACTAAGTGAGTAGATTAAAGCTTTTTAAATTGTACAGTGGAGCAGTTTGAGGTGATAGTGGTTGGAAGATTATTCCATATTTTAGGAATGACATTAGAGAAGAGAGATTTCCCAACCGAGTTTTTAGCTTTGGTAGTTTGTAAAAGGAGTTTATTATTGGAATGGAGTGTTCTGGAAATGGAGTATGGTTGTATAAGGTTTTGGAGAGCAGGGATTTTATCAGGTTGATGCAAACATTTGTGGGCAAAGATTAGTTTTTTATAGTGTAATAGCTGAGGATGTCCTAGCCATTTTAGTTGTTTAAGAGCAGTACAGTGATGTGATCTGTATGTGGCTTCAGATGCAAATTTAGCAATTTTATTATAACAGGATTCTAGCTTGGCAAGATCTGTTTTATGGAGGTTAGTATAACCCCACCCTGAATTATGCACAATTACCAAACACAACCTCAACTAAATACAGGCTGGTTTAAATGCAGTAGCCTATGAGAGAGCAAATGGTGTGCTGCTCAGCATACAGATCTCATCAATGTAGTACAAAAAAAAACAATCCATTGCATGGCAGGATTAACCTGATCAGTGGCAACCCTGTACCTCAAGCACACCTTTTGAACCCCCCACATACTGCTGGTGCCAAGGCCCTGACAGTGCTATGGTAATGACCCTGTGACCCTAGCACCACAATCATACCTAATGAGCAAAGCATTTTTATGCATTACTGTTAGGTTTGCTGGGAGAGCATAGCACAGTAAGGGACAAGAGATACCTTACTAGGAAGCTGCAAATAACTACTTAGTATGGGTCAGGAATACCTTACAGGATATCTGCAAATATACCTTACTAAGTTGCTTTCACTTTCTGTCCTGTGTAGCACTGTTAAGCTGTACAGTGCCTCTCCTCTCAGGAGTACCAGTGTACATAGAACATTGTTATATTGTATACTGCTCATGCATGTATCCTATTCACAGAAGCTGTCCATGTTCTGTATGCTGTTTTTCATTACTGTGATCCATATCTATAGATCATGATAACAAATGGTAGAGTACAATGTATAGTGTACATATTGCATTTATGCAGTTGTGTGCTACATTTATTAATCCTAGAGGCTATTTCTTACTCCCTGAAGAATTTTGTTCACACTTTGTGCCAACTTCATGTTGATTATCAATGCACTCCCAGCCAATCTGCCACTTGCTCCCCATAAATGGGCTGAGGATTCATTGGAAAAGGGTTATCATTAGGGCAGCCAACATGGGTGATTTACACAGTGTTTCTGATACCTTACTCTTGCACATGCTCAAGTATGCAGAGTAAGATGGATTGATGGTGGTGGTGGGCAAGTCTACATCAAGGAATATGCACCACCAATCATTCCGGCCCAGCAACTTTGAGCACAGGAGGTGGATTCCACTGCAATCACCACAGAAATCTAGCCTGTCCTTGTGCTCCCCAAGCACATACCATTCTCCCTCCTCCCTGTAAAGAGAGATAAACAGGCCTTACTCCTTCATTCAAATACATTCCTATGTAGCTTCTTCAGTTTCAGGGCTACTAATCAACCCCTGGTGTCCCAATTCATAGTCTGGATGCCTTCCCTCTGTGCCACAAAGCTAGGACTTGTACTCTGTGACAAGACTAGAGCAGAAGCAATTTTTGTAATAAAATATATTTGAGAGTCAACTATGCAAATTAAGCCTGCATAGCAAAACTTCACTTCTGTTACATTTAAAAAAAAAACAGAAATAGGAGAAAGGATGAGTGAAGACATCTTCTGTTTGAAGGCTATAATAAGCTAACACTTAAGTGAAGGCTTTTTGCTTCTCTAGGAGAACTGTAACTGATATTATGTAACAATAATAGTGGGGCTTTATATAGTAAAGTAAATAAGTAGTTAGAATTCTTCTAATTAATATGTAGCATGTTTGCTTGCATAACAAATGGATAATCAAAGTTAGATTGCTGTTTCAGTTACAATGTCAGATGTAAAAATCCCCATCCTTTCCTGTATGAAACTGTTTCACTTCTCCTAGCTTCGGACTTCTGTGAGACTACCCGAACCATTCATTTTGTTGTTGAGTTTTATGCCAAAGTTTTCAATCACCAGGACACTCAAACAAGCCAGCTAGTACTGCAATTGCATATCAATCCTGTCCATTCACAATGTTTATTTATTAGGTTATTTATTCATTCATGTATTTATTTAATTTCCTGAGGCTTTGCAGTGACCTAGTAGTTGTCAGCTATATGGGATGAGTTGTATCTAAAGAGGTTCTGTGTTCTGCCTGACACATAGATGCTGTTCCACTGTGCCATCTTTTTCATTCTATAAAATAAGGACATTTTGATAAGACAGTCAACAACAAATTCTGTTGTCTCTGTGAAATGTAAAATTCTGTTTAAGTTTCAATCCCTACTTTACTCTAGCTATAGTTAATCAAATAACAGGATTGGTTCTGTGTTATACTGAATATCTTTAAAAACTCAGTTTGGGATTGAATCCTGATTGCAGTTTTGATTAGAATGACTCTTTTCGTGCTCTCATCAGACAGGAATAAAATGTATGCACCATCCAGAGGGCTCATCCTTCTTAGAGAAAGAAGATGAGAAGCCTTAGAGGGTACTGCTTTACCACCTCTGTTGTATTAGTGGAGATATGTTTAACTCCTTCCACTAGAAAGAAAATTCCACCTGGGAAAAAAAAACAGTTTTAAGTGAAGCTAGGGGCACTTACTGTCAATGGAGCATGACCCAGACCTCAGTCATTGAGGTAGCAGTGCTTGTGGTATTTTGAAGCTTCATTTTTTACACTTTATCTTATTCATTTGTTAACCAGCTAAGCTGACCAAGCACAAGTGCTCCTTGTTAGAAATGACTTGGAAGTACTATCTAGTCTAGGGATTTTTTTATAATTACCCAGTTGGCAAATGAAAGTGCAGAAAATCAAACCCTGTAAGCTTGACTACAGAAAGCAACTCATAAACAGCTCAACACCCTCATTCTCTGTGCTAATAGCCAGCTTATTCAAGAGAATATTCTTTATATCTGGAGCAAATGTTTACAGTATCTTATAAAACTGGAGTATGAGGACCAACAGCATAGGTTTTTCTTATGGTATATTTGCTATTGTGCATTCATTTTGATGGTGCTGTAACAGTACTGTCTATCCTTCCCATAGTGCAGGAGAAATTAGCCTGAGAAACTTAACCAGCACTGTAGTATAATTAATGAGTCTCTCAGTGTCACACTGCTTGCTAAGATATGGAGTTATTAAAGAAAACATTGTGACGTTCAGGAATATACTGTATGATGCTCCATAGCTGTAGAGATGAGTTGGCCGTTGTTTGGTTTTGGTAAACCAGTGAAACCCAGATCTTGTGCGCTCAGTACATGCAATCTTACTGGAAAGGCATGCAATTCTTGTGGTCTGATGGTCTACATTAAGTCGTTTGTCAGCATCTGCTATTATAATTATTAGCAATATTAAACTTTCTTCTGATGTTGCCATTTTGAGGATTGCACACTAATGTACAGTAATGTGCTGCTCCTGATAGGTGTGATATAAATACATTAACTAATAGGTGTGATATAAATACTTTAACTAAAACTACTGTATAAAGTCATATGTATTTCCACTTCCTCTTAGAGAATTTTTAGCAGTACAATCACATTAACTACTGTAATGCAACAACTATTGTGATATTGGTGGTAAGTACCGGTGATGTGCAAAGTTATATTGCATTACAGACAGTGTGAGAGAGGAGAAATGTGTCATCTAACCAGACACATTATGGTATTTTCACATTTCATACTGAGTATCTGACAAACAGACCTGATGATGCCATGTCATGTCATGCAATATTTGTTATTGGGCCAAAATGTTCACTGAATCAAGACTGTTGTAATATTAGCTCTGTCTGATCAACAGCTGTGGTTCTTAACTATCTTTGTAATTCATACTTACTTAGTAACACAGGTTTGTGTGTGAATGATTTCCTGCAGATTTTGGAACAGCCCTTTGCTCTGTCTCCATACTTTTTTCATTGTGTAAGTGACCATGAAAGGATTTTCTAGCATCTTGCATTAATACTTTTTTCACTTTTCTACTGTCATTAGTCTAGTTTGCTCTGCTCATTTTACATGACTGAAATTTCATTGTATTCTTGCAGCTATGCATTAAGAATAATGCTGCCTTGCTTTAGGATGGAGCGAAGCACTGTGTTTACAATTATTGCTGTATGCTGTGGAGTGAGGCAGCTTCTGACTCATTACTGATGTCACTTACATTTTTGTTTGACCTTGCATATTTCAGTCTTGCATGTTCAGTAGGTCATGTTTTGATCTGCACTCTACAATGAAATAAAGCAGCATGATTCACAACATGTTCAAGTCAGCTTCCACAGCAGTTATTACTTAATGCTACAGTATAGTTTGATAATAATAAATAAGAACATACGTTTAATGGAAATGTTCTATATGTTCTCTATTTTTCAAACTGAATATGCATAACACAGTTTGTTAATGGGTTAAATGTTATTATGTATGCATTTAGTATTAGAAATCACCCAAGGTCATCCATTACAATCAATGGTGGAGCACTTTCTATCATGTAAAAAAAAAAAAAAAAATATATATATATATATATATATATATATATATATATATATATATATATATAAATTATGTATGCTTAAAACTACACCATTTGTCTGTCTATTTATCTAGTTCAGAAACACAAAAATACCACTGTTGAATCATGAACCTCCACTTTAATACACATCCACAATTCAGAATGTATAAAAAATGTAGATTCAAATAAAACCATAAAATACAAGTTAAGCGCTTTCACCCAGGAATCTCCTGAGCTTCATCAGAACACATAATACTTAAAATTGCCATCCTTTTTATACAGCTCATTTATATTTCCCCCAATGGAATCATATCATTAGTATTAATTAACATGATGTCAGTAATTCAAATTTTAAAACTCTCATTCATTAATTTTATAAATTTTATATTGTTTGCCTATCTAAATCTCTTTACTTAAAATATATTCTAACATGTGCACTCAAAACTTGCAAGTACAAAATATACATACATGTTAAACATTAAATCAAAACATGTTCATTATAAATCCAGTTACAAATTCCAGCTTTAAATTAATGTGGACTTCAAAATATTATAACTTGGCTGCCTTTAACTTAAGGACACTATTAATACTTAGGTGATCATGTAACCCTGGTTTTCTTGTTGCATCCAATTTCAAATGAAGTTTGGCAACAAGCTAAGTTGTCCCGGGACAGCTTCATAGGGAGATTAAGTTAATATTAAGGGGAGTTAAGTGGGTTGGGGAGGTGAAAGGGTTAAGTGGAGACAGGGATAGTTGGGAGGAAATGAGATAATGATGGGGAGAGGCTTAAGAGATTTAGTCTAGTTTAGTTGGGTTAAGCAATCACATTTTGGCATGAACGTGCTATTGCAGGTTCTATGTCCAGGACGACCTTTGGGTGCTGGTGTGGTCAGGTAGGCCTTGGAATGATGGATTAGATAAGAGGTGGGTAAGGCTTGCTGGTTTAGAGTGTCTGTGAGTTGGTTGTTTATATATTTATTTATTTATTTATTTTTTCTCTCTCTCTCTTATATGTATATATGTATAAAATAGGAGAAACAGTATGTTTAGAAAGGTCTTGTGAGGCATTAGCACTATCGTGGGTGGGGGGATGGTTAGGTCACTTTTTGGTGAGGAGCTTTGTTCCATGCTCATGCCTGGGGGGGGGGGTTGATATTCATTGGTGGGGGCGTAGGCTGCCATGGATGTCTTAATGTAAGCTATTCGTGGGCAAAGGTTCTTCCCACTGTGAGTTCTGTATGATTTTGTTTATTTATTGATAGAGGCTACCATTGCTGGCTTGATGTAATTTCTCAGCTTATTAAGTTCCCCGCAATGGTGGCTGGTTTCATGGGCTCTGGGTGAGATACAGAAATAACTGTCACAGCGCATGCACTCTAAGAATGTGTGCTGTATTGTGACACATTCCAAGTATTTATTGGAATGTGAGCAATCCCACCCTGTACCACCATGATAGGAGGCATGTATATCACTGTCACTAAATGGTTAGTTAAAAAAAAGGCTTGAACTTCAATGAAGTTTGTCAATACAGTATTAAGACTTTGATGTCGGCATGGGAGGAGGTTGCTACTGCACATGAGCAATGTACTGTGACAAAAAAAAAAAAAAAAAAAAAAAGATTGCATGGGTAGGGGTGGGTGGTGGGTTGCTTGGCTATACAGGGAACTCCATACTGCTGTCTCGATTTTCTGCTGAAGTCCCATGCATTGTCTGGAGAGGCATACAGATTTCTGAAGTGTAATGAGCGAGGTAGCAGGGGTACGTGCATTGTGGAAGCAGTTTTCTCGCATTTAGGGAGATGCACACGAAGAAAAAAAAATGTATATTGTATATGTGGGTGCGTGTGTGTGGCGTGCTGGAGCTCATATATTGTGCGGTGTCCTCTGGGGCACAAGGTTTTGGGATGCATTCATTTGGTTGGGCATGAGCTACACTGGGGCTTTCTTTGGAGCCTTGCTGTGGTGTGGGTTGTTGATGTGGTGGGGTGTTTTGTTGGACTGCAGATTGCTGACTTGAGCCATTTTGGGGACCGCGGACAATCTAGGCATTCAGCCGGTTTGTGACCATTGAGGAGTTTCGGACGTTGCTGAGTCATGGGAGACTTGAATGTCTGTTTGTTTCAGAATGTTGTTAGCAGCCCATTGCTGAAGGATGGTTACACTATTAAAGTAGGGAAGAGTATATTTAAGATGTGTTTTTTTTTTTTTCTCAACCTAAGTTGACTGGACGTTCACGTGCTTTAGATTGCTGCAGAGATGGAGGTAGGCGGGATAATTTTGGGAGGTGGGTTACTTTCTGTCTCTCATTATCGCTTAATGAGGCAAATCCATTGGAATGTAATAATTGTACAAGGCCATGTGCTTTAGTACATTTTTCTTTTACCCTATTCCTAATAGTGTACTGTAGTGGTTAAAAATAAAGCTTTCCCTATAGTGTTTAACATTCTAGCTCTCATATCATTGCAGATATTACTGAGGTGGTATAACAGATAAAATGGTATTGATTTTCTTGAATTCAGGAGCTTGTAAGCATTGTATCTTGTGCATTACGCTGGGTGACATAAATTAGGATATTTCCTGTTATGCATTAGTGTCACATCTTAGATATTAGCTTGGGTATTAGAACTGGAAATATTTTAATTAGAATTGAGACTGTGGAGGAATGCGCTCAACATGCTGGGAATAGCCCTTTCCACGGCTATTGGTGATAGCAATGAAATTATAACTGTTTAGTTTGTCCTGATGTGTAATCAGTGTTTGTGGTTGGATTGAGCGGTTACTTTTGCAGGGACGAACCCCCCCCCCAAAAAAAAGAGGGGGGGGCACGGGGTTTCCTTTCGCGGGCTTTAGGTTGATTGTGTGAGCTCAGTGCACATAAACAAGTACAATCATATAGTCATCACGAATACTGTACATATCTACCAACTGTCCAGAATTTCACAGCATGTCCAAATTTAAACCTCATATTTTTGGGCTGTTCATCATAAAATTAGTGGTTTTCTGTGAAACCACTGGGGATTGAAGTCAATAAATAATGACTGGCATGGGAGATTCAGACTTATATCCTTCAGAAAATGCACGACAAGACCGGACATTTTATCAACTTTATATAGGAAGTTTTCCGGAGAATACCATACAGAATTAAATCCTAATACAGTGCAGTGCTACTTAGTCCAAGAAAAGTACCAGCAGTTGTCATGACTAGAAGTCATCAGGGACATTGGTGACTAGAAAGCTCAGCTGTCATTAGGAAGAGAGAGAGCCCACAAACTGGCTGCATAGTAGTGGTAGGAGCAATAAGCAACCTTGAAATTGGGTTCTGACTGCAGCTGGAAATGGGAGGGCTTGCTTCCTATTGAACGCATGGGGTGGGTTGCTGCATCTGGCTTGAAGTGGCCACCAGAGAATCGGGGGATGTCATTGCAAGGGGCAAGCAGAGTGCTCTTGTAATGGACCATCAAGGGGTCGAAATCAAAGTCATTTTGGGTTTGTGGATAAATTTGATTTTCATTGCATAGCACTCAGTTTGCTATGGAGTTGCACCAGGGAGATAAAAACATTGACTATGGAGCAGGACATCAGGAAATCCAAAATCGGATATGTTGGTTAGTGTGCCTCATTTGGAGATGGAAAGTTAAGAGGTAGGCAGATGGTTGTGACTGATAGGTCCCATCACGTGGGGGGGTAAGTTTTAACATACTTCACTGGTTGTTAAATTTATATTGGGTAATTGATAGGGTCATTATAAAAATGTACATGCAGTACAGCAATAAAATAAATACATTATGACATTCTCACCCATTGAAGCATGAACGGTTTGAACTGGTTGATTCAGAATTATATGATTACCCTGGAAGTTTGTGCCATATGGTTTAATTGAATGCCTGCAGTTCTGAAGGTTGGTACTATGAATGCAGTAAATACATGACAAAGCCTTGAAATTAGTATATTAAGTTTTATAGATGGGTGACACAGCACTCTGAGTAATATTATACTTTAATTTTCACCCTGGTAGCTGTGTTTGGGTAAGAATATTGTCAGAGTCACATCTCATTTTCAAAATGGTGGTTTCTCACAAATCACTGGCAAATGTTTGAGGACTGAAGTTCAAATAATGACAGACATTTGTGTTTCACATGTCATACATTGACGTGATCCTCGGGGTGAATTTTCTATCTTCCATCCAATCATCAAGGTTCCCTTGAAGAGGGCCAAAGAGGCTTGACATGTATGGGCAGTCTATTCCAGTGTCTGGGGAGTCTCTGGTTTAGGAACCTATCCCTCCAACATGGTTTGTTCATGTTAATGACAAGGTTTAGATTCTTGGAGCATGTGGCTCTGATACTTTTAATATATTTCACTGGTAGTTAAATTTATCTTGGGGTATTTGATAGGTTCACAGGAAGCATTCCTTCAGTTATGGTTGCTTTGTCATAGATTGGAGTGTCGGTAGTACATTCCTTCTCGGGTTGGCAGGATAGGTTGTCCTTGAAGATGTCTTGGAATGTATGTATTTTGGATGTTTTTTAGATGTCTTTTCTTTCTTGCAGATGGGGTATTGGAATGCTGTGGCTGTAGTTTGGAATAGGTGGGTATAGGTTGGAGCCTTCTTGTTCCCATTTGAAGGTTTAATTTTGCCCTTTTCTTTGTAGATGATGTGCCAAGTTCCAGTGGTGAGATACAGTGAGTTAGCAGATGATCATGCTTTGGTGTCAAATAAGCAGTGGGGTCATTGGATGGTGGTGTGCCGAGTACCAGTGGTGGTGATACACAAGGAATTTGCAGATGATGGAAGCAGTGGTGAGTGAAGAGGTTACACATGGGGAGCACAAGGTGGCAACAGTTACTGACTGAAATTGCTGAAGGACAGAAGGCATCATGCAGTGGCTTGGAAAGGGGATCTGATAGGATGGATGTTTTGCCACTGGAATGGGGCACAAGGTGGGTCCAAGTAATCACCTTAAGGTATATTAGAGCTCTGTGTTTACATTGGTATAGGGGGCAAGTAAGGAAGAGGTAGGTAGAGTGGGCCAAAGGGGAAACAGTTGGGGACGGTTTGTGGGGAGTGTGGGGATGAGTAGAGTCACGACATTCATAGGAGCACAGGACTTATTAGGCTAAAGCCCTATGGCTCTTGTCAATTTTGTGAGTAGAGTTTTAAGAAGCATGGTAGGTAGGCAGTTGGTGGGGTAGTTTTAAAACTGGGTGCGTTGTTACAGGGGAGTCAGAAGGTTTAAAGGAAGCTTGGTTGCAGGATAAGGCGGCTGTAGGACAGTTCTTAATTGCCTGCTACTGGTATAGGTAATATAAGGAAAGAGCTCTCCAGGGGAAAGGCTAGGGTCAAACAGGGGTTAAGAATGGTTTGGTAATGAGTGACTTGGGGGTGTTTATGGCTGGGTATGTAGAGTATTTTGTTGCTGAGCATAGGCGGGTTTTCGGGAACTAGGTCAAGGGGTGCTGTTTTTTTGCCAGCTAAGGTAGGACATTAAAGTTGGAGTTAGACTGTTCCCTACAGTAATGGAGTTGTTGCATGTATAGAACTGGGTTGTGGGGGGCTAAGGTGATATGCTATGGTTAACAGGATTTTGAGTGTGAGACTTGCTACTAGTTTAACTGGGTGTCATCTTGAGTTCAAGGGGTTATAGTCTGTGGTTTTGTTGTGGTTATAGGCTGTCAATACATTCAGGTTGAGCCATGATTTCAGCCTTGAAGGCAGCGGGCTAAAAGGGCATGTGTTCTCTTTGTGTAGATGTTCCAGTGTTACAATGGGATCATGGTAATCCTACTTTATTTAGTTCATTAGGGTGTGTTTTAGTGATGGCATGGCAAAGGAGTTTGATGGGATTCTAAGGTGCTTTACAAATGATGGGTACACCAAAGGTTGTTTGGCTTGACCCTTCTCTTTATGGGAAGTGGATTGAACAATTTTGGGTAGAAGGGAGGGGGAACAGCCTGGTCAGGCTGGTTGGCGGAGAAGATGGATAGGCTTGCCCTCTTCTGTTCCCCTTCTGATGTCTGGATGTTCATTTCAAGGATCTGGGGTAAGGAAATGAGTAGTTGGAGGAAGCTTGCTGAATAGATAAGCAAGCTGAAGTAAGGATGATGCTTATTTGGTGGAAGGTAATTCAATAGATGGAGTATGAAGTGAGTTGGGATGCTGCTTCATAAGTAAAGTAAGCGAGCAGAGGTATGGACCCTGCTTGTTGGGCAGGGTGAGTAGGTACGCTGCCCTGATTAACATCAAAGTGAGATGGGACATTGCTTCATAAGTAAAGTAAGTGAGTAACTGTATGGACGCTGCTTACTGGGCCAGGGTGAGTAGGTACGCTGCCCTGATTAACATTACAAGGATACTATGCTGTATTTAGAATCAATTATACCATGAAGAGTTGTAATTAATAAAGCTGGTGATCAAAGCTATGTTATGGAAATCTAATAAAGGTCGTCAAATGTCATTTGGTGTGATGTGTGTTATTGAAGGGGACCGGGACAATTGCCATTATAACTCTTTGTATTCCAAACGGGCTTCCCATAACCCACCCCTTAGGTCCTGTTTCACTTGTTTCAAAACATAGAACTTAAATCTACTATCTACACATTCCTTTTGATGCCTATACAATGCATTAGTGTCTTTCTGTGCTGAAACTTTGTACATGTGTTCATATATACGTCTTCTCAAGGGTCTCTCCATCTTACCTATATAGAAACAGGCATATTTTTCACATACACTAATACATACTACTCCCTTACTATTACAGTTGAAGTGTTCCCTGGAACTTCATTTTGAAATTCCTAATAGGAAGATTAATGCCATCTTGTTCTAAAATATTTCCATATTGATTGCAAAATCCGCATTTGTATGTGCCAAGACTCTTCTGAGAGCTTTCTATCCCATTCCCAGTTTTCTGGTACTCAACCATTTCTTTAATATTCATATCCCATTTCTTAATAAACTTTGGAGTCAGGGGTATGTATTTACTAATCTCAGCATTGGTAGTCAATACCTTCCAGTATTTCCTAATAATTTCTCAATATCAGTTGAGAAAGCGGCATGTGTAATGAATAAATACCAGATCATAATAGGCTACCTATTCATCTTTTTTGTTATTGATAATGACCATCTCTTTCCCTAAAATTGGTTCGTATTTCCCCTTTCTATCTTTCTTCACTTCCCTCACTGACTGGTTTATAAGGGAAATGGGATACCCTCTTTCCTTAAAAAATGTTTTCATTAGTTTGATTTCTTCCAGAAATGTGGTATCTTCACTGCACATTCTAGAGGCCCTGATCAACTGGCCTTTGACTATGCCTTTCTTCTGGTTATAAGGATGTTCACTGTCATAATGTAAATAAGTATTAGAATGAGTAGGTTTCCGATATACTTTTGACCAGAATTTATTTTCCTTAAAGTATTTATATATAGTCACATCCAAATAATTAATACTTTCGTTGGATGTGTTAGATGCAAATTTCAAAAAAGGAGTCGTAGTGCCAATATATTCAAAAAACTGATCTAATTGTAAATCTGAACCCTTCCAAAACAGACAGATGTCATCTAAAAATCTAGTATATAAAACGATATTTTCGTACCATGGTGTTTCAAATATGCAATTTTTCTCCCAATAGTATAAAACTAAATTGGCATACAAGGGGGCACATGCAGCCCCCATAGCAACTCCTTTTTCTTGTTTGTAGTATTCACCACAAAAAAGCATATGGATGTTCCTTAATATTGTCTCCATGAATTCCAGTATTAAGTTCCTGTGATCATTACTTAAATACCTGCAATCTAACAGGACATCCTGAAACAGTGGTGTTTTTGTGTTTCTGAACTGTTTGCTGCTCTATGTTGATGTCTATTTATCTACACACTTTACATGCGTTTTAGTAAAATCTTCAGACGAGAGGCATTATAAATTGCAAGAACTTATAAGTAAACCACTGCTGAAGAAGTGAGCAGAGATTTTAAGTTTAAATTTCATCACTGTATGATGTGTGTGTGTGAACCTAGTGTATCTTCTGCTGTCACAGTGTGATACAGCTTTTACATTTATTGATGCTTATGTATATCCTCACTTATTGCAAGTAGAGCAGAGCACTCCGGTACTGGGCCAAAACATTTTTTCATGAATTGTTAACTTTCTTTATTTGGTCAGTTTTAAATACATAACCAATAATCTATACTATAAAATTTATATTGTAATGCTTGGCCAGTAATAACACTAAATTGTTTTTTTTTTCCATCTGTAATGGAATTTGTACATTTGTTTGTTTTTGAATGTTTTTGGCACATCTGTAGCATTTTAGTGTTAGCACTGTTAAATATGAATGGTTTGGATTATATAGAGAAATTGCTTTCTTTCTGCATTTCTGTGCCATAGTATTGGTTCTCCAACTTGTTTTTGTATGTTTGGTCTACTGAAGTAATTTGTAATTTGCTAAGTATATGCTATTTGATTGCAAAAATAACTGGTTTATTTCTGAATATATGGGCTTTTTGGCAATAATTGAATTTGTAAGGCAAATACTGTCAACTGTATGCAGTTTGTTTACCTAGATAACTGATTGTTTTTCTTATTGTCAGGTCTACAATGCAATTTAAAGTGTTTGCTTATGAATGTTTTGACATTTGTGGCAAGCAAAATAATAGTAGCATTATTAAATATATACAGTTTGCATATTGTTTCCTATTACAAGTGCAAGACCCAATATCGCATTTGCCAGTACTTTGTAAACTGAACTGCAGAATGAAACAAAGATTTCTGAGATTTGCAGTTACAACTTTGAAGCATTTTTGAAGGTGGTATATTCCCGTATACCCCAAAGATGAAAAGTTTCACTCCCACATATCTTCTACTTATCCATGCTAATACCAAGATCACTGCGCCATGGAGGATATTATTAATCAGAAACAAATATTTTGCATCTTAGCTTATTGAGCCCACTGCTTCATATGGAATACCTTATCTAAAATGCAATTAACCTTATTAAAGGCACAACCAAAATAATGGGTTTCTGCAACCTCTGTGCACATGCCGTATTTATTTATACCAAAGCTAAGATTGCACAGACACTAAAATTAACTAATCCAACAGCATTCCCTTTTCCTCACATTTGCCACCTACTAGAGTATGGAAAATTTGTTGTAGCCTTCCAGCTTTTCCCGGTTAGGGCTCGCCACAGCGGAACTCCGGTCCACTAATGATTGGCTGTAGATTTTTACGGTGCCGAGGTGCCAGCCCAACACCCAACCTTCAACGAAGACACGCCCATTCACGCATGTCTTTCAAACGTCACTCGACCGCAGGGAGGACATGCAGACTCCACACAGATGGCAGTCCAGCCGAGAATCGAATGGGAGAACCTCTTGCTGTGAGGCGACAACACTACTGCTGCACCCCCTCGGCTTCTCATACTAGAGTATGGAAATGGAAAATCAAAAATAAAATGCATATTTTTTAAAGACTGTGTAAAAAAATCAATAGTGTTGTGATGCTAAATAATCAGTAGTGATAAAGTTCACATGCTGAAAATAAATGAACTGTAAACAAATAGGCTAAGGCAAGTTTGAGCAAATCCCACCTTTGAGTTGTAAAGGGCGTTACTGTGTTACCATGAAACTCTCCTCACAACTGCAGTTCTGCAGTACCAAGGAATACAGTTGCTATCCTGAAAATTTCAACAGGAAGACTTTGAATATATAAAGTGTTGATTTTCTTCTAAATATCCATCCTTTAATGCCAGATATAACATTTTCTTTTGATTACTTGAGTATTGGCCAGTTCTTCTTCTTTCGGCTTTTCCCGGTTAGGGGTCGCCACAGCGGAACTCCAGTCTGCTAATGATTGGCAGTAGATTTTTTACAGTGCTGAGGTACCAGCTCAATACCCAACCTTCAATGAAGGCACGCCCATTCATGCATATCTTTCGAAGGCCACTCGCCCATGGGGGGGACATGCAGACTCCACACAGAAGGCTCCAGCTAAAAATCACTTGAGTATTGGTCAGTAATGGTGATTTTGTTACTAGTGCAGTTAAATGTACTTTGCTTTTTTAAGTAGATAATTGCTTAATTTCTTAATATCCTAGCCATAGTTCTAGAAAAAAAATACTTTTGAGTGTTTAATCCTTAAGACCAGCTTTGTTAAAAGACATGTACAAGGGTATATTTCTGTTATTTTTTGCAGTAATCATACTCTCGTCATGTAATGTGACCTATTTTGTTCAAAATATCTAGTTTTTACTTGAGGTTTATTACTGAAACTATGTTATTGAATGTTTAATAAACTAGTATTTGTATTTCCTGTAAGCTGATCAGCTAACAGGTACGTCCTGATTCTGTGTTGTGTAGAGGTACATTTTGATAATACAATAGAAGGGGTAACAGGCATATTTTCTGCAGTCTGCAGCAGACTTCAACATATAAAGTGACACAGACTGTGGCACAGTCAATCAATCAATCAATCAATCAATCAATTAGGCAATCAATCAATAACTAAATGCATTTATATCCATATAAACAGTAACAAAAGAGAAGTAGAACAGGATAACATTTCTAGAAAAGTGTATTATGCTTGGCATACAGTATACTAACTAGATGTAACTCTAATAAGTTGCTGTCTACCATGGGATGATCAGTCAGGAAGAATCTTAGGAGTATATAAATCACCGCAATGGCAGCTTGCAATAAACTAGTAAACTATGAATTTGTCTTTTATACAATAAATGGATTAATGATGGAATTAAAAATATTTATTGAACTGAATAAACGTCTTGACAAGGCCAGAGTTCCACCTACGTGCAAGACTAAGTACAGAAGGTAGTACCTGGTGGGAGACATCTACCTGCAATACCAAGTGTCATATATTGGTGGAGCTGTACTGGGACTTCACAGTAGCATCATTTGTGTAGTGTGAGCATCCTCCTATCTCCTGTGGAGAAGGCTTGCAGTGTCCTGTTTACAAATGTAGAGTTAATTCACTACTAAATTTGTGGCTCAGCAATCTTACCCTTCGTCTTGGACATGAAGGATGCATATGTAATGGCTATGTCAACCTGCAGTTGAAGTTTCTGCACTGAACATGGCCTTTCAGCTCCACCTGCATGTCGGACCTGGTTCTGTGCCAGCAATACCAGGTCTAATATACAGGTGGAGCTGCTGCACTAGAATACATCAACTAGACTTATCTGCCCTGCCACGTCCTGGGGTAAGTTTGGGTTGTGGTCAGAGGAGGTAGTGAGATTCAGTAATATAGAATGCAGAAGAATAATACCTGTTCTTGGCATAATAAGACTCCATTAAATTTAATATCTCAAGGTAGTGAACTACACACTAGTTTGATCCTTAATGACATCATCAGAAATTGTCACCAGAAGGCACAGAACCAGCAGGTAACTGCTCAGCATACAGTGCACACCAACACAAGTTGTTAAAATTTAATGATTACAGGCCCACTCAAGGAAAACCTACAAATTTTAGAACCTGAAATCTCATTTTAGACAATGGGAGCAGAATTACACTAAAAGGAGTGGTAAAAAAATAACTTTGCACTTGACCTTTAAATCAATAGGGATGCATTACACTGAAATTATGTTCTTTAATTTGGAATAATTTAGAATTTTTGAGGTATAATACCAGGTATAACATTTGTGAATATTTTCCTAATAATGACAGTTGTATGGTTGATTTTGAATATGTGTGACATATTACTTACAAGTACATATAACCTTTTGCAGACATAGTATTACGCTGATATTTTTGTACAGTATTCCATTTGGGTTGAAGCTCTGTAGTATAAATAGTGTTACAGGTTTCAGAAAATATGTAAATCATAACATCACCAAGTTGACATTCCCCCGGATTCTGCATGCCTTGCATGGCATGCAGGATTAGTGCAGGAGCTCTAGCAGGCAATATGTCTGCCGTGCGATCCAGGAATAGCCTGCAGGGGCGTGCACGAGCGCTCCTGCACTAGTCCTGCATGGAATAAGCCCCTGTATGCAAATCACCCCATTTGCAGGAGAAGTCCATGCAAATGAGGTGAATTTATGATCCAGGAAGCTTGAAACCGGCCGTGCAGGACTAGTGTAATCTGCAGATATGTACTCTGTTAGTAACTGAGTACATTTCTGCAAAATCCAAAACATAGCCATGACAGCTCCAAATAAAGGCTGCATATCAGTCAGGAAGCATGTCAATGGCCACGTATAAGGCCATTGGCATTGCAAGCAACTTAAAAAAACAACTTTTATTTTTTTTTTAGCCAATCTTGGCTGTTTAAGCGCAGGGCAGCGGCGCGCAAATGGGATTGGGAGGAAAATAAGAAGATAAACCTAAAATAAGCATTATAACTAAAATCACTATTCTTCCATGAAAGTCAATGGCAGGCAGAAGACAACATGGCCAGTGAGTAGTGATTGCTAAGGGAGGAGGCTCAGTGTGAGACATGTAACTATGCATTAGCAGGCAATCCTATGCAAATGAGGGGAATGATAGTGAATCCCAGTTTTCTCCAGCATGCTAGTCAGGTCCCAACAGTGTAAGAGTAGGAATAGCTTGGTGCAAGCCTAGGAGTTAGCCAACATCATGGGGGGGTTGTCAGGCATACTGTAAGCGGATTGGAGCCCTGTGACTCAGGTTTGCTCATAGCTATGCACAGCTAAGCAAGACTGTGTGTCTTAGGCTGCCTAGCACTCTTTACATTGCCTAAGTGGGTGTGCGCACCGCGCACCAGGTTTTAAAGGTATAAAGAAAAAGTTAAACGAGGAAATTGCAGCTCTGTGCACATTTAAGCACTCTGTTTGCACGGCGCACCTTTGGGCTTAAACAGGAAGGCAATGGGAAGGGAAAACAGAAGTAGAAAAGGTAATCTAGGAGAACTAGCATAGCTGGCAGGTGAAATATATCAGAGTCAGCCAATTACACAGGCAGAAGACCAGCCCAGCCCAAAACACTACTGTAATCTATGCAAACACCTTCCCCTCTGGTTTTTCCCACACTCTACACCACCGGTGTATACAAACAGGGAACTTTTAACAAACAAAACAACAAAATGATAGTGGCTGCAATAGCTATCATACAACAACTTGTGGAAGAGGCTGAGGGTGGTGAGGATGCGAATACTATCAACCAACCCACAGTTAGGAGATGGAGAAGAGTGTACATACCCAGGTTAACCTACCATGGGCTACATGAGCTGGAGATAGTGGAGCACTATAGGGTAAACAGGGACCTCCTACAACAAATTGCTGAGCTGTGCCGGCCACACCTGACACACAGAACTAACAGAGGGGAACCCATCCCAGTGGATACCAAAGTATGTGTAGGCCTAAGAATACTAGCTACAGGTACCTTCCAAAGGCCAACTGGGGATATAATGGGGATCTCACAGGCATCAGCATTCAGGGTACTCCACCAGTCCTGGATGCCATGTCAGCACATCGGCATGTCGGTGAGCACATATATTTTCCCAATACCCATGAGGCGTTGGCCAGCAATATGCAACTGTTCCACCACTATAGACTGCATGCACATATGTATCAAAGCACCACCCAGTGAGTGGGGTAGGGTCTACATCAACCGCAAGGGCTTCACCTCCATCAACTGCCAGGTCGTGTGTGATGCCCAGGGCATAATAATGAATGTGTGTGCTGGCTGACCTGGAAGCTAGCACGATTCCCACATCTGGCATCTGACACAGCTGTACTAGAGATTTGCCAATGGGGACATCCCACATGGTCACCTAGTGGGGGATGCTGGATATGCATTGGAGCCGTGGCTGATGACTCTCATCAGAAATGCACACATACCTGAACAAGAACTCCATAATGAGGCACATGTACAGACTAGAATTATAGTAGAGCATGAGTTTGGGATGCTCAAGTTATGGTTCCAGTGCCTGGACACATCTGGTGGAGCCTTGCAGTACTCACCAGCTACATGTACCTAAATTGTCATCTTATATGCCATTCTACTCAATATGATCCTACGGAAATAGCTGCAGCAGGATCAGCATGAGGTAGGGCCACAAAGCCCCCACCATTACCAAGGCCTCCACAGGCACAGAATGACTCAGAGGAGGAACAACCTGAGCCTGCCCCAGCAGGCAGAAGGATGTGTGTCCAGTATGCCATGGCCTTGGCAAAGAGGCAACGCATAGCACATACACTGACACAGGAGGGACCCAGGGAATAACATCTCTCTCTGACTCTCACATACAGTAAAAGGGGTGCTCAACCATGTGTAGGGAGTGTACTATGTGCATCCAACATAGGCAGCCCTGCAGCATCACCCTCAATATTGGGACACCCACAAGGTAAGTGGCTCACACATGCCAGTCGGGGGGGGGGTTCACATACCCAACAACTGCCACATCTAGCAGGACAGGTGTAGACAAACACAAACAAAGGCTGTGCTATGGCCTCTGAATGATGCCTATGGGTAACCCCCCCAGGCCTACACAGACAGACAACAGCAGGTCAAGCAGTGGGATGTTAGTTCTGAAGGATCGGAAGTCAGAAACTAATATGTAGGTAAATCAAAGATAAGATCTGCAGTACACTGGTATGCCCCTAGTCAGCATGATAGGTTAGAGTACAGAATGAAATGGAGTACCTGACATACCAGTACAGTCCTAGCAAATGTGTACAAGTGTGCCCCCCCCATCCTACGTAGTAATGTAATAACAGTCAGGTGTGCCCCCCAATCCTGTTTAGAAATGTAGAAATAGTTAGGTGCGCCTCCCCCCATCCTATGTAGAAATGTAGTAACAGTCAGGTGTGCCCCCCCAAATCCTGTGTAGATATGTAGAAATAGTCAGGTGTGCCCCCCAATCCTGTGTAGGAATGCAGAAACAGTCAGGTGTGCTCTCCCAACCCTACTTAATTATGTAATAACGGTCTGGTGTGCCCCCCCCAATGTGATGTACACATGTTGTAACAGTCAGGTGTGCCCCCCCACAACCCTATGTAGAAATGTAGTAACATGTATGCGTAGGTCTAATACCAGTGGAGCACAGATGCACAGAGATGGCCAAGGTAGCAGCATAGGTTGTAGCATCTGCACAATATGCAGGTATGTATGTGTTAGGTTGGTGTGTGTTCCATATCGTGTGAGAGTGGTCGGTATGTATGCATGCTGAGGTGGCCATTGCCCACTACCACTGATGGCAGGGACATGTCCTCTCAACTGCAGTGCCATACACAATACCCATCAGTATAACACAAGCTAGCAGTAAGCCAATGCAAATGTATGGTGGTAATATGTGTCACAATCTGAAAGACTGATATGGCATGGATGTTGGTCTAGATATACAAGCAGCACACAGGGAAAAGTACCCCAGACATACAGTATATATTGTGTCACTGTGAAATGGACAAACCCTTGGAAAAGTGCATACAGGTATGCATCATATTAGTTGGTCCTGTAGTAGGGGATACTGGTGTTGTCTGCCTAAATACATGCAGATCACAAAGGAGGTAGGACTGATGTACTGGGAAACAGCTGAAGTACCTGCACATGCAAGCATAACTAGAATGCCTAATGCATACCTGTGTATCAGATGCAAGTAGTGTCCATAGCACACATGCACCCAGCACATACAAACACCACCCATAGGCACCTATCTGGTCATATTCCTGCTGTGGGGAATGGGTACAGTAAGACCCCACCTGTATATGGCAATAGTGGAAGACTGCAGCATGCAGTGCAGGTGTCCCATGCAGATGTGTCCCTAGCTGTAGGTAGCATCCTGCAAGCGTCCACACCACCTGAGCAAGACAGTTAGGAGGTATTGGCATGAACACCTATCACACTTACCCTGTCACCCCAGGGGAATATACTGTATGGTGGTCTGGGACTGTAGGACTGACAGAATGCAATGATCTGCCTCATCTGGCATGCAGCAACACCTAATGCCCCACAGGCGTCTGCCAAAGGCCTGTGTCTCACATTTACTACCAATGCATGTTATGTCATGGACATCCAAATAACAACATAACACACTCCACATAAGCCATATGCAAGGCCATGTAGACACACCACAGTAACATGTCCACCGTGTCCCACTGCATGAACTGTGGACCAACACTAACACACACCTGTAATGGGGTGATACCCTTAGGGAAAGTATCAGAGAATGTATGCATAATGTATGGAAGAGGTTAGAATAACAGAGGGGGGGGTGGTAGCATGGGCAGCATGGAATGTGCAGGGCCTGACACCAAGCTGTGTGCACAAACTATCCCTGGCTGCAAACACATACATGGGTGCCTACACACCTGCCCGTACACCACAATAGGGTAAATGTCCTGACCCATGGCCCCTGCCCCTGGCTGACGTGTATGAATCTGTACAGCCGTGAGGCATTGCCACAGCAAGATAAGCCCATACTGTCATGCTGATGGGCGCACAAGTATGGGGTCCTCTGTCAGTACTGGACCAAGGTCCTGAACCGGAGACACAGACCCAGCACCAAGTGTCTGCAGCTCTCCCTCCAGAATGGCATAACTTACCATGAATACGTAGGTGTCTGCCCACAATACCGGACACAGCCACAGTCACCCTTGTCCCCCAAGACATCACTATGAGCAAGAATGTCCACCTGACAGTACAAGAAGACAGAAAACATCATTGTGTATAACAGTACATGTCTGAATATCTCTGCTAACAGCAGTACCATGCAGCTGAAGCAGCACAAACACAATCACCTACAGTACACACTATCCCCTGCACAGTTTGTCCCCATATTGCCAAATGATCAACAGATACCCTGCGGAAACATTATGCTACCTGTAGGTGTACAACACAAAGGTCTGCACTGCAGTACAAACTACCTGGACTCAATCCACACATTCAATACAGATGGGCATACTGGGCATGCTCACACACTTAGAGAAATTAAGGCAATGTCAGTCGACACCATACTGAAAGATCATACTGGGCATGCTCACACACTTAAACAAATGAAGGCCATGTCTGCAAATACCAGTGGACCAGACATAATTGGCAGTTGCAGATGTTAGTGTAGACACTCCTCAGTATGCACCACTCATGCTTTGCACACACAGTGGATAGGAATACAGACATGTATCTAAAGACAACACACTATAATAAGCCAAAAGTAGACATACATAGATGTGTGGAAGAGGGTGACTGTGACAAGGAGCCATCCAGGCATGTCCCACCCAGCACACAGCTAAAGGGTCTCAACCACATGAGGTTCAGATGTCACTCACTGTAGATACTAGCCACCATTATCTGTCAGCATTACTGACTATGTGGTGCAGGTGCTAACTGTGCAACATGACTGTACAAGGAAGTAGTCATCTAGCAGTTGTATACATGTACCTGTGAAATATGACCCTGCGTGTGCCCGCATGTGGTGTGTCAACCTCCAGATGAATGGGTTATGGCCCATGCACACATACTGCCCTTCCCATAGCCCTACTATGACAAGCCTGCTGAAGTCATCCACTATGAAATACACCTTTGGGAAAGTTGTAGTCCACTAATCTTTGTGGCATGTCCTATAACTGCTTACTGCTGTAGTGTGATAAATTAGTTAGGTAGGAGTTTCAATCCCAGACATGGCAAGTGTGTGTGTGCATCTGTCTCTGTAGAGAGCAATGCTTTTTAGGGTTCATAGGTTTATAGGTAGGTACTAGGCTTTCAGGCCAAGGGGCTACGTAAGCCTAGCCAACAAGGTTCCCTGGCTTACGCCACCCAAGAAAGTTATATTCCTGTGCCACTGTCGAGCAGAGACACAGAAGTGATCCCCAGGGTGTATTTCCTATTTCCCATCCACTCATCAATAATTGTCTTGAAGAGTGCTAATGAAGAACTTTGCTTGACATAGATGGGTAGCTTGTACCAGAGTATGGGAAGTCTCTGGGACAGGAATCTATCCCTCCAGCATGTCCTGTTTATTGTGGTAACAAGTTTAGGTCCCTAGAGCATGTAGCTTAGAGGGATTGGGATTTCTTTAGGTGTAGCATGTCCGACAGCTCTGGGTTTGACATAGCTTTATATGTTAGGAAGAGATCACCTCTGAGTAGGTGATATGCTACAGAGTAAAGCTGGATTTTTTTGAGGCGGTCAGTATAGGGCATTTGTTTGATGCCAGTAATCCTCTTTGTGAGGTACTTCTGTGGCCTTTCCAGCTGCTACAGTTGTCCTTTGAGGTACATTCCAAAAGGGGCATTGTACTCTATAATGGGTCTAATGAGTATTGAGTAGAGGGGAACAATGACCTCTTTTTTTCTGGATGAGAACCCTTTTATGATGAGGGTGCCACTTAGAAGGATTTCCTGACTACTGTGGCGATGAGACTATCAAAGGAGAGACTACTGTCCACCTGGGTCTCAAGGTCTCTTATCACACATTCGGTGTTAAGTAGATTGCTGCCTGTGTGGTAGTTCATGGGTACAGAGTTTTTACCAAAGGGGATGACACTGCACTTTTTGGCATTGAGCTTGAGGCCATGGCTCTGACACCAGGCATCTGTCTCAGCGTGGCCCTTCTGTAGGATGTCCACATCATTTGGGGACTTGACTATGGCTCCTAGTTTGCAGTCATCTGTGAACTTCATTAGCCAGAGGCCTTCTGTGTTAGCCTGTACATCAGAGAAGTAGATACGAAACAGGAGAGGTCCCAGGACGGAACCCTGTGGTACTCCACTTGTCACTGCTTTGAGGTCAGATATGGAGTGTGCAACTTTTACAGTGTGGGTTCTGTCAGTGAGCCAGTTGGCAACCCATCTTGTGACATAGGGATTTATATCTAGTTTAGTGAGTTTAGCTATAATTCCAGAATGGGGGATGGTGTCAAAAGCCTTGGAAAGGTCAAGAAAGGCTGTATGAACCACCTTACACTCATCTACGGCTTTGGTGACTGCCTCAAAGAAGTCGATCAGGTTCAGGAGGCATGATCTGCATTTCACAAACCCGAACTGGGTGGGATCCAGAGTTTGGAGGTTACCAATGTCTTTGTTTATGAGTTCCATGATGATACATTCCATGGCCTTGCAGACCAGGCTCGTCAGGCTAATAGGTTGATAGTTCCCAGGATAAGTGGCGGCTCCCCTTTGTGGAGTGGGATAACTGTTGCTGTGAGCCATTCAGTGGGCACAAAGCCTGATTGGAGGCTATTATTGAACATGGTGCTTAAGTGGGGAGCCAATTCGTTCTGAAGTTCATCTAAGACGCAGCCTGGGATGTTGTCTGGTCCCATGGATGCTGTGTTTTTGGCTTTAGAGAGTACAGCTTTTACCTGTGTAGTTGTGATTACAGGGACTCTGCATTCTTCCTGTATAGATATGGGCCCTTTAAGGGGTGGGGGGGGTGAAGTTAGCACTGAACCTATCTGTCAGGATGTTGGCAATATTAGTTGGTGCTGTAATTTTCATGCTGTTGTGCTGTAACTCAGAGCAGATCTGGGTGTTGCCATTGAGATTCTTGACATAGTTATAGAATGCTTTGTGGTTGTCCTTCGAATTAGTGGCGATGTTGTTTTCGTAGCTAGCTTTGGAGGGTAGAGGGTACTCAAACTCACTACAATTCAAATGCTCTACTTTGGTAAGGCTGCTGATGTTATCCACCTAGAAATACACCTCTGGGAAGGTTGTAGCCTAGTAATCTCCGTAGCACATCCCGTAACTGCGTACTGCTGTAGTGTGATAAAATAAGTAGGAGTTATAATCCCAGAGTTGGCAAGTGTTTGTGTGTGTGTGTGTGTGTGTGTGTGTGTGTGTGTGTGTGTGTGTGTGTGTGTGTGTGTGTGTGTGTGTGTGTGTGTGCGTCTGTGTAGAGTGCAATGCCTTTTAGGATACTCACACTCATTACAATTCACATGTGTGTGTCTCAATGTCTGTGTAGGGAGCAATGCATTTTAGCCTAGTCACACTCAGTACAATACAAATGCCCTACTTTGGCAATCCTGCTGATGCCATTCATTGTGAAATACATTTTTGGGGAACGAGTACTCCAGTAATCCCTGTGGTGTGTCCTATAACAGCTTTATGCTGTAGTGTGATGTAGAACTCTGGTAGGGGTTTTATTCCCACACATATCGGTTGTGGATGTTTTGTGTGTGTTTCAATTTCTGTGTAGGGAGCAATGCATTTTAGCCTAGTCACACTCACTACAATTTGAACGCCCTACTTTTTTGACAATCCTGCTGATGTCATTCATTGTGAAATACACCTTTGGGGAAAGAGTATTCCAGTAATCTCCATGGTGCATCCTATAACTGCATAGTGCTATAGTGTAATAAACTAGTTAGGTAGGAGTTCTAATCCCAGACATGACAGGTGTGTGTGTGTGTGTGTGTGTGTGTGTGTGTGTGTGTGTGTGTGTGTGTGTGTGTGTGTGTGTGTGTGTGTGCGATTTTGTAACAACTGGGCTCAATGTGGAGTGGGTTTTGCAAATTTCTTATATGGTGGCCCTAGTATATATCACAATGTCCACCATACAGGGATAACAGATGTGAAATAGCTGAGATACTGGGGTGCAAGTCCATACCTCTACATATGACATCAAGGCCAGGCAAACAAAGTTTGCAACCCTAGTATTACCCAGAGAACACTCTCAAACCATGTCTCATACACACACACACTCACACACACACACACACACACACACACACACACACACACACACACACACACACACACACACACTTGCCTAGGCAACAGACGCTATGTTGGTAGTACCCTTCATATTGCCCACTGATAGTAACCATGGTGTAATTGCAGTGGGCTACAGAAGGCATGGCACCCTGTCCATCTGTCCAATAGGCACGTACATGCCAACAGTGCACCTTCCCCATGTTCCCCACTGGACACCTTCAACACCTGTGGTGCCATCAAATGTGACCCACAAAGGACATACCATGCCTGAAAACAAGCCCTGCATGGACAGATGTCACTGCCACCAGGGAATGCCGGTATCATGCTATCAATGTAGGTGCAGGGTAAACCTGCTGTCCATTACCAGTTCCAGCCACACGAGGCCAGGACTGGCACATCTGATGATAATCTGTGTATACAACAAGGGCCAGACACCCCAGGTACAGTTCCACATGTCACTGTACATGCATGTGGGAGGTGTGCACATCCCAGATGACTAAGGAACACATACATGGCAAGCAATGCACAGCATTGGCCACACACAATAGTCACCCAGGTGACTGGATGGTGAATATAATACCCACCTGTGTGGGTGAATCCAGAAACTACATCCCTGAGCCACAATGCAGACCATTGTCATGTGGGCTGATGCCAACGTATACCCATCATCTAGCCTTGTAAAGCTGTCTGGCACAGTCAACCACTACACACCCGTGAAGCAATGCACCCATGCATGTCAGTACTGGCACCGTGTGTGTGTGTGTGTGTGTGTGTGTGTGTGTGTGTGTGTGTGTGTGTGTGTGTGTGTGTGTGTGTGTGTGTGTGTGTGTGTGTGTTGTATGATGCGTATGATCACATTCACAATCACTACAATCCCCATTGGCATACTGAAACATGCTGTCCAATGTCAGACACCTCCACATACCGTTTGCCCATATAACCTCTGCATGACCCCTGTGGTGCATGTGTTACCTGCACAGTAATGTGTTGTGGCAATCTCACTAGTGATGAGTTGTATTCCTGGCCCTGCCATGTGTGTCAATATGTGTGCACCCCTGTGAGAGTGTGGCTGTGTTGATACTGGCACCTGTTCATGCAGACCGGCACATGTACTACACCTACCGTATAGCTACCATATCCCATCACATATACATTTTGAGGGCTCCTCAACATGTAATCTATGTGGCACATCCAATAACTGCATAGAAATGTGATAGCACTACATAGTCATCAGGGGTTTGATACCCTATGCTGATGGGTGTGTGATGCAAACATGCTTAAGTTTTACTCTCCCACCCGAACCTGACTTTATTTTGCTTTTGTCTGCCTCTCTCACTCCCTCTTTGGCGGATGTGGAGACCTACACCTGCTTTGCTTAGGCAACAGCATGTGTATTTTAATTGATGCTCATGATCAGCTGATGGCCGCTGCATGAATTGCAGCCCTCCTCTAGCTGATTGCATGTGGAACAGCTGTGGTAACATTCCCATTGCCAGTTGCATGGAAACACACTCCAATATCTAGGAAAATCATGGTGGTGTTGGGCCTTTTCATTCATTGTGAGCAAGAACTTGTTCTGTTGTTTGGCAAACAGCATCTCAGATGGATTGGGGATTTACCTCTAACAACATACACTGTGGAAACAGGGTAACACACAGGAGGGGTATGTGCCTGACCTGACTACAGACTGTAAGTGCTGCTATACTGCATTTGGAGTAATGTTGGTTTAACGGGGTGTGTGTGAATATAGCTGTCCTACATGTTTTAATAACTGCCATATCAGTGCTATGTTTGAGGGAACCCCATCTGTGGGGTCATCTGCAGACTGGGCAGTGTGTGGTGCCTTTTGTTTCATGTCTTACCCACAGAGCACCTATTTGTGGACTGTAGAAGGTATTGTGAGGATTGCAGTCTGTAGATGGTGACAGCCATGAGAGTTAGGGTCTATATTAGATGAACAAATGATCAAAATGTCAGGTACAACATGCTCAACACACTTTGATCGATCGTTCATCTAATCGAACTCTAAAAATGCTGAAAACTGGAGTTTCAAAAAGTTTGTCCCACACCTTCCCTATAATAACATGCAACACACACACACACACATATACTGCTAATACATATAAACCCCTACATGCTCACATCATTCAACAACTTTAAAACCTAAAGACACTCTCCTGCTTTTAAAACAAAGTGGGGGGCTTAACCCTCCACACCCCCGTACACCCACTATGTGGGGGGCTGTGCCCCCCACACCACCCCTAACTATATATATCAACTCTGAGATCACTCTACACTGGGGAAAAGGCAATTTCCTGGTAATCGCAAAACGAATACTTACACAAGTCAAGACTTTGCTTTTCTAGCAATACCAGACAGTGTAGTGTCTTTATGTCACAAGCTACACTCACTACCATGGCCAACTATAACTTTTTGAAACTCCAGTTTTCGGCATTTTCACTTTCCGATTAGATGAACATTCGATCAAAGTGTGTCGAGCATGTTGTACTCGACATTTTGATAATTCGTTCATCTAATATAGACCCGAGAGTTACTGACTTCATATCCCTCATAAGACATACATTGCAAAAAACCTTGTTACAACAGTAAATGTATGAGGTTATCACAGCAACATGTCAATATTGACCCTATGTGTGTGCCTCCAGCCACAACTCTGCCAACCTTTGTACATATGTCATGCAGTAAGAGATGCATATGTGCTGTACACCATAATTAGTGACATCATAACTGATAACAAGCCAGTGAGATATCAGACTGCTACACATGTTATGTATAGTAGGGGTTATATCTGATGACATCACCTGGACATTCTGTGTTTGTGTGTACAGTAGTGATGTCTGTGTATGTAAGGCGAATGTCAACAGTGTGTGTATTGATAATATGTACTTTGGCCTGTGTACAGACTGTGGTAGATGTCATTGTTCTTGGTCCCATTCTATCTGATGTTGCATGCTGCTCCATTGTATGTTATCCTACCGGCTTACATGATTTTAGGGCCATACCCACATGCCTCATACCACAGACAGGCATTGAACCACACTGTGTAGCGGCCCAGTATATGTAGGGTTAGTGTGTGAGTGGCACATATGAGAATGGTGTGGAACAGATAGTCCACATACTGTAATATAATGCTAGCTTACCATACGTTGCTGTGGCTGTGTTCACATTGGCTGTGGTTATGCACTTTCACACTGATGTATTGTACTCTGTGCTGCGACATGCCTGTAGAGCCTGCTATATATGCAGGTACATGTGCATTTCCCCATACGAAATGTAGGCCAGTGTTGAGCAAGTCTGCCTGTAGCCTGCACAGTGCTTTGTTACATGCCTAGCAGCTTAGTGTACATACCCAGTGAGATGTCATGTCCAGATACTTGCTAGATGTACTGCTGCTGGGCCTCCATTAACAGTCATGTATGTCATACAGAGCAGTGGGATGCTGTACAGATGTATGTCAATATCTAGTGGGTAGTATGTGGCCATGGCACCTCTGTACCAGTGGTTATTATGTGTCAGGACAGACAGGGGTGTGTGAATGCATAACCTATGGGGACAAATGTATAAAGGTTGTTATGTGTTATACCCATCTACATGGCTGTTAACATCCACGTTGTCAGGCATGGCCCACATATCATGCACTAAGGGGTTCTGTGTACACCTCTGGACTGTCCAGAGTGTGTCAGAATGTCCACATATATTAGCCAATATCTCTACTGTAGTCCACAGAATCATTACGTGCTAGCAGCGGTACTGTACTATGGTTTCCTTAGGATGCCTGTCAGTAGCCAATGGCGCACATTTTAAAAGAAGATGTTACCTCCCACACACACTATGTCTGTGAAGACAGTCCCTATTACAGTAGCAATAGTTTACAAATATACCTGCTATACACACCTGACATCCCCTTGCACTATGAGGTTGGGACTATAGGGACTGAGGTAGGGCTACACTCCATGTTCAGGACATATGGTGAAAATATATGTATATATAATTATCCAGATATCTATATAGATATATACACATATACATATCAACATATATAAATGGATATGTATATGTACACACATATATATATATATATATATATATATATATGTATACACACATACATATAAACACCCAGCTATATACATATACAGAGCAATATATATCTACACATATACAGATGGGTTGTGTGTATATCACGCTGCCATTCCTGCCATCAGTCCACTGCTGTTGTAACCCCCCCACACATACGGTGGGGCTGGGGCCATATATGTGTGGGCTTCACCTACACAATACATGTGTGCCCTTATGCACTCCAGAGGCCAATGTATGTAACAGTGGTATATGACCCTGTATTATTGAGTCTGGGGGGGTGCACCATAAATAACCTAGGCTGTTACAACATGTGGGGGTATCAGGGGTGAGCTGCCTTAAGGTATCTGGATGTATATTACCATACAATTCACCTATATTTAAATTACTTACATAAACTGGGTTAATGTAGGCCTATTGCCTCCTGCCATACAGACTGTTCTGTTTGTCAGTGTGCTTGTGATGGTGTCAGTTATGCCTTGTTATGTAACAGTTACATCCCATTGTGTCATCTGAATTCTTTACCACCTTGTGATTGTGTACGGAGTGTAGATAGGGCTGCTGAACTATACACCTCCATTACTTACTGTTGATTGGTTGGTATCCTGTGGCCCATTCTGTCTTTACTATTATACTACTTGAAGGCCGCAGCCTGGACAGCAACATTTGTAAACCTTTACAGACTACTGTATTAGTATAACTGTTTCACAGTTGCATTACTCTGTTTGTATGGATGTCATTGTCTGAACAGCTATATGACATGGCATATACAACTGTAATAGCACACATATGAAGGTTTTCATTTATGCATACCTGTGTGTGGTGTTATATCCTATGACATCTCTGTGGGTATATGCTGCAGGCAACATTTGTCATTTGTATGGGTGGCTCATACAGTGTCCAGTTTTTAAGGTGTTAACTGTAGGCATAGTGGCTGTTCTATATTGCGTGCACCTTCTACATATGTATCTTACTATTCATATCTCTGCATGTGTATGTGTAGTCACATATATATATATATATATATATATATATATATATATATATATATGTGTGTGTGTGTGTGGGTGTGTGTATCTGTATCTGCATATATGTGTTTGTGTACATGTATCCTAGGGATGTTGATAGCTTCCACATTGTACATTACCTATGGGAGCCAGACTGTACTGCATGATATGTTACCGATACCGGCCTGAAATCATACAGGTGGGATGGGCTACTGTTAACATCTTGTGCCCATGGCATGTCAGGTCCTGGTTATGGAATCTGCAACATTTGGTAGTTCATAGGCTCATACTAGGCTATCTGCCCTAGGGCCTTTATAAGCCTAGCCAGAGTGTGTTTGGCTTTTGCCACCCATTTTAAATTAATTTTGCTATGCCCTTTTTCGAGGTTAGTATACTGTGCCTCTGTCTAACAGTGACACAGAAGTGATACCCGGGGTAAACCTACGATCTCCCATCCACTCATCAAGATTTCTCTTGAAGAGAGTCAATGAGGGATTCTGCCTAACCTGGACTGGGATTTTATTCCAGAGTGAAGGGAGCCTCTGGATTATGAATCTGTCCCTCCAGCATGTCCTATTTATTTCAGTGCTGAGGTTCAAGTCTCGGCGTGTAGCTCGATGGGATTTGGATTTTCTGAGGTGCAGCATGTCCATTAATTCCGGGTTGGACATGGCTTTATATGTCAGGCACAGATCGCCTCTGAGCAGGCGGTATGCCACTGAGTAGAGCTGGAGTTTCTTTAACCGGGCAGCATATGGCATCTGTTTGAGCCCTTTGATCCTCTTGATGAGGTACTTTTGGGTCTTTCCAGTTGCTGCAGGTGTCTGGTAAGGTACATCCCAAAAGGGGCATTGTACTCAATTATGGGCCTGATGAGGGATGAGTAAAGAGGCACGATGACCTCCCCTGATCTAGATGTGAATCCCTTCATGATTAGGTGGGCTATATAAAATGTTTTTCTAACCCCTTTTGTTCATGTGGTTGTCAAATGAGAGATTGCTGTCAACTTGGGTCCCCAGGTCCCTAATTACTTCTTCTGTACTTAATGGATTACCACCTATGTGGTAATTTGTGGGCACTTTGTTTTTGCCAAAGGGGATGACTATACACTTTTTGGCGTTTAGCTTGAGGCCATGGCTCTGGCACCAGTTGTCTGTTTCTATGAGGCCCTTTTGGAGGATGCTTGTGTTGGCTGGAGAGTCGATTATGGTGCCCAGTTTTCAGTCATCTGTGAACTTGGCCAGCCACAGTCCTTCCGTGTTGGCCTGTACCTCTGAGAAATATATACCGAACAAGAGAGGTCCCAGGACTGAGCCTTGTGGGATGCCTCTTGTAACTGGTTTGGAGTCTGACATTGCTCCAGCAATTCTAACCATGTGGGTTCTGTCCTTGAGCCAGTTTCCAACCCATCTAGTGACATAGGGGTTTATATTTAAGCTGGTGAGCTTATCTATAATGCCCGAGTGGGGTATTGTATCGAAGGCTTTTGCTATGTCCACGTAGGCTGTGTGGACCACCTTCCCCTCGTCAATGGCCTTGGTGACTGTTTCAAAGAAATCAACCAGGTTTAAGAGGCAGGATCTGCCCTTCACAAAACCAAACTGGGTAGGATCCAGTGTCTGTAGGTCCCCAATATCTTTATTTATGAGGTCCATGATGATCCTTTCCATAGCTTTGCAGACCAAGCTAGTCAGGCTTATGGGGCGATAGTTTCCAGGATCCGTTGAGACACCACCTTTGTGGAGAGGGACCACTGTTGCTGTATGCCACTCTTTGGGTACATATCCTGTAGTAAGGCTGAGACTGAACAGTACTTTTATGTTTGGGTTTAGCTATTCTTGGAGTTCATGTAGGACGCAGGCCGGGACACCGTCTGGTCCCATTGATGCTGTGTTTTTTGCTTTGAAGAGGGCGGCTCTTACCTGAGCATCTGAGATGTCAGGGGGGCAGCACTCTGCTGGGATAGATATTTGCTCTTTTGGTGTGGAGGGGGGAAGAAGTTTGCGCTGAACCTGTCAGCTAAGATGTTGGCAATGTCTGTGGGTTCGGTGTATTTTTTGTCATTTTGGACTAATTCTGAGCATATCTGGGAATTCCCACCCAGGTTCCTAACATAACTAAAGAAAGCCTTGTGATTATCCTTGGTATCCTGTGCAATTTTTCTCTCGAAGCTGGCCTTAGACGATTTTATGAGTGCCCTTAGTTTTTTGCTAATACTGATCAGAGATGCCTTCCCTTTTTGGGATTTTGCTCTATCATGTAGTAGCTTCCTCCTTCTATTGTATAGTTTGTTTATGGCTGGGGTCCACCAGACGGGACATCTGCCTTTGGAGGATTGGGTCTTGGTTTTGTTTGGCATTGCATGATCCATGCATTCCTGAAGGTGTTCATAGAATGCATTTATAAAGGATTCTGCAGTCTGGGCCATAATTTCCACAGGCCCGGGGGCTTTGAAGGATTCCACCTCGGTTTTGAGGAGTGTGAAATTTGCTTTAGAGAAGTTTTTCACTGTGGTTTTCTGGGCAGGGGGTGGGGTCGGGATGTGAATATCCAGTGAGATTAGTTTATGGTCTGATATTACCAGTGAGGGATACACTTCTGTTCTTGAGCATAGAGTCCCCATGTTGGCGATGACCAGGTCCAGTATGTTTTCCCCTCTTGTGGGAGTGGTAACAAGTTGTTCCATAGCATTTGAGTTTATAAATTCTAGGAACCTTTGGGCTAGGGTGTTGGAGCTAGAGTAATGCTCCCAGTCTATGTTTGGGTAGTTGAAGTCACCCAATATAATGGTGTTTGGAGAGACCTTCATATTTTCCAGTGTTCTCAGGAAGGCCAAGTGGCGTTCCTGGGTTTGGGAGGGTGGTCTGTAGCAGGCTATAAACTGGAAGGCAGTTTTACCCACTGTTAGTTGCACATGGATAATCTCTGATGCTTCGTGATGTGCCACCAACCTGGAGGTGTGGGTATCTTTGACGAATATTGATACTCCCCCTCCTTTTGTGGTTTGGTCCAAGTTTTGGGTCCGAAAAGCATGGTATGAGGTATAACCTGGTAGTGTTGGGGTGCTCTCGGGAGCCTTGAACCAGGTTTCTGTTACTGCACAGATATCTATGTTCTCCATGCTAAGGAGAGTTTTGAGTGCGTGCATCTTGAGGTTTAGACTTCTAACGTGTATTGCAGGGCAGACATGTTTGGCTGTGGAGTGGAGGTATTCCTATTCATACAAGATGAATATTGTTTGGGGTGTCTCAAACCCATTAAGGGTGCAGGTGGACATATATGTTTGTGTTATTTTCCCATTATCCACAGATGTATGTCCGTATATACCTATATAGATAAATATATATATATATATATATATATATATATATATATATATATATATATATATATATCTGCTTACATAAATATAATTATGTCCATGTACACCTACATATATATATATATATATATATATATATATATATATATATATATATATATATATATATAGATATATATATATAGATATATATATATACTTACATATATATAACTTGCTGTATATATTTACACATATATATCTATAGATGTAGGCATTTGTATGCATATATGTTTATATATATATATATATATATATATATATATATATATGTGTATATGTGTGTGTGTGTGTATATATATATATATATATATATATATATATATATATATATATATGTATGTATATATATATATATATATATATATATATATATATATATGTATATATACATATATAGATATATTGTATCTGTTTAGATATTAATATATTTACACACACACATACATATACTTGTTTGAATACATTCTCTGTACTGTTGAATGACTGGGCTGGATGATACATTTGTGAATACATCCAGGTTATGTATATCTGACATGGGTTAGTAGTAAATGCCTTTGTTTATGGTGTGCAAGGTCCTGGGTTCGAGTCATGCAGAGGCTGTTTATTTTGTTGCTGGTCAGAACAAGGGCCGTTGGATATAGAGTGATTAAGGCACTTTTGAGCAGTTGTAAGCAGGTTTGCATGGGTGTGCGGTAAGGTAAGCACTGCTAACTTCTGATTACAGTTTTTTATACTCAGCTTCTAATTTGCTTAACCAGTGTAGACATTGCTTACCTCCATGCAAACAGGCTTATACCTGCTTACTGCTGCTTAAAATTGCTTACTCCCACTTATCCCCATGCTAATTTCTTTAAAAGAAAAGAAAAAGGGGTTGATAGGAAAGTGGTGAAAAAAGGGGCACAAAGAGGGGACGACAGAAGCGGAAATAACCAGGGATGTGCAGGAAGGGTGTAGAGAAGGTCCATTGCTGCCATTTCTTCTACAGCAACAGCTGTGTATATACACTGAATTTGGAGGTAGATTTGAACACTCAAACCCCTGGGATAGGGGTGAGGACAACAATAATACATTGTGATGCCTATTAGACCAGATTACATGTGTCCAGTGGGCATGTGTGTGAAATGGACAGCTATGTATGGGGCGAGATTTTTTTTTGGGAACAGACTGTCCTTTTTTTTTTCAGATGAGAGTGGGATGTTGAGGAGGGTTAGTAGGTATATTTGGGGAGGTAGGTTGGGTAGGTTAACAGACAAGACAAACAAGATGCATTCAGGGGCAGTACATGACACATGTGGGGGTAAGCACCTTGATGGAGAGGAGTGTTGGGAAATTGGAAGCCCATGAGCCCCCTAGTAGAAACAGTGGGACTGAGGTCCCCCACCCATGGGCAGTCACCACTGCACCTTCGCAGCCCTGATGCTGGCTGTGCTGGGGGCTGAGTCACAGAGCCAGACTGATGCTCTAGTTGCAACACCACCAGTTTGGGGTATGCCAGTGGCACTGGTGAGGTCACAGGCGAGACGGTCCCAGGCCTCTGCCTTATATTAGGAGCCCTGGTACTGGCCCTGCAGCAGTCTCTGATCATGGTCTTTGACAAGTACTCCTGCCATGACTCTGGACTCCTGGATGCACAAGCGCTGCACCCGAAAGTGCACACCTTCTCCCCTTCCTGACATGGTGCCTGGAAGGGGAAGCTACAACCAGTTATAAGATGTATGCCCACCTCTTGGTTTTAAGTAGAGCCATTTTCCTGCACTTTTCTGTGATTGGCCAGGTTTGAAAAGGCTAGTCTATGGGCAAACCTGCTTACCTAGGGTTGGCATTGTTTAAAGGGGTATACCTCTGGGCACACTGAGTTAGCTAACCTACACATTGATTACACCTCCTAAGCTGGCCTGTGCAATGCTTAGCATTGCTTACATTAGACTTTGCATTATAATCCCTTTTTGGCATTGATTTGTCATTCATTACACCTTATATGTATGCCTGGTATCCATGATTCATGTGTACGTACACTGTTATGGGGTCCTTATGTTTTATTGGGGACTTCAACACTCTATTACAATTATACCTGACTTCTGGGCTTACTGCTGTACACCAGTTCACATATTTATGTTATGTAGTAGGTTAAGTCACATATGTCTGTATACCGATTCCCTTCACAGGTTCAGTTTGATTTTACATTGGTGATGACTTGTTTGCTGATACCTCATTCTTCTGTACTTCTGTGATGGATTGGTGGTTCACCACTGTGACTATGGTGTATAGGGTCTTGCGTTCAAGACCTGCATGGGTATTTATTTTGTTGATGGGCAGAACAAGGGCCATTGGATAAAGAGTGATTAAGGCACTTTTGAGCATTGTAAGCAGGTTTGCGCAGGTTTGCGTGAGGGTTAGCAATGCTAACCACTGGTTACATATGCTTGAAGAGAGTTAGCTTCAAGATTGCTTAGCCTGTATGCTCATTGCTTATCCCCATGCGAAAGGGCTTAAACCCACTTACTAGTGCTTAAATATGCTTACTACTGCGTGTTGGTGCTTAAACCTGCTTACTAGTGCTTTATTCATTATGATGCTGACACTTCACATGTGCATTTACTGCAGTACTCCAGTTCATAAATATATGTTATTTAGTGGGCTATACAACATAAATATTAGGCATAACATGCTTTGCCATGGAATATGGAATGTGCTGCAGTGGGACTCGAACCCGGAGTGCCTGTTCGTAAGGCGAATGGTCTGCCAACTACACTATTGCTATGCTGCTTCATTTGCATATATCTTCCTTGTTATCCTCTTCAGCCATTTAAGCTGCATTAACTGTAGCTAAGCGATGGGGACACCCGCGCACCTACAGTTAGCTTTCATCGGATTTAAAAAAAAAAAAAAATACACGGGTTTGTTCATTTTATGTCTGCATACTTTTGCTGTTGTACATGTTGGTGGGGATATGCGGACACCTATGAGCCATATTGCTCATTTATTACCCCTTTCTGCTGTTCTTCACTGTGGGGACGTGTATATTCTGAGAGTTCTGCTCTCAGACACGTCCCCTGCACTCTTACACGCTCCATGTAAGATTAAAAGTTCAGGCAGTGTGCCTCATTACTATGCTTGGCGCTATGCCATCCTGCTTCTAAATGTCCACCTCCATGGAGAACTAAGCTAGTCCTGCATGGAGGAATATTAAATCCGGGGGATTATCTCATAAATTGTGTACACCAAATGATGTATCAATCTAGATAAAAGGCATTTTATCAGACTGGTTGCCATTGTACACAGATAAAAAGCATAAAGGGTGATTTCATTTTTCTTTTAATTTAATTTTTCAGGTGCACTCAAAAAGTGACAACTACTCATATTATGTGTTGGTAATTATACTGGCACTAATACCTCCCAGAGAATTAAGATATTAAAATATCCTAACCCATTTTAGAATGTGTAAAATAATCTTTTTTCTTTAGATCAATGTTGCTTAAAACAATACAAATAAACAAACAAATCTAGTGCATAATAAGTTGAAACTGTGAGATAGAAATAACATGTACAAGCTGTTGAATTCTCAAATCTCAGTACCTTATCAAAACTAGGAGCAACAAAACACGTACAGTCTCAGGCACAAGAACGGCAGCAGCAGTTGTAAAAACCAAAATCTTTTATTAGAATAAAACTGTGGATGAGCGCTTTCGCGTATTACTACGCTTCTTCAGATCAAAGACTAGGGAACAAACCATCTTACTTAAACACATTCCAATTATTCAATTAATTCAAATTCTCCAATGGCGAATAGCCAAAAGGTAGGGTGGATCATCAATTGATTAATTGAAACACCTCTTTGAGTTCTCCTTGAACTACCTGTGCCTAAAAACTTGCCAGATAAAGTGACAGTAACTTGATAAAGGAGTATATAACAAAGGCATCCTGTATCAGTAACAAACACTGATAAGATGTTCAAATATGTTTAAATACATGACTAATAAAGCCTCCTCATATAAATCAAATTAAACTCGTATATAAAAAACTATAAATGAAATTGCAAAATAGTACATCATCCAAAAACATAAAACCTATGTAAAAATATATGTATGTATACATATATAAATATAAACAATGCCTAAATACAGATGTATAAAAAAAAAACCTTATCAAAAACACATGATAACAACTATTCTATGAATAATTAAACATGTACGCAACACACTTTAAAGCAACAGACTAAAATTTAGTTACACTGTTAGCTTATCTATTATCCACAACTTCCCTGGTATGAAGGAGTTATATGAAATTGTTCATCCAGTAAAGGTGATACAGAGTTTCTTGTTAATAGGACCTGAACATTTGACAGCACTGGTATATCTGCCCATTTCATCTACACATGTATAATTATTCAACATGGAGAAAATTTGCTTTTTCATTAGGATTTCAATATGAGAACGTTTTTATCAAGAGCAATGCAAAAAACATCAATTACAACTGAAGGAGCCATTGCAGCTACTCAAGCAATGAGCTGCTTCCATTTGGGGCCTGAATAAAGGAAAGTTCTAGATATAAGGTCCCTCACATACCTGCTCAATGTAAGAATGAAAGAAACTGAAACTATTCCAGTTACAGTAAACTTATTTATTTTTTTTATTTTACTATTGAACCTGAACACAGTAAAAGTCTTTGATTCAAGGACGCTCACATACCTTTCTGTTACAATCCTAAGAGGTAATGCAACTACTTCCAGTATGTAAATATGTCCCCCCTCTACTACACAGAACTTCACTCAGAATCAAGGGGCACATTATTTTCCTAAACATGGTGTGCCATTACCCAAATAAGTTGTGCACAATATGTGCTCTGATCTGGATCATGATTCATGAAGGGAAACCGTAGCTGTCATTTGGTTTGCCCAGATATGATGTAATGTATGCTGACCATGGGCTTTTTTATGTATAAGAATAATATATATATATATATATATATATATATATATATATATATATATATATATATATCTGTATTGCTTTGTTGGAAACATTTCTGGTTAGAAATGGTTATAAAACTGAACTGCTGTTTCCACAGAAATATCACATGAGGTGTAATATTAGACCAATTAAATGTTGGATAGAAAATTGAGTTAATCGTATTAAAATCACTTGAATTGCCTACCCACATTGTATATAAAGTAGTAAGTGGGAAAGACTGCAACGATATAACTGAAGTAGTAAGATAGGATATACTGCAGAGAAATCCCAAGAGATGTTAGCCAATGTGTGGGGCTCCAATGCAGAAAGTATCCTAAATTCTGGAAAAATAGACTACTACACTATGAGAACAATGCACAACACTCCTGTTAAATCTCCTGACATTGCGAGTGTTGTCCCACAGTCCAGACGTTGTCTGCTCATTGCCCATCCATGCAGGGATACTTCATTTACATTTATGTAAATATGAGGATCAGGTTCATTGTAGGTGCTCAGTTGTGGAAGATTTTGAATTTCACTGAGTAGTGGGAGTTCACAAGTGGTTGACTCATAACAGATATTTGCACTGTAGTCTACAACAGTATGTGATAAATATACAGTATATTTTTAAGACTAATAACACAAAGTTTCTTCATGACATGCTGAAATTGCACAAGCAAGTTATGCTGCACAACATCTTTTCTGTCTAATCCTCAGGGATGTGTTGAGCAAGTTAAGGACAGTTAGTATGCACTCACTTCCCTCATTGTTTAGATATGAAGGAGAATTCCATATCATAGTTACGTATATACTTTCTCAGTCATGGCTGTGCTAGCCAGCCATAACTTACATATGTACTCAATACTTGGTCTGCTCAAGATACATGAAGATGGTTACTTGGATTTTGTCAATGCTTAGTGCTGTTGTATTTTTTCACCTATGTTTATCATTTAGATCACTGTTTATAAATATGACCCATGATTTACAACAGCAAGCATTTGCTGAAGCAACTGCTATCACATTTCCTCCTTAACACTTATTTCTCTTGAATTCCCAAATATCTGCACATTTATAGCAAGTCAAGTAACCCACAGTGGCTAATAAAAGTTCACTGACTCTTGTCAAGTTAGAAGCAGCAAACTGTGTCCTCTGAATTGAGAATTTGTTCCTACACTAAAGAATCACATACCTTCGATGTAGCTTACAACTATACCTTTGTTTCTCAGTATCAAATGACCATACCCTTCCATCTATGGGTGACTTTTTGTTATTATATAGTCTGTATTTCGTCATTGGATAGGATTAGATAACTATCCTATACACACTTGTACTGGCCAAATTAAAATGGACACATATGGAAAAGTCCTTGTTTGTCTCTGACTTGATCAGTGCCTCAGTTATTTGTCTCACTTGTTCGTGTGATACTTTTTAAACCAACTTTAATATTCTTCTAAGAAGAAACACCTTTCAGAATTAAACTTCAGTATCAGGCTTACGATATACATCTGGAATGGTTCACAATAATGTATCCCTGAGAAAGCATTTTACTGTTAACATCTATCCAGAAGGCTAGATTTATCTTTCAGTATTCATATTGCATTCTTCAAGTGAGCCCTTATTCCCCTGCACTAGCTCATATTCATTTCTGTCATTTTTGCTCTTGCCATCCAACGATCTGTTCAACAATGATAAATTATAACTTCCCTACACAAGTATGAAGTCCCAAGATAATCATGCTGACTTGTTTGTATCATGTAGCATGGGTATATAAGGTCCTTTTGACAATGGTTGCAGTTATTTAATTTGGGTACTTCTGTTGCTACTGACAGCAGGTGCAACCAAACCCAAGCTCTGGTAGCAGCATTGTAATGTGACCTTAGATGCCATAGTTACCCTGAAATGAACAATGGTCGTCTCTAAGACCTCTTCTGATATCTTTTGGTTTGGATGTTTGCAGGCACCTTAATGTTTTTGGTATGTACTGCAGGCAGCACACCACCTAGGCATAGTTGTGGACAAAAGTTATGGATACCAGTCATTATTGGTTTTAAATAAAGGAGGTACAGACTATAAGAATAATGAAGAAACACTCTATGAGGATTTTGAGAAAGAAAGCAGTCTTTTTAAGAGTGATTTAGTTGAGCATTAATAAGGATTCAGACATACTGAACCATGGCTGCTGTTTGACAGATCTTCTTAAATTCGATGCACACTATCACCAGGCATAGACCACATACCATAGATCATGTTATCCCAGCTGTTGCATTTAAAAGAGCAGAATTAATATTCACCCACAGAACACTGAAAATAATGAATCAAAAGAAATGCAGCTTAAAAAGATTCTCTAAATTCTCACAAGGCTTTGTACATTCTTTGAGTCACATGGCTCTACGAGGGCATTAATGTTACTGCACCATCTGTGCCTTTGATTGGGTCTATATTATAATCACGAAGTTACGGAACATCGAATACAATATGGTTGTCACCATATAATCGAAATTCCGTAACTTTGAAAGTAAAAAAAAAATTTAAACATCAAATACTTACCCTAACGGGTTTAAGCAGGGAGGCAACCCCCCCTGCACCCCCCACACTCCCCACTACTTAAATATACCAACTCCGAGATTGCACTTTGACATAGTATGGTGCAGAAAGGGTAGATTTTCCTTTCCTACACTGTAGTGCGATCTCGGAGTTGGTATATTTAAGTAGAGGGGGGTGTGGGGGTGAAGGGGGGGCTTGCCCCCCTGCCTATACTCGTTATTTTTTTTTGTTCTACAAATATTTTTATTGAGTTTCGATTGTTTAATAGTTTGATGCATAAAGTTTGATGTTTATGCATTTGAACTATTAAACATTCCAGATTATAATATAGACCCCCTTTGATTAGCCTTGTGTTATGGTGGTATAAGTGATATAACACTACAGATTGCAACCATGGAATTACACTATTGCTATTCTTGATGCTGTGAAATGAAGTGCAATGTTAGTTTAAAAAATATGCAAATCACTCAGACATACATTCCCATCCACAGGTATACACACACACGCACACACACACACACACACACACACACACACACACACACACACACACACACACACACACACACACACACTCTCACAAACACACATACCAAAGCATGTACACATAAACACACACACACACACACACGCAAAAATGCACAAATATTCCCACAAGCTCATACACACACAATTATATATTTATCTACATATTTACATAAAACAAAATTAGCATACTACTCTACGCTGATTCTCTGAAGCTAATTTTCACTAAATGCAACTTCTACATGTTGTTGTACATGGTGGATATCAAAAAATGGGTAGCAGGCCTTATTATGTATCTCACAGCATGGAATCAAAACAGAGATACGTACTGTGAAGGGAGAAGTATAAAAGAATGAACATACTTATTAAATATTCTATTTTGGAATTCATTCTATTTCAAGTTGGATTTCTGGTAGTTTTATTCTGGTTTTGATTATCGAGTTCCTGACAAAAAGTAAAGTGCCACATGGGTAATGCTGGCGTAGAAAGTTCCAAAGTGGAATTCAAAACATGTGGCTAATATGGAGACACACAGATAAAGGGTCAGCAGATTCTTGGCTAGCAAAAATAATGCAAAGGTGTTCAGTTTTAATTGGTCAGTGGCTATAGTTTAACAGATACAATTTATTATGTTTAGAGTAAAATGGGGATGCACAAGCCAGTGCATTTCTTTGTGCCGGTCCCAAGCCTGGATAAATGGGGAGGGTTGTGTCAGGAAGGGCATCCGGCATAAAACCTCTGCCAAAGTACTTATGTGGAGAACATTTCATATTTCCATACCAGATCAGTCGAGGCCCGGGTTAACAACAACCTCCACCAGTACTGTTATTCAACAGGGTGCTGGCGGAAAAGCATGCCCAAAGGCAGGAAGAGAGGAGGAAGGTTAGGAGTGTAGTAGTGAGGGTAGAAACCTTGAATGTTGGCAGTATGACTGGTATAGGGAGAGAGCTAACTGATATGATGGAGAGAAGGAAGGTTGATATATTGTGTGTACAAGAGACCAGATGGAAGGGAAGTAAGGCCAGGTGTATAGGAGGTGGGTTCAAATTGTTCTATCATGGTGTGGATGGCAGGAGAAATGGGGTAGGGGTTATCCTAAAGGAACAGTATGCCAAGAGTGTTTTGGAGGTGAAGACAGTGTCTGATAGAGTGATGTTTATGAAGCTTGAAATTGATGGTGTAATGATGAATGCTATTAGTGCATATGCTCCACAAGTTGGGTGTGCAATGGATGAGAAAGAAAAAGTTTGGAGTGAGTTGGATGAAGTGGTGGTGAGTGTACCCAAGGGTGAGAGACTAGTGATTGGAGTGGACCTCAATGGACATGTTGGTGGAGTAAACAGAGGGGATGAGGAAGTGATGGGTAGGTATGGTGTTAAGGAGAGGAATGCAGAAGATCAGATGATTGTGGATTTTGTGAAAAGAATGGACATGGCTGTGGTGAATACGTATTTTAAGAAGAGGGGGGAGCATAGGGTGACGTACAAGAGTGGAGGAAGATGCACACAGGTGGATTATATCCTATGTAGGAGGGCCAGTCTGAAGGAGATTGGAGACTGTAAAGTGATGACAGGGGAATGTGTAGTTAAGCAGCATAGAATGGTGCTCTGTAGGATGATGTTGGTGATCAAGAAGAGGAGGAGAAGTGTGAAAGCAGTGCCAAGGATTAAATGGTGGAAGTTAAAAAAAGGGTATTGTGAGGTGGAGTTCAGGCAAGAGTTAAGACAGGCATTGGGAGGCAGTGAAGAGTTACCGAATAGCTGGGTAACTACAGCAGAGCTAGTAAGGGAGACTGCTAGAAAGGTGCTTGGTGTGACATCTGGACAGAGGAAGGAAGACAAGGAGACCTGGTGGTGGAATGAGGAAGTACAGAAGAGTATACAGAGGAAGAGGCTTGTGAAGAAGAAGTGGGATTGTCAAAGAAATGAAGAAAGTAGATATGAGTATAAGGAGATGAGACGCATGGCAAAGAGAGAGGTGGTGAAGGCTAAGGATAAGGCATATGGAGAGTTGTATGAGAGATTGGACACTAAAGAGGGAGAAAAGGACCTGTACCAATTGGCTAGACAGAGGGACAGAGCTGAGAAAGATGTGCAGCAGGTAAGGATGATAAAGGATAGTGAGGGAAACATACTCACAAGTGAGGGGAGTGTGTTGTGTAGATGGAAAGAGTACTTTGAAGGGCTGATGAATGAAGAAAATGAGAGAGAGAGAAGGTTGGATGATGTGGGGATAGTGAATCAGGAAGTGAAACAGATTAGCAAGGAGGAAGTAAGGACAGCTATGAAGAGGATGAAGAATGGAAAGGCTGTTGGCCCAGATGACATACCAGTGGAAGCATGGAGGTGCTTAGGTGAAATGGCAGTGGAATATTTAGCCAGATTGTTTAATGAAATTTTGGAAAGTCAGAGGATGCCTGAGGAGTGTAGAAAAAGTGTTTTGGTACTTATCTTTAAGAATAAGGGTTATGTGCAGAGCTGTAGTAACTACAGAGGGATAAAACTGATCAGTCACAGCTTGAAGTTATAGGTAAGAGTAGTGGAAGCTAGTTTAAGAAGGGAGGTGATGATTAGTGATCAGCAATATGGTTTCATGCCAGGAAAGAGCATTACAGATGCAATATTTGCTTTGAGAGTGTTGTTGGAGAAATACAGAGAAGGTCAGAAGGAGTTGCATTGTGTCTTTGTGGACTTAGAGAAAGCATATGACAGGGTGCCTAGAGAGGAGTTGTGGTATTGTATGAGGAAGTCGGGAGTGACAGAGAAATATGTAAGAGCGGTACAGGATATGTACGAGGGTAGTATGACATTGATGAGGACTGCAGTGGAAGTGACAGATACATTTAAGGTGGAGGTGGGATTACATCAAGGATCAGCTCTGAGCCCTTTCTTATTTGCAGTGGTGATGGACAGGTTGACAGATGAGATCAGACAGGAGGCCCTGTGGACTATGATGTTTGCAGATGACATTGTGATATGTAGTGAGAGTAGGGAGAGGAGACCCTGAAGAGGTGGAGATATGCTTTAGAGAGGAGAGGAATGAAGGTCAGCAGGGCTAAAACAGAATATATGTGTGTAAATGTAAGGGAGAGTAGAGGAATGGTGAGGATGCAGGGAGTAGAGTTGGTAAAGGTGGATGAGTTTAAGTACTTGGGATCAACAGTTCATAGTAATGGTGAGTGTGGAAGAGAGGTGAAGAAGAGAGTACAGGCAGGATGGAGTGGGCGGAGAAGAGTGTCAGGAGTGATATGTGACAATGGGTACCAGTAAGAGTGAAAGGGAAGGTCTACAAAAGGGTAGTGAGACCAGCTATGTTATATGGGTTGGAGACGATGGCATTGACGAAAAGGCAGGGGTCAGAGCTGGATGTGGCAGAGTTAAAGATGTTAAGATTTGCACTGGGTGTGACTAGGATGGACAGGATTAGGAATCAGTATATTAGACGGTCAGCTCAGGTTGGACAAAGCAGGAGAGGCGAGATTACGTTGGTTTGGACATGTGCTGGGGAGGGATGCTGGGTATATTGGGAAAAGGATGCTAAGGATGGAGCTGCCAGGTAAGAGGAAAAGAGGAAGGCCTAAGATAAGGTTTATGGATGTAGTGAGAGAGGATATGCAGGTGATTGGTGTGAAAGAGCATGATGCAGAGGACAGGAAGAAATGGAAACAGATGATCTGCGGTGGCGACCCCTAACGGGAACAGCTGAAAGAAGATGATGAGAATAAAAAATACAGAAGACTAAAGTTTTTTGTGTTCTGGAAGGCAAAACCTTGATTCATTTGTCTCCCACGTATGTGTGTTCTCTGCAATAAATAGAACTAATCTCTACTGAACTGTGCTGTCTGATGTTATTTTGTACCTTAACAGTATCAAATACTGAAGCTTTTAAAGAAGAAATATGAGAAGAAGTCATAGATAGATATAAATATAGTATAAATATAGACACACACACACACACACACACACACACACACACACACACACACACACACACACGCACGCACACACGCGCACACACACACACACACACACACACACACACACACACACACACACACACACACACACACACACACACACACACTCACACACACACACACACTTACACATACATTATATATATATTTTATTCAAGTCTATAGCACCTTTTTGTATACTTCCATTTCATGCCCATAGCTCCTTATGGCATCCAGAACATTTCTGGATCTGGTTTCATTTGCTAAGTAACTTATCAGCTAATAACAGCAATATTAGAAAGTGCAAGGAATTATTAACAAAATTATATTAAGATTGTCAAACTAGGATGTCTTGCAGTAGATAAGTTAATAACTGTTCATCACTTATTCATATTTTCATAGTTATGCTCATATTTTCATAACTAAAAGCCTCACATTATTGACACTTATGATATGCTAGTGGGAGCCTGAAAAAATTATTGTCAGTTTCCATTCATATCACACAATACCTGATATAGTGATAGATGTTTGTTAGTAATTATGAAAATAAACAATAGACAGGATTCAATAAAATACACATAGGCTCCATGTAGAGCCCACACAGAATATATCCATGTACGCAGCCACATTTCCTCACCAGCTGTGTGCCATACATCATAATTATGGCTCGCTACTGAGGGAAAACACAGTAACACAGATACTGAATCCTTGTAAGCAGGAGTGTAGAGGCTGTCCCATACTTGTGGACTGTCCAGAAAATGTCTTGACAGGTGGTAAGCACAGGACAGTATTTTATTTTTTTTTTAATTCTTATGTGTTGTTTGCATGGTGTGGCATGGTGGTTAGCGATGCCGAGCTGCTCTTATACATATACACCTAACATCTGCTATATATATATATATATATATATATATATATATATATATATATATATATATATATATATATATATATATATATATATATATATATATATATATATATATATATATATATATATATATGTATATATATATATATATATATATATATATATATATATATATATATAAAAATATAAACTGAATGTATTTAATTGCTGTAGTTGTGATGTGTTTAGCAAAGTGCAATCCCGTCACTGTGCAATGCTAACAGGAATCTTAGTAGTATATGTGAAGATATACAGATTCCCTGTACTGTCCAAGTAGCTGGATAGGTTAAGTCATGACCTACAATGTAGTAGGTCCTGGGTTCAAGTCCTGACCAGTAATATGTTTTACATTTATTGCTGTGAAAATGTGTCAGGTAACTGAAAAATCAGTTTAGTTTAAAATTAAAAAATTGTTACATTCAGAAAAGCTGCACGATGCTAAGCACTGCTTAAACATGGTCAACAGTCTACAATGTTTGCTCATTGCTAATCTACGCTTAAACATGGCTTGTGTGAGTTTGTGCAATGCTCAGCTTTGCTGAAACAGTTTGCATATGTTTGCGTGGAACTAAGTGATGAGGTGCTTTTTTGAAAGTTACAGTATGAAGTGTAAGGGCAGGAATGCAGCCTATATAAAGGCCGATAGGTGGGAATTTCACACCATTCATTAGAGTCTTCTCCTGGCTGTCAATATGCCTGGTGGTGTTGGAATGAGAGCGCACTTTCGAGCTCAGAGGTGGGGTGTGCAGGAGTCCAAAGTGTTTGGTGGAATCCTGTGAAGAACTATGAACCTCAGCTGCTGCAGGGTGATTACCAGTACTCAGAATGTAAGTCTGAGGCCTGGGATTGGCTGGCTAGGGAACTTACCAGTGCTACTGGTATCCCCTGCACTGGTGAGCAGTGTTGTCACCACTATGATTACATGAAGCAGAGGAAGAGGGGAATCTTGGACACCTGGGTCCAAGAAGCTTGGGCTGGGCAGACCCAACAGATATGTAAGTATGTTTGCCAATACCTTAGAAATATACAAGCTGAATCTGTGCAAAAGTGGTATGCAAAATAGTTTGCATCTCTTTTAACAGCTGCAGATGAGAGGGCTTGTAATGTCCAGTCCCATGTAATGCACCTGGCCAGGATGAGGCGAGAGTGTGATAAGTAGGGAAACATCAAAGTACTAATGTAATGCACAACATAATCTTATAATAAATTTGTTACAGAATTTACTGTCTTAACAGTCAGGTATGACATACCTGGGACATGTAAAATGTTTAGTAATGTGTCACTGCCTACTTCAGGTAAACATGCAGTACTGTGTACTATAGCTTCCAAACATCACTTAATGGTGTGGTCTACCACTATTAAGAGTTACTGTTCTGGTCTGCTCATTGCCTAAAATATGCTGCAGGTTGTACTCAATGGACAGGGTATATGTGTTATCTATTAGACATCGTTCACAGCTATCCATGGTCTACATGCCAGACTTGAATCAACATTAATCAATAAAATATAAAGGGTGATGATGCTTTGATATGTAATGTTTTAAAATAAAAAGTATTCTCTATTCCTCTATTCACTGCACGTGTGCTCTAATCTGACACAAATCAACTGTAAAATGTAAATGAATAAAGAGTGCAGCAAAACCTGTCTGAAATAAATGTAGTCCATTACCCAAAGTAAGGTTCAAGCCTGTGTTCTGCTCATTTTGTCTGACATAATGCTGTATATTCCACCCCGGCAATGAACATGGTATATGGGTATGGTCACTGAAGTCCTGGACTGCTATACATATGTCTAAATGATTGATTTTAGTTAACATGTTCAACACAGTTAAATCAGGAGTGTGCTTTGACAAGTAATCTTTTCAAATAAGTGTTCATTATTCTTGTATCCACTGCATGTGTATTATAATCTGACACCAGTCAATTGTTAAATGTTAATGAATAAAGAATGTAGCCACAAATATCTGAAATGAAAGTAGTGGAATAACCAGAGTAAGGTTCAAGCCTGTGTTCTGTTCATTCTGTTTGAAATAATGCTGTTATGTTCCACCCAGGCAATGAACATGGTATATGGTTAAGGTAACTGAAGTCACAGACTGCTATCCATGTGTCTAAATGCCAGATTTAAAGGAACATTATCAATAAAGTTTAAAAGAGGATTTTGCTTTGATAACTAATATTTTCATTATTCCCATATTCACTGCATGTGTGCTCCATGTGACACAGCCATTAATTTATTAATTTATCTATTTAATTAATGGCTGTGTCACATGTTTTTACTATAAATACTAGTTTGAGTTTTTAATTTTTGTAGACACTGAGGAAGGATTATTTGTATATCCGAAAGCTTTATCACTTTTAATAAATTGTGTTTGGCTCAACGTATATGGTTAAGTCAACAGACGACCTATACAGCCATACATGTGTGCAACTGCCAGCTTACATGCGACATTAATCATTAGAGTGTAAAAGGAGATGGTGCTTTGATAACTACTGTATTCAACTAAAGTCTCATTATTCATGTGTTCACTAATTTGGTTTTCAGTGTGATACCACAAACATCTATGCATGTGTGTGTAAATGTAAGATTTCACACAAAATGTTGCAATAAAAGTTGTAAAGGAGAATAGTGTTTTGAGAATTTGTGATATTGAAATAAAGTGTACATAATTCCTGCAGTCACTGATTGTGGGTTCTAATCCCATGGCAGCCAGCTGACAAATAACCAGCTAGTGTCCTTAGTGTACATGAACATACCTCTCAACTGTCATGCTTTTGAAGAATGTAATGACTAGTGCTCCATATGACTGGCCCTTGATTAGCAGATACATGACATTACTTGGAATGCAATTTATTGACAAATCCATTTACAGAACACCTTGGTAGTAATGTATGAGTACACTATGTAAAACACTTCCCTGTAGTTGTACCTGTGTACCAGCATTTGTTAGTATTTGCCCCATACTGTCCCATGCTAACAGATTGAGAGGTATGTACATGCAACATCATCTATGCAAGAATTGCAGTCACTGTACTCACAACTGAAATTGCATGTCTGTAGAAGTATGTATTAGCAATCTGTATAGTAATATTACCTGCAAAGTTACTAATGGTTTACCCCTCTCCCCACCCCTTATCTTCTTTAATTTATTAATGTTATTTATTATTATGATTTAATATTAATATATAATTTGTAACTAATTGTTATGTTGGCCTTGTGTATTATCTCATACTGGTTTGCTGTTAACATATTTTCCTTAATGTTATTTATTGTTGTGTTCCTCATAATACCTTTATATTTATTTATTTGTTTAGTTATTTATTTTATATTTGTTGACCGGGAGTGTCTGACTGAACTCAAGCCCGTTTTCAGCGGAGGCCTGGTGAGAAAATCTCCAAAGTTGTACAAAGCAATTAACATAGGAATCGAATTATGTTAGTAGTTACAGATTACATAACAGTTGTTGACAGATTAAACAATACTATAAATGAAAGGATAATACCAATAAAAGTATAGTAAGTAATATGTTACAGTTTAAATACATTTGCTAATATAATGTTCAGTAAGCAAAGTATAGCATAAACTTTGGAAGTTTAATAAAATGTTTGCTAGTCAAGGTTCAGTGAGCAGAGTATAGCTAAGAAGCATAGGTTGTAAGTTGTCCATGCTAAGTATTATGAGTTAGTTAGACAGTGCTGTAAAGGTAGGTAGTGGTCAGGGAGGGTGCATACAATGGCATTTCCAGTGTTTTTTAAAGTAGTCTTTGGTGGATAACTTAAATTGTTTGGGGTGAGTCAGGTTCCTTATTTCTAGTGGGAGTTTGTTCCATGCAATAGAGTGGTGGTAGCTAATAAGTTGCAACCTGTCTTGGATTTAGGTTTGTAAACATTTAATAGGTCTTGGGTTGCACTACGGAGAAGTCTGGTGGGGGAAGAGTGGGAGATGAGGGGAGATAGACCTGGGCAGAAATCAGGCTGATATAGAATTGGAGTTGAGATTGTAGGAACAGGTGAGGTAGTTCAAGCCAATTCAGGTATTTTAGGGAGAGACAGTAGTGAGATTTCTATGTTGTTGAACTGCAAATCTAGCTATCTTGTGATGGGTTGATTCTAATTTGGTAAGTAGGGAGGAGTTCAGATTTATGAGTGTTTGGGAATAATAAGTTAAGCAAGGTAAAAGGTAGGCATGGGTGGGTAAGAGAAATCCTAGTTTCAGTGGGGAGGAATTTGTTATTCTTATTCAGGAGTCCTAGCTTTTGGTGTTTTTTATTTATACAATTGTTAATGTGCAGATCAAATTTTAGTTGGTCATCAATGGTAATGCCAAGCAGTTTTGTGCTAGTTTCAACTTCTATAGGAGTGTTGTTTAGGGACCTTATGGAAAAGGAAAATTTAATTTGGTGTGCAGATTTAGGTAGAAAGAGTAGCAATTTTATTTCCTTAGGGTTGGGTATGAGCTGGCTATTACTGAGACACATTTCTACTGAGTTAAAGGATGTCTGGGTATTTGTTAGAAGTTCTGGGGGAGAATTAGCAATTGTGATGACTGTGGAGCCATCTGCATATTGGCAATGTTAGATTTAGGACATTAATCAATGTTAGATTTAAGATATTAATCAATATTATCTTCCATTATGTTAATGCTAGTATTTGTTTGGTTATTTCTTTTGTTACCTTATGTTTTATTTAATTTACTACAGGAAGACAAGGTAGGCCAGTTCTTGGTGATCCACTTACCTTGGTTCTCCCTGCCATGGCACCGAGGCCCAGCAAGTCTGGGACACAGCCTGGTGGTGCTCCCACTGCTGCCCCTGCACTACCTGTGGCATCAGGTCATTCTGCCACACAAGCTGGAGTTGGGCACTCTACTGGGAGTGGAGGTGGAGGGGTGATGTTGTCACCCATGAGGAACTGCCAAGTATGGGTGGATGGGTTGCTGTGCTGAACTGTCAGTGCATGCCTACACCAGATGGAGAGCATGCTTTCTATCCTGGTGGTGTCCCCAACCTCAGACACCAGCGTCTACCACTAACACCACAGGACAGTGAAGGAGCAGTGCTGACAGTCCCATGGTTGAGGACTTGAGTCACACTGTTACCATGTGGGACACTCAATAGACTGAGATTCCACAAAATCCTCCCCATCCAAGTTGTTCACCCCCTCTTGTGTCACACACCAACCCTGTTTGCTGTCTTGTCTCTCTTGTCTATCTGAAAAAGCTTCCTCACCTTCTCAATTTACCTCCCTCACATGTACCTATGTCCCTTACCCAACATTCCACTCTCACCTTAAAAAAAGGGGCACCTGTCCCCCCAAAAAATTCATCCTTTACATAGCTCTTCATTTTACAAGTGTTGAATGGACACACTTAATTTGGTTCAATTGGCCTGACAATGCATTTATGTTGTCATCACCCCTCTGGGGGTGACACTCCAAATTCAGCTAAAAAATATGAAAGTGCACAGTTGTTGCTGTTCAAGAAATGGATAGCTTTGGTTCTGTCCTATACCAATCCAGCACATCCCAACCTGCCTATCACTATGTTGTCCCCCCTGCTTGCACCCCATTTCAGCACTGTCCTATCCCCCCAGTTTTCTTTTCTTTAAAGATTTTTTTGTGCGATGCAGTGCAAAGTGTTCACTCTCTCTGCCTATGCCTATTGCCTGCAGAATCACCTTCAGCTTCAGACTATGGCATACACATTTGTATGTAAAACGTAGCTGCTACAGACATTCTGTCTGCCATGACATAGTATCTGTACCCCAGTAATTTCTTACCCAACATATGAAAGAGGTGTTGTAATCTATATTGAGGCCTTATATCTTGTTCAGTGGTTGCATGGGATTAGCTCATTATACTGCAAATCAGCTGTGTTGGCTGCAGTTATCATTTCAGAAGCACAGACTGGTGCAGAGGCAAACACTTGCTAATGAGAACCATGTTAAAAAGGCAAACAGCTACCTAGGGGAGCCATTTTGTATTACAGTTGCTTTTTAGGGTGAAATCATTGGCACAGTATTTATGCATCTGTACCTTTCAATAGAGGGTTACTGTACTCCATCAGGTATGTAACTATTTTGTTTCCAACATGATGCATATGTTTCAATATACTTAGGGGGAAGGGGAATTAGATCACTAAGCCTTTCTTAGATCTGTAATGATGACATGTCATTTATCTCCAAATGTGTTACACCTACAGAGCAACTAGAGTACAGTAAGGGTAGAATGCTTTTTGTTAATTAGGTACACCAGTCTCCTGGAAATTTCCCTTGATAGTGGTTGTACTACTACTCTACTATTTACTAGAGTACTAGTACTCTACTACTGACCCTACATAGGTCTCCCCTCCCCCCACACTCACATCACTCTCAGTTGATCCTACTCAAACTCTTGTCTCTCCCTCACTTGTACAATAACAAAGAATATGTCCTGAAAAAAAAAAATTTAAATTTATTTTTTCTTTCAATTATAATCTTCACATGTAGTTGTTTATTCCTTGCTATTGTTTGTTATTATTGTTTGTAGTACTTGTTTTCTTACTGTAATTATATATTGTACCTTCTGGAGCTTTTCTCCTCGGGTCTCCACTGAAAATGGGACAAAATCCCAGTTGGACTAACCCGGTTAACAAATGTCAATAAATAAATAAAATAAATATTTGTTTGGCACTGTTGGTATATATATTATAAGGGGGAGGGGGGGTTACACCCAGGAGCCACACTTTAATGGACTCCTGTGTTGGGTGTCTGATCATACATCCACATCTATCATGGCACAAACAGGTATAGCTGCATATTAGTACTATTCCAGTTGCATCCACGCCCTTACTATGTTTGCATAGTGTTGAATATGGGATGTGTAATCAAGCAGTGAATACTGATAGCCATTTGTTATTGCTGTATCTCTACATACTGCGCACCCACATATGTGATCCTGACATATGTTCTCATTTTGCTGTCTTTCAGGATATATGTATCCCAAAGTTGAGGCCCTTTGACAGACACTGAAAATGGCATCATCCTGGGGTCCTTGTGTCAACACCATAATATTCTGCTGTCCAGGTGAAGGCCAAACAGGGATGAGTGGGCACCATTATTGGCTGACCTAGTTCACAATGTCAGTGCTATCAGTCACCAGAACAGGATATATGAGCAGGTGCAACACTCTGTTATTTATATGATCAATGCCTCATGCAGAAGAGCAGCAGACTTGGCTAGGGATCATGGTGTCACTGGTGGAGGGCTTGCAGCAGAACAACTACTGTCAGCCACTGAAGAATTCCTGGTGAACCTAGGAACACAGGACAGCTCCCAGGAATACATCACACAGTATGTCGTGGATGTGGGTGCCACCATCTCCATGCAAGAGGAGTGTCCAGGTATGCTTATTTGGAACAGCATTGGAATACTGTATCATTCAATTTGTCAGGGTGTACATAGTTTATGTGGGTGTCAGGTATTTTTTTTGGGGGGAAGGAGGTTAGTTGCAGTTAGAATCTCATGCTCAGATTGTGACCAACATAACAATTAACAGTAGCTACTGTAAATGTGAGATATTTGGATGTATTAGCCTGTTGTAGTGTTGTATACATATCTCTCCCTCAAATTTTCACAGGATCATCAAGTATCAGACATGGCCATTCTCTTGCTCCTGGTAAGGACAACACTGTTTTGTTAGAGATGTAGATTTAGTGCATTGTATTTGCTAAAGTGTTATCCCAGGCCTGGTGGCTGGATTGATGTACTGTCTGCATGATTGCCAATTGCACAGATATTTTCCAACTCAAAACAGTTTAGAGTCATACCTATGCCTTGTAGGTATGACCATACTGATAGATTTGACAGTATTTTCAGGACATTACAGATTGCCATATGTGTCAGCTGTACAGAGTTTTTCCAAATGTCAACAGTGTACATTATTGTTGCTCATGAGATTCTTGATTAAAGAGCATTTTATTTACAGATATATCTTGGAATGCACATTGTCTGTGATGGAACATCTGGTTGGAGTTATGCATCTGACTCATGGACCTAGGCCAGCAAGTACATCTGGTGAGAGTCCACATGGCTGTGCACAGTCACGCTCCCATAGTGGCAGTGCATCCAGCGCTCCGGGGGGGGGGGTGTTGTTCACACCAAGACATGGCAGCCCATGGGCTTATGGTCCTGAGCATTACAGTGGAGGACACAGTCTCAGCAAACAGCAGTTACCCTCAGGTAGTAGCCCAGCTTCTGACATTGGGCATGGAGGTGCTAGTGCAACACCTGGCAGAGCTAGTTTCTGTGCTTGGGGGTGGAGAAAGTGAACTGTCAGCTCTACCATACATGGTTCAAAGCTGTCCAACATACAGACATGTAGAGCTAGCACTGAGCTTGACTGTGTTCATGCAGACACTCACACATCACTGTCACAATCAGGTCAACTTCAGACACATACGGCACATTTTCATGGTCTAGCTTGCCTGCTTCCCTTCCTAATTTACACACATGCTTGCCAATCTTTTGGGTCAGCCTAAGCCTCCTGCACCCTGTGCAAGTGATGATACCTGTGCCACATCCCTGTCATCCTTGTCATCAATGCAGGGAAATAAAGCTATGGATCTGATGCACACGGTGACTATCTAAATTACTATGTATTTGTTTCATCCACATTTGCCTTTGACATGCCACTTGTACTGGTCATTGACAGATATTGTATGCTGCCATTTGTAATGAGTAAACCACATTATTTGTGGACATTATGTTGAATTATGTTGTAATGGCTGTATACCTACACAATGAAAGGTGTCTCATGGAACTGTTTATGTTTCAGTTTCAAGATTATGTAGGACACACCTATGTATACACAGCTACAATAAAACCATAAATGTCAGAGCACAGGATGGAATGTCAGCACAGAAGAAAAATGTCTTCAGAAAGGTAAAGCAGTGTAGCTGCATGGCTCCATAGGTTCATATATGTATAACAGGCTAACAAGAACAATGTCTGCTTTTAGCATAGTCATGCATCCCTAATCTCTGACAAGGTCTGGTACCCTTGATAAGTATAAGCAGGGTTTTGGTGCTGGCACATCTACAAGCTGTGGCATACGAGATGAACCATCGACATTTTCCCTGTGTCCATTACAGACATTTGTCCTAAACCACATATGATTGTCTTGTTCCGCATCCCATTGTGTAACCTGCACATGATGTGCATTACAGCAGAAGTGTGCCTCACATAGATATGGAGCCTGTTACATATAGGGTGTAATGTCTTGGTTGCATACCTGTCCTCAACATGTTCTATTTATACCACACTCAAGGTGTAGCTGTGAAGAACAGATAATTCTCATGCTTGTCTTTTCTTGGATATGCAGGAGGTACACTGTGGGATCTGACAACTCCTTGTATGGCAGCCATACACCTCCCCTCCAAAGCATGTAGTTGACAGAATACACAATTACGGCCTTGACATGGTCTGCATAGGACATGTTATGTACACTGTATATTGGGTTACTGTGAAACCTTTATGATTGTTACAGTTGTTGGATATGCCTGTGTAGTTACATACCAAAGTTGGAATTGCACTCACTGATAGGTGTGGTGAGTGCTACATACATTGTAACAATGACATTCTGGGATTTACATGCCATGCCTTTCTCTATAGGTTGTGCAACATTGAATGAATCCCCACATCTTACCGACCAGTGAAAGTCAAAGGCTATATCACTCTCTGTGTCCATAAGGCCCTGACTAATGGGTCAACTGTTGGTGGCATGCGGACAGTATGATATTTTCCATGGGTGAATTACTTCCAAAAGTATAGTGCTGTGCATTCCTTGGCATTTAGTATTTGCCAATGTCTCTGACAGCAACTGAATGTGTGTGTCAGCCCATCCTGGATAACTTGGTTCTGTGTGGGATTCAGTGACAGCTCCTAATTTGCAATCATCTGCAAATGTATTCATTCTGAGGTCACTGCAGGTGTACTACATTGTTACTAATGATTTACATGATAAGTCTTTTCATGGCTTTAAATATTAGACTACTGAGACATACTTGTCAATGCATGCTAGTTGTCCTGTGTGCAGCTAAGTACTGCAGTTAATTCCATCATGATTTCCAAGTCATCCAAGATGTCTATGTCTGTACAGAGCACAGCAAACAATGGAGGGGAAAGTCATACATACATCTTGTGAAGGTAAGGAGGGAGTGTTTGCACAGTTATTCTGCAGTTGGACACTACTCAAGCAGCGTGTACTGAAATTACACAATTACCTTGCGAGGAATGCTGACAAGAAGGGAGTCCCATGAAATCCTGGTGCCTGGCTACTACTACTACTGCTGATCTACCATAAACACTCTATCCTGAGATACCATGCTCCTATACTTTGTCTCTCACCAGAAACAAAACATTTGTACCAAGCTCAACATGAGGAGCAGGCCACAGCCTGTTTGTCCATTCACATACTTGTCCCACATCATGCACAGCTCTGTAGGCTTGACATACCCTTTTCCAGGTAGATGCCTTGATTATCAACCAGAGCAATTATTTGGGTTTGACATGTATTTATGCCTTGCATTCAAGAGTTGTTAGGATTTCACTAGGATACTGACCAGATGGTGAGCAGTGTCACAATATAATGTTCAATCCCCAATGACATAGACATCCAAGGTTGCTTGGACAAGCATCACAGCAGCAGCAGTGATCCCTGTTAGGTAACAATTTCAAAGCAGTTCATGCAGCCTGACCTTCAACAGGTTAATGGTGGACATCTGTATGAGACAGCTCTGAGGCCTACTGCAGCAGAGTGGCCACCTTTGGCCAAAGTGTGTGTACCTCACACATGTCCTAGGTATGTCATACTGTACATTTATTTAACCAGAACACGTCTGTGTTCCCACATCATGTCACACAACATCCAGTTTGCTGTCTGGTTGCTTGGCAGGCAGTGTAGACTAGCAAGACCAAAGTAATGACTGCAAAGTTGAATAAGTTCTCTGTCTATTCATGAATATCTACATCTTCACTGCAAGAAGTGCCTAAAGACAGTGTGTTTTAGACTGTCAATCCCACTGGTGTAGCAGCATGACCGTAACTTTGCTGGAGTTGTACATTGCCACATTTGTATGTATGGTATTGCGACCATGCCTAATAACAAGATTATGGTTATTCCAAGGGCCACATGCTTGGCAAAGCATTGTACTCAATCAACCATGCTATGGCACACTGTCAGATGCTGTGTTATCTTAAGACAACTACATAAAGGTGATAACATGTTATATTTCAGCATCTGTCAGGCCACTGTCTAACAATGGCCTGCTGTGACGTACACATAAGCAAGACTCTGTTGCTAATGGCATTATCAATTACCGCTGTCAAGATGTAGAAAGTGTCCCCACCCCTATACTCCTATGCCACACAAACACAATGTGTGAGAGATGTGACTATATTACAAACTTTGACTCCATGCTGTCTCACACATGTACAGTCAGTCAGTACTGTCAGTACATATGACAATGAGCAGTTTGCCAACATACACACCTCACCATGTACTCCACCCACACCCACCTGCATGTGTGATGCTCCTTACCAGACATATATGCAAATAACAGACACCTCAGACATCCAACTGCAAGCTCACTACACATAATAATACCTCTGCAGAACACAGTACACATAATAGCTCATGCACCACTGTCTCAATGGTCAAACACTTGAGGCAAAACACAAACTCAAACCCATCATTCATAGGTGATTACATCATGGGACACATTGATGTCCTTCTCACCAGGCTACATATAGGAAAGGTCACATTTAGATGTCTGTGAGGTGCCAGGATACTCCATACCACATATGCATGCAGGTCTGTCAACATCAGGTAACTTTATGATAACTTTGATAGTTCTTGGTGTGTACAAATTGAGACATACCTTAATGGACTGTATGCAGACACATGACTGAGCTTACAGACTCTGTGTCTCCAGCGTGTATGCTCATATGACTTGAGCAACAGACCTCAATGCTTTGCCAGAGATGGTGTTCCTCTATCACCCCAGGGAGTTTGTGTACTGGCCAAGGCTGCTGACACCACCAAAGTGGATCTTTTAGGTGGTGTCTCACGGGAACACTTTCCAGTGAAGAAACACCATCTTCAAACAACTTCACAGTTATGGTGCTACAGACTAGGAATGCCAGCACTAAAAAGCTGTCTCCACCTTGAAAGATGATGACATTTCCACAGACACACATACCTGGTTCAATGCTGTGGACAACACCACAGCCATGCCAGGCTATATGTCCTTCCATATGTTCAGACCTCAAACTGAAACTGTGCCAGGTAATGCAGGTGGTGTATCCATATTCATTAAAGATATATACACATCCAGATTGATTAAACTGTGTGATTCCCTGGAGACACTGCAGGTGCTATTCACTGTTGGTAGGGCATGTAATTAAGCCATTGCCAGCTACAGGAACAACTCCATGAGTCAGGACATCTGTTGTGTTTATTTGAATCTAGTTGTGTCTATCAAGATACATCACAACACCATGGTGTGGAGTGGCTTTCACTAACCACCAACTGTGTTGATTACTCATGCCCAAGCTTACTTGGACAAAGGTTAGTCCATGTCCTTAACTACAATACCCTGAGCCAGTGGAGTAACATCTCTACAAGGGGAGCGAACATACTGCATCTGGTGCTTAACAATATGGGACACCACTGTAGCATCTCCCCTTGTAAGATCCTTCCTGATGAAATCTGACAACAAATTGGTCTCCTTAAAAGTAAGACTTACACCTGAACCCCCCTTGCAGCAAGCACAGTAATAAACTTCAAGAAAGCAAATTATAACCTTCTAATGGATGGTATAAATAGCTTGACTGCACCCCCTCAGATGGGACAGGCAACTATGCCGAGCTCTACATCAATGCTTCATGCAAGCACCTGTACAACTGCCTAGACTTGGCTGTAACTGACAGGAGAAAAACAAGTTCCTCATGGCACAGAAATCTGGAAGCGGCATACAATTCCCCAGTTATGTCAATCTCCTACAAGAGGGTCATCAAGAACAAAATGCTTGTTGGCATGCTCATGTCTGTAAACCCCATGCAGATGTGTATGTAGTATCATTTCTATCGGTTACACCAATGTTCCTGGTAAGTAGCACATCAGAAGCAACACCTGATGTGCATACTCAGGAGTGATAGACCTGGGCACACAGGACTGGCCACACAGGTGCATGCCTACTTTACCATAAATCACCATGTCTCCCCAGTGGTAAGAAGGGAATTATAGCATGCTCATTTCATTACTGAGGGCACTGTCATCTGATAATGATGTAGTTATTACCTCCATGTACTCTTCACTCAGCATGCCTATATCTGAGTGCAATGGCCATTTTGTCATGTACCTTTCCAAGCACCAGTGGCAACTGCACACAACACAAAGGTTCTGCACAAGGGAACTTCAAGTCCCAGTATCTGTCTTATGGGGATCATCTGAAATAACTGTCTTTGTAGCTTGTATCATATAGACTACTCAGACGTGACCTCTGCCTTGCATACAGGGCAATGTCTGACCCTGCTGTACTATTAATTCTGCATAGCTGTAAGTGGAATGGTACGTGGATTACTCACTGACAGGACATTAACCTGGTATGTGACATTACTAATACATGCTGGTAGGGGATATATATCTGCCAGACTTTAACAAACCTTTGAAACAGACTCTCACCTAATGGCAAATGGTGCACCTCATTGGCTCTCATCAGTTGCAGTTTGTATGATTGCCTGGGTGAGCATCATTTCACCCCAGGTCTTCTGCTTGTGTCCCTTGTGGACAGTGGTACTATGTGCTGATCATGTAAATAAGGGTAAGAACTTGACTAGGATTTTAAGGGACCTAGGGCCATTAGGCTATTAAAGTCCAATCATCACATGGTCACACACACTGATGTAAAATGCTGTAAGATCCACACACGCAAACATGGCTACAGTGGGAGTAGTACCACTACCAACTAACATTTATGGAACACTGCACAGCACACAAACTCCAAGTTGGTGACAATTAGATTAGAACCCCTCCCTACCTAATGGTACACCTTAAAGACCACAGTACTTAATGCACACACCACAACTCAAGTCTGCTTTTGACCTCTCTTTAGGTTATTTTATACTAAATTACATCAACAGGCTTTGTTGTGATCAGGAATTCGGAGGCCCACGTCACCTGCTACAACCAAAATACTACCTCTTATTTTGTAGGGAGATGCACACACACACACAAACACACACACACACACACACACACACACACACACACACACACACACACACACACACACACACACACACACACACACACACACACACACACACACACACACACACACACACACACACACACCAAGTGGCCTAGAGTGTGAGCAGAACCCTTACTTACCTAGTTTTACATAATATAGATTACAATACTTATCACATGCACCACGGCTAAAGTCTGACATTGCAATGACAATTGGTAGTCTTAAGGTGAATGACATCAGCAGGCCTTGAGGAAGACAGGAGTTTGGAGGCCAGCATCAATTGCAAGGGCCACAAAGTGCAGCACCATTGAAGTTTGGAATGTGGGATTCCCATTTGTTTTACAGGGAGATGCATGCACACACACACACACACACACACACACACACACACACACACACACACACACACACACACACACACACACACACACACCAAATGGACAGGAGTGAGACTAGAACCCCTACCTATCTAGTCTAACACACTACAGAGCGCAGTAATTATACACATGCCACAGCTGAAGTCTGACATTACAGTGGCAGTTGGTAGTCTTAAGGTAAATTACATCAACAGGTCTTGTGGAAGACAAGAGCTTGGAGGCTGGCATTAACTGCAAGGGCCAAAAAGTGCAGAACCATTGCACTTTGGTAGTCAATGAGGGATTTGCATTTGCTTTGCAGGAAGATGCATACACAAACACACACACACACACACCAAATGGCCTGGAATGAGATTAAACCCCCTACATACCTAGTCTTATATGCTATAGATCACAGTACTTCTCACTCCATCCATGGCTGAAGTCTGTTTTATACATGACCTCAGGCAACTACTTGTGGAGTACATAAACCATGCTTGTGCTGAACACTGTGTGGCCTGCAGAGTGAGATTGCTACTTACTGTTCTCTGCATCTAGTAGCCTAGCAGTCAGATAGCTGTTTCATATCCTAGCTATGTGACTACAGTAGCCATTTTGGTCATATGTGGTTATTTGCATTTGGATGGGCAAGCCAGTGGGCAAAACAATGTGCCCTGGCAATGTCTGCATACACATCATGATACATAACACCACCTGTTCACCTGTTGGTGTATGTATGGAGACATCCAGTAAGCACAGAGGGTTGTAAGTAAGTGTGTTGTCTACTGCTAAGCCCTTACCTTTGGTCCTTTGAGCAACATTATATATGTGTCATAGTGTAGCTTTAATCACCATTATCAGGGTATATAGGACAATATAGATATACACACACATATAAACATATATATTTATGTGTATAACAGGGATGTATATATAACTGGAAGTGTGTGTGATATATATATATATATATATATATATATATATATATATATATATATATATATATATTTGTGTGTGTGTGTGTGTGTGTGTGTGTGTTATATAGAAAGAGATAGGAATGTATGTGTTTTTATGTATATATAAATATATATATATGTGTGTGTGTGTGTGTGTGTGTGTGTGTGTATATATATATATATATATATATATATATAGAGAGAGAGAGAGAGAGATAGTCACAGACAAATATCTATATATAAAGAGTTATTTTGAGTGGGGAGCAACATAATTGGGCTCTGCTTAGCTAACTGTATAAGCATGCCTAGTGGGATCTTTGCTAGTTATAAACTGACTCGAGCCCACACTTACATGTACTCCAGTCCAGGATTTGTGTGTTACACAAAATGACATCTATCCCTGTTTCTGCACTGCTGCACATCACTGCATTGGTTAAGACTTTCTAAAGCTATCTGATGTAATTAATATGTGATAGAGGTTAAAAATATTACACCTCACACAGACTGACAGTCTGTAAAACACAAAGTAATGATATCTCACATACAAAATAAGTGGGTCCTTCTAGGTTAGAACCATGAATGCCACCAGACAAGGTAATGGCCCTAGTCCTTTGAGCCACACAAGCTGCTTGACAGACAGGGATCATTCATCACACAAACAGCTGCATAAATATGTATTTTGTTATTCCTGCTTTAAATAAGATGTACAATGTTCCCCTCTGACTGTGGCTGTGGTGAGCTAGGCACTGGTTGGAGGTTGTGTATCCCTTCCCCCCTTTGCTGATGTTGCTGAAGCTGTTTCTGCAAGATCATATTGTGTAGCATGGCACATACTGTGAATATATGTACACATGTGGCTGGAGAATACTACAGTGCTCCACCAGATATATCTAGGCACTGGAACCGTGACTTCAGAAACCCAAACACATGCTCTATGATGTTCCTAGTTTGTGTGTGTGCCTCTTTATGGGGTTCTTCTGTGGTTGTGTGTGCATTTATAATGTGTGTCATCATCAATGATTCAAGGGTGTAGCCAGCATCCCCCAGTAAATGACCATGTGGGATTTCCCCCTTGCAAACATCTGGTACAGCTGTGTTCTGTGCCAGATATGGAAGTCATGATAACTGCCAGGGCTGCCAGCCTACACATTCAAAATAATCCCCTGGACATTCCACATGACTTCGCAGTTGATGGAGTGGTACCCCTTGCGGTTAAAGTAGATTCTATCCTACTCACCAGGTGGTGCCCTGATGTGTACATGAGTGCAATCTATGGCTCTCAGTACTACAGGGTGGTGTACTACACAGTAGAACTCTTGCATATTGCTGGCCCTCACCTCAGGAGAGAGGGGAAAAGATATGTGCTCACTGGCATGTGGTAGCATAGCATCCAGGAACTGGTGGAGTATCCTGGATGCAGATGCCTGTGAGACCCCCATCATGTCTCCAGTTGGTCTTTGAAAAGTACCTGTAACTAGTATCCTAAGGGCTATACATACCTTTGTTTCCACTGGGATGAATTCCCCTCTGTTGGCTCTGGCTCTGAGTTGAGGATGGCAGAGCTCAGTGAGTTATTGTAATATTTCCTTGCCCATCCTGTAGTGGTCTACAATCTCAAGCTCATGTAGCTTCTGGAGGTTTACACTGGACCTGAGCACTTTCCTACTTCTCAACCTAGACCTATTGTCAGCAGCACCAGCAGCATTGACTTCAGAATCTAGCACATACAGATGTAGCAGACCTGCAGCAGCCCCTAGCATTATTTCAGTTAAAATTCCAAAGTCTGTACTCCAATGGTCCCGAATATTGGGGAAAAATCAGAATGTAGGATGTATGCGTACCTTATACAGGTATGCTGTAGGTCCAGCAAGTGTGAGTGTCTTATTATTATGCATTTCACCTGCCTAGATTGTAATTAACATTATTTAAGGGCTCTACTTTATTGTGCAATGTGGCTCTATGTGCCATGTCATGCAGCATATCTTATAAAAAAGCCAAAATCAGTAATTTAATATATCCGGGTTTAATTACTTGCTGCCTACATCATCACTGTGACCCTGGTGGTCTTGCCACATGAACACACTCAGCTATGCAGCACACAGCACAAACACAGGCACCAGGAATTAAAAATCATAAAGGTAATGGGACACACCCCCCTGCAGGTATCCACATCCAGTGGACATATCAACATGGTGTGGGAGCCCACACAAAAGTGGGTATGTGGACGCACTTACTCTTTTTTGCTATTCAAGACATCCAACTAATTTGCATACTTATCCATGTGACAGCCTGGAAACTACATGGCTCATAGTTGTATGACCTGGGTAACAGCACCATTGCACCATTGTAGGAACATGACGTAACATCCTCTAATACATTTCTGACAAATATCATAAAATGCTTTTTTTTCCTCTTTTTTTTTATTTCTACTTTACTATACCAGAAACATGCCAAAATTACTTAAAAAAATTATTTATGTTTACATATTCCCTTCTTTTTTCAGACATCCACAATGTACATTTTGAACATATATGTATGTGTTGTAACATTTACTGGAGAGTTATGTCCATAATTCTGATGTTTTAAATCTCCTTCTGTCTGTGTAGACCCTTGTAAGCAGAAAAGTTCTGCATACACTATGAACACAGACATGGGGTATACATGGATACCTTCCTGATTGTGGGATCACTCCACCTGGGTCATTTGCATAAGATTCACTTGCATATTAGGTAATTTGCATTACTTAGAACTTTCCTTGTTTGCGCTTGCTAAGTAGTACTTACTGAATTTAAAATGTTTGTGCTTGTATAAGTATTTTGCTGCTAACAAAAAAAAAAAAAGCTGTGTATGCTTTATGGAATTTCCCCCAGTATTTCCATATGTAATTAATACTTCTAAAACTATGTGTCCAATTAGCATCCACACTTTTTAATACTAATTTGCTATCATTCTATAATGCTAATTATACAACTAAGCATATATTTTCATATTTCTGTAAATATCTCAATAAACTGGTCTACTTCACATAATCGAGCATCCAAATGTGTGACTTTCAAATGGCCAAGACCATATGATCTAACATATGAATGTTCAAAAATGTGAAAATAAAATAAATAAACAAACAATCAAAAAAACTAAACAGTGCTAGCAGGGGGGCAAGGCCCCGCTGGACCCCCCACACCCCCTGCTATTTAAATATACCAACTCCAAGATCGCAGTACATTAAGGTAAAGGGAAATCTTCCCATTCCGCGCTCTATGGAGATCCCCATTCAGACTGTTCAAACTTTTAAAAGTTCGATCATATGGTCTTGGCCATATGAAAGTTGAGCTTTTAAAAGTTTGACCATCCGAAGTGGACCCCAATAAACATCCAGTCATAGAGGAATTTCTTGTCATATGAAAACATATGTCTGGTAAACAAAAATGTTCTAACAATATATGACTAGGTTATACGATTTCCAAAGTATGATAAATTGTTCATGAAAGTTTAGCAAAAAATATAATTTTATATCTGAGTGCATTATAGTGTATTATAGTATTTATAGAAAGATTAAGAATGCAGTGAGTATCATCACTGCAAATAATAATTCCTACTGATAACATTGCTATTTGTACAATTTTAATAGCTTTTATTGTTCACAAAATATTTGCAATTGTTAACTTATGTTTTTTTAAGTTATTTATCAGAAAATGGTCTGGCATGCAAAATGTGTGTAGGCTTCTAGTGATGTGACATTTTGTACCACTTAGTTATTAATGAGATATAGGTGTTACATTACTGTCACTGCATGCATTTTGTTGTGTGATAAAATAATTATGTTATTCAGTGTTGGTATAGCTGGTTGAATTATGTGACAGAAGAAGTTCAGCAGATCATCCATTTAATAATCCATTTTTTCTCCCTTCTGTGAGGTTGTGTGATCCTGGAGTTAGTATGTTTAATTTCCTGTAGTGTGGGGACAGATCCTTCCACATAACAGTTGTTTTTTTTTTCAGTTTTTAAATCTCAAAAAATTAAACAGTTGGTTTATATTTGTGATTAGTTCTATTAGATTATTTGGTTGGCGTTGATGGCAATGACCAATGAGTTAATTTGATATTTTTTGTTTTGACTAATCTTATTGGTGATTATTCACCATATACTATTTATTTTTATACATAATTATATACATATATGTATAATACATACATACACACACACACACACACACACACACACACACACACACACACACACACACACACATATATATATATATATATATATATAGAGAGAGAGAGAGAGAAAGTTATAAAGTTATATATATATATATATATATATATATATATATATATATACACACACACACACACACACACACACACACACACACACACACACACACACACACACACACACACACACTTTTTTAATTAAGCCTCTTTCATTAATGTCTCAAAGGCATTAATAAGTCCACCATTCTGTAATACATCAGACATACAGTATGCTTTAGTATAATTGTAATCCTGTATACTATCTGAGAATAATACAACATGAATGCTTGCAAAGAGAAATAAGACAAAGGATTGTAAAAGCTGGGAAATGCTTGCAGTAAGGTGGAAGGAATACATCTCACAAGCAAGTATCTCTCTGTATACATTTGCTATTCTCTTCTTATAGCACTTTAGCTTTACATTCCATGTTTCATTTTTACATCATTTCACTGAATGTTATTTATGAACTTCAACTACCAAATCATAAAATTAAGTGCATACTATGACACCCCCACCCTTATCAGTAGCCATACTGCTGTGTAAAGTATTATAACATGACTTTCTGTTATGATATGATACGTGAAGGTGGCAGTATAGTGTTTGTGTCTTCTTAAACAGTTACTGTGAGTACAATTCTTGTAATCATTTTAAACAATTTATTTTCAAAGTGAACATATGCAACAGTGGAATTTTACACTAATGTAAAGCTTTCAAGAAAATTTGCAAGATACTCTCAGAGTCCTGCAAGGGGGAATACAAGAAAAGACAAACAATGTTGTGCCTTTACACAGCAATAAGTGAGAAATATGAAGTTGGATGAGCTTTTACAAAAAGCAGACTCAGGTCTCTCACCTGGCATTGATTTTTATCTCATATTTTTTACACTGTCCCTCAAAAAATGTTTTGATCATATGGTAAGTTAATGAGGATTACAATCAGTCAATAATACAGAAATTAACATATATTAATTAATTTACTAGTAGGGCTGTTTATTTCTGTGTTTATATGTTTTTGAGTGGGTAAGTACACTATTTCATGGACCCTTCTGATCCATGGCCTAGGATAAAAGCTTATTTGAAATAATCCTGTTTTGCTTTATGATTTCTTGATCTTTACTGCTAAAATGAGATGTGACTTTGAGCACTGTAAAGGAAATGTAGCTTTTGTGACTTTCATAACTGGTACTGTAGGTCAGAGCAATGACTTTATTGCACTTTATTTAATATTTAGATGTATACTGTCTGAATGACTTTTCTCATGGAAGATGACTTAAAATAGCTTTGATTTTTGTGGTACCTGATATTGGTTATCCTTTTTTTTTCAAATTCTTTCTTCCTTTGAGCAGTAAATGGATTCATTAAATGAGTATGCTTTTAATGATTTGCTAAATCACATGGATCTTGTACAGTGTTCTAAATGTTATGTATCTTTAAAGGTAATGCGTGATAACACTGGTTATCTGTCTTCCTCATGTCATAAGTTAGATGATTTGGTTACCATTATTAGTAGTAAATCTAGATTTACTGATGATTGCACTTGTGTCATTGGCACAGCTCAGAGAACTGCTGTTACATTCAAGGACCCTTCTGAGTCATGACCCAAGATAAAAGCTTATCTGAAACAATAACCAATGAAGGAAACACCAGGAAAAATTTGATACTTTTTTATGTACATATAATATGTTCAGATACATATGCACGTATAAATAAATAAATAAATATATATATATATGTATATATATATATATATATATATATATATATATATATATATATATATATGTGGGTCTACTACCGGAGAGCGAAATTACACTATTTTGAAATCAGGTAGCAGATGCCCACTAAAGCGAATGTGCACTTCACCGAATGTGCACTTTCATGAACACAGCTAGAACGAACGGGCAATGTCCTCCACCGTGATGCGGTAGTCACGGACCTTAGGGTAGGGCTTGGGTTAAGGATAGTGGATAACTAGTAGGGCTATCCACTATCCTTAACCCAAGCCCTAATCCTAAAGTCTGTGACTACTGCACCACAGTGGAGGACATAGGTCCGTGACTACTGCACCGTGGAGGACATACAATTTCCTCCACTGTGGTGCAGTAGTCATGGACCTTAGGGTTAGGGCTTGGGTTAAGGATAGTGGATAGCCCTACTAGCTATCCACTATCCTTAACCTAAGCCCTAACCCTAAGGTCTGTAACCATTCGCTCAAGTGGTGTTCGCGAAAGTGAACTTTCGGTGAAGTGCACTTTCGCGTTAGTGGGCATCTACTACTGGATTTCGAAATAGTGTAATTTCAATCTCCGGTAGTAGATCCATATAAAAAAAATATATAATTGTCATTGAGTTTTATAGATTTTGATAGTTAATAGTATATTGATTGGTGCTAAAAGAGTATATAAAGGAGGAAGTTCACTGTTTCAGTAGTTCTGATGAAGTCCTGTTGGATTAAAGCGCTTAACTACTGGTTTCAATAAAGTGCAGTATCACATTTTTTCCTGGTGTTTCCTTCATTGGTTATTGGTTTGGAGTTTGTTTGGTGGTCCAGTTTGCTATTCTTATCTGAAATAATCCTGTTTTGGTTTATGATCTGAGCAGTAAAACCAGCCATCCTACATTAAGAAGGCCATTCTGCACCCTTGTGGCAGAAGTGTGTAGCACAAGACAAATCTGAGTTGGGGATTGCTAGAAAAAGGCTCAGTTTTGGGCTTTTCTATTCGTTAGTTTGTGTTAAAACTGTTTAACTTCACTTGTACTTAAGCACCATGTTTGCACATAGCTGCATAGCTGCACACTGTGTGATGGAGTTTAGCTCTGATGTGTATAGATGCAAATGCTTAGAAACACAAATTTCCCCGATATCCGCTAGAAAACCCTCCTTGGCTCCACTGCCTCTCTGTGTGCAGTGCAGTTGCACATTGCTACCCAGTGTGCAACTTAGCTGTGCATTCTGAGGCGTTGACACAGTCTTCCATCCTTAGCCTTGCACAGAAGAGCCACCTTTGTTAGTCTCACAAGCAAATGCTTGCCCAGCTAACCCATCCCCACTAGTTACTACAATATATACCTACCATAATGGAAGGACAGATTCCCACCATTTCTCCAGCCAACCTGATTGACACAGGCATCCTGAGGCAGTGTTGCAACTGCCTCATTTATACTGACAACCACTTTCTCCTAAAACTAACAAATACAGTATGTGAGAGATGTAACTATATATACATATATATATCTATATATATCTATATATATATATATATATATATATATATATATATATATATATATGTGAAATTAGAATCAGTGCGCTGACAAAACAATAAACAAGACATGCAACAGGTTGTGTGCACACACATCTCCTCTCTCACACAAGATAAGGTCAAGCCACATAAACCCATATATGTGGAAGTACTCACTAAGAGCCTACCAAAAGATCAGAGACCTCCCAAGCATGAACAGCATACACATACTGGTACATGAACAGAATTCACCACTACATATAACAACACACATTTTGATGTCTCAACAATTAAGCCCTTAAGGCAAAATACCTTAAAACCAAATGTTCTGGTCATAGGTGACTCAGTTGTGAGACACACAGATGTCCCCTTCACCAGGTTGAACAAGGAGAAGGTCACAGCTGCTTGTCAGGTGCCAGGATCCATCAAATCATGCATGCACTCAAGTCACTCAGCAACATTTACCATTATGACTCTGTCATAGTACATGTTGGTGTGAATGACACGAGACATAACTCTCTGGACTATATGAAGAGAGACATGACCAAACCTGACTCTAAGATTTTGTGTCCCAGGTAGATATGTCCCTAGCCCTAAGCAGCATTTTACCTAGGATGATGCCACAATTCAGTCAAAAATGATTGATTTCAATAACTGGCTTAGCTTCTGGTGTCAAAATACCTTAAAACCAAATGTTCTGGTCATAGGTGACTCAGTTGTGAGACACACAGATGTCCCCTTCACCAGGTTGAACAAGGAGAAGGTCACAGCTGCTTGTCAGGTGCCAGGATCCATCAAATCATGCATGCACTCAAGTCACTCAGCAACATTTACCATTATGACTCTGTCATAGTACATGTTGGTGTGAATGACACGAGACATAACTCTCTGGACTATATGAAGAGAGACATGACCAAACCTGACTCTAAGATTTTGTGTCCCAGGTAGATATGTCCCTAGCCCTAAGCAGCATTTTACCTAGGATGATGCCACAATTCAGTCAAAAATGATTGATTTCAATAACTGGCTTAGCTTCTGGTGTCACTTCAGGGGGATACATTATCTATCTGCCTGGGAAGACATGGTCGACAATCCACACTGCTTTGCCAGAGATGGCCTTCACCTGTTTCCTTAAGGCTATCAGATACTGGCAAAGATGCTTGTCTTCCCATAGTGCCTTTTTTAGTTGCTTAATGCTAGGAGTTTAAACAGTAAACTGCTCCCCCCCTGGAAGCACTCCTCACTGTGGAAAATGCTAACGTTTATGCAGTCACTGAGACTTGCTTCAAGGCTGCTGAGAGCACCCTGGCCATGCAAGGCTACATTGTCTTTCACAAGTTCAGACCCCAAAACAAGCATAGAAGAACCAAAGATGGAGGGTATTCCTCTTCATTAAATCTCAATACACCTTGAGACTGGTGAAAAAGGATGACTCTCTTGAGCTACTCCAGGTCAAATTAACTACATGTAAAATACCCTTCCATATCATCGCTAGCTACAGATCCCCCACCATAAACCAGGAGAAGCACACTGCCTACCTGGAGTTGCTACAGTAGCTCAGTATACAGCCAAACATCTTGGTTATGGGAGATTTCAACTATCCTTTCATCGACTGGGTGATTACATGATCACAAACATGATCGCTATGAGGTTCCCAGACTTTGTTAATTCAAATGTCCTGGAACAGTTAGTCTGTACCCCTACAAAGGGCCTAAATGTCCTGGAACTAGTGATGACCAACACCAATGTGGGGGATCATTGTACTACCCCCTGTGTGTTGCCCTCTCTGGTAAGGTCTTATTTGAAATAAAGACCAAACCTGACACCCCCCCCCCACAGGATTAGAAAAAACTGAAAAATTTCTCCAAAGCAAAATACTGCCTACTAAGTGATGGTATAAAAATGTTTTAAAGTCTCTACCAGCATAGCCAACAATGGCTGCTATGCAGAGGACTATACAAGTGCTCTATATAGCCATTTAAGCAAATGCATTGACTTGGCTGTACCTAACAGTAACAAAACCAGGTCTTCTTGAAAAAAAAAAAAAAGCCAGCCTGGTGGACTGTAAGTATACATAAGTTAACAACAAGAGAAAGAAAGTGATATCTAGACAGGAGGGAATTTACTCAACAGAGGAAGAATACTCTCCACAGCTTGAACAAGTAAATCAGATATCTTGTTAAGTCCTCTAAGGCTAGCTATGAGTCTAAATTAGCATCCCTAACTAAAGACAGTCATAAGGCATTCTTTAGCTACATCTGAAACCTAAAGAGAATGCCCTGGTGTGTACCAAACTTATAGTGGACAGTACCACTCAAACTGAACCTAAGGAATTTGCCAACCTGCTAGTTAATAGATTTGGTAATAACTTCACCCCACCCATCCCCACCAGACATACCCTGGGGCATACAAACTTGGAATCCTCACTGTAATAAAATTAACTATTAACTTTGTAAATTACAGTGGAGCAAAAATGGAAAGAATCACTGCACTTACAAAAAAACTAATAGTTAAAAGTTAAGTGCTTCTGTTCCTCGATTCTAGTGGAATTTTATCAGAGCTTCATTTCATTAAAAAACATCAGTTAAATAGTAGTTTAAAACAATCATGTGACTATGAATACCCACTAAAAATCTGGTATCAATTAATACAATTAAAATCATTTAAGCATCAAACTATTTAAATTTTTAAAGTGAATGAATCAAACTGGACTCTTTCAGTCCTGGATAGTTCATGGCCTGTAACATGATTTGCCATTTTAATTCACATTTCTCTAAATGTTCATCTGTTATATAACCCCGGGCATTGCTCTATGACTGAAAAAACAAAATTATGTGTATTAAACTCTTTACAATATTTATACAAAGCATTAGTAATCCTGTTTTTTCTTATATCTAACGTGTTCATATATTCACTCCCTTAGTTTTCTGGAGGTCTTTCCGATATAGAATGCAGGCATACCTCTCAACCTGGAAACATCAAAAATCTCGACAAGGTTCATGAATAATAGGCACAAATCTGCATGCTAATTAACATCTAATTTACATACATAATAACGTAACCCCACCCACTCCAATGGAATTGTGGGATACCAATTTACAAATGCAAACTGAATAACAGACAACCAAAATATGGCACCATAGTCCCCCTGCAGCCATTCCAATGTCCCATTACCTGGCTATTTCACCCCATTTACCATAAACACTAATGTGTGCATACTGCTCTACTTCTACAATGATTATTTGGATTTTATTTTTACATTTTACAGCAAAACAATGCACAAACACTAACAGACATCTGGTAAACAAAGCAATACTGTCTCACAATGAAAATAGACTTGGCATTAAAAGCTCTCTGCCCTTGAAACACACATTCATTGAAACAGCATTGAAACCCACATCACATCCAAAGAAAATACTTCTGGCCAGTGGTGGATAAAGATTACCTTTGGGCTGTTTTCAAATCATTGGCCCCTTGCACACAAAATAAGAAAAATACATGTGTTCTTTTCTTTAATACACCTCCCTGACTTTATTAAATTATATTCCTTGTATAATACAGCACACTTATTAGACAGAGCGCATTTTAAATTTATTGTTTGAACATTTTTCCAGTAGACTGTACTGCAGGCAATGAAACAAAATGCATGAACCAATAATGACAAAACTGCCCAATTCAGAACATTTCCATCATAAAAGTCTACTTCCACAACCACATTATAAATAGAATGACAGTAGTGTAAGCCATAGGCATCTTGCACAGCTTCTCGCACTTATTTTCAATTTCATTTTTTTTTTGGGGGGGGGGGCAAAAGGTCAAAAACCAGGGACACATTTTAAACATTACTTGTATAATTTTGCAAAGTTGCTAGAATAAAATGTTGTGTTACCACCATGCATTTCCCTGGCAAATCTTGAACCCAGGACCCTATGCACTACAGTCAGAGCAACATACCACTATGCCAAATCAATAGCTTCCTTCAAAATACAAAGACTGAAACTTAATGGCTATCATTTAGTGAATTCATTTCTCACTTCTCACCGTAGCTCTCAACCTCTTAGCACAAAAAACTGGACAAACAAAGCCAATAATGGGGGAATACAAATTCAGTGCTCACTTCTCACCATAGCTCTCAACTCTTAGCACAAAAAATCTGGACAAAGCTCACAAGTGGTGGTGGCTAGGGACTTACCAGGAACACATTTTAAACACTGCTTGCATAATTTTGTAAAGTTGCTAGAATAGAATGTGCTACCACCATGCATTTCACTAGCAAGTCTTGAACCCAGGACCCTATGCACTACAGCCAGAGTAACATACTACTATGCCAAATCAGCAGCTTCCTGAAAAATAGGAAGACTGAAACATAATGGCTATCATCTACTGAATTCATTTCTCACTTCTCACCACAGCTCTCAACCTCTTAGCATAAAATACCTGGACAAATAAAGCCAATAATGGGGGAATACAAATTCAGTTCTCACAGTTCTGACCATAGCTCTCAACTCTTAGCACAAAAAACCTGAGCAAACCTCAAAAGTGGTGGTGGCTAGGGACATTAGGCTCTTTTTGCCCTGTACTCAAGGTACAGGGTTTGAACCTGAGTACCTCTAGCCACCAGGTGTATTAAATGAGGGCATTCACACACACACACACACACACACACACACACACACACACACACACACACACACACTTCTCTGAAAGTTAGTTTCCTTACTTCATTCTGCTGCAAAGTTAGCCTTCCCAATTTACAAGTTCTTCATTCTGCCGCAGAATAACAGCAAAGACCACTTTCCACTGCAGAATAACAGCAAAGCCCACTTGCATTTGAGCACTCAGTCCCTGCAGAATAATCCTATAATGATCCTCAGAGTGCTGTGTAACAGCAACTATTTGTTGTCGTTCCCACTTACATTTGAGCAGCCAGGCCAGCCAGAAATGCGTGAACTCCTTGAGCTCAATTCGACAAGCTGGTAGCTGTGAGGGAGCTGACATCATTGTGCATGTGATGATGTCATTTCTAACAGCACGAACATTAAAAAACAAAAAAAAAATCTGAAATTAAGGGATGCCACTCGGAAATCATGGCACCCCTTCATTTGAATCCCAACACTTGGAAAAAAATGAGTGATTCAGCACGGTTGGGAGGTATGAATGCAGGGCATGAATAACATACAGCCATATATGCTACTTGTTTGGGGTTGCAGGAAAAATGGCCCCTAATCTTAAAATCTTTAAAGTGATCAAATGTAATTATATTAGGACATTGGGAACAGCTGCCATGTTTAATCATTACGTATATACATCTTGTACTATTTTCTCTGACGTATTTATTTTGTTCCAAGTAATTTTTAAACATATCTTTCCTATATTTTATATAAGGTCTTTCACCTATAGTTATTAAAATTGAACTATCTGACTTAAAAAGATTCAAGTTTTTATTCAAACAGTTAGCTATAGCTTTACTGCCTAGCTATAACTTTACTATCTAGAGAAAAAGTTGTGCTGAACAATTTATTACTTTCAAACTCTTATATCTTCTTGGCAAGCATAGAATTGACAGACTCGACATTATTAGAATTTAATATTGATAAATCTATACCATTTCTCCTCTTATATGTTATTTCATCCCTTTTTGTGTTAGTAAAGTTTAGGGTAACCCCTCTTACAAAACATTTCTGTCAAAACATCACATTCCTTATAAAACATCTGTAACCGAATTCATTCTAGCTATTCGGACTAACTGTCCTTTAACCACAGACTTTTTTAATGTTTTGGATGCCAGCTATTGTAATATAGATATGAGTTTGAAAATGTGGACGTTCTGTGTATATTAGAATAGAATATTCCATTAACAACTTCTTTGTTCAATTCAATATCTAAATAAACAATTTTTTCTTTATCCCAGTTATATGTCAGTTTTAGGAATTTCACTGTATTGTTGATATATCCAATGAATTCCAATAAATTTTTATAGGTGTCTACCCATCTACCCATAAAATAAATATATGATCCAAAAATCATGTGTAGAGCTTCTAGTAATGTTTAAATACACTATTAAAAATGCATTTTGATTCCCAGTGCGCCATCACGAGATTTGTGAAAACTGATGAAGAATTCTTTGTTTAAACATGTTAAAGAGCTTAATACAAATAATTTTGTTTGTTTGCTTTTAGTCATAAAGCAAGTGATAAGTGATGCTCAGGTGAACATGAAGAAAATGTTGATTTAGTCATGTTAGTGGACATGGCCTATCCCGGACTGACCGATTTCAACTCTATTCATTCACGTTTAAAACTGAAATATGTTGATGCTTAAATGATTTTAATTGTATTAATTGATACAAGACTTTTAGTGGGTGTTCATAGTCACAAGATTGTTGTAAACTACTATTTAATTGATGTTTTAATGAAATGTAGTTCTGATCAATCTCCACCAGAATCAAGGAACAAAAGCACTTAACTGTTAACTGTTATTAAAGAGTCTGTTTTAAGTGCCATGACTCTTGGCATTTTTGTTACACTGCAGTTTACAGAGTTAATCCCTCCAAACATTCTTGACACCAACCTTTACTGAATATCTCCAAAGAACAGTTCATACAAGCACTCTACAAGGCCAAAAACAGATCCTTTATGGGACCAGATAATATTCCAGGCTACTTAATAAACAATCTGAAACAAGACCTAGTGGAACCACTTGACAGTCTCTTTAACTATAGCCTGAGAACTGGCTTTGTCCTGGCATAGTGGAGAACAGCAACAGTAATCCCCTTCAACTATTGACCCATAAGCGTAACCAGCCTTATCTGCAAGGCAATCAAAAAAATCATCATGGACCTTATCCACAAGGATATAGGTGGCCTTCATACTCTTGACCTTACCCAGTTTGGTTTCATCAAGAGTTGATCTTGCTTATTAAACATAGTGGGCTTCTTTGAGAATGTCAACAAAACCTTGGACGAGGGCAAAACAGTACATAGCATGTATCTTGATTTAGCCAAGGCTTTTGACACAATCCACCATTCAGGTATCATAGAGAAACTCTCCCATCTGGGGATTAAATCATACATTACTAGATGGGTAGCCAACTGGCTCACTGACAAAACACACACTGTCAAAGTTGGGGAATCCACCTCCACCAGTACACCATTTACCAGTGGGGTATCACAAGGATTTTTGCTGGGGCCTCTGCTGTTTGGAATCTATTTATTTGAAGTCCAGGCAAAGGTAGATGGTCTGTGACTTGCCAAGTTTGCATATGACTGTAAACTGTTAGCAATCATAGAGTCCCCCAATGATGTTACCATATTACAGAAAGGGCTGACACAGATGAATGATTGGTGCCAAACTCATGGAATAAAACTTAATGGAAAAAAATGCCTCATTTGGCAAAAAAGAAGCTCCTACAATTTTTGATATAGATAACACCCCTCTAAGCTCAAACACAGTGGTGTGAGACCTGGGAACACAAGTTGATATCAATCTAAATGTTGATCATCATGTGTCCATAGTTGTAAGAAAAGCATTCTACTCTACACATCTCATAAATAAGGGCATCTAAGACCAGGAAGGTTATAGCTCTGCTGTACTTGACCCTTATCAGATTGCTAATAGAGTACAATGTTCCCTTATGTATGTACCTCACCAGAAACGTGCAGCAACTGGAGAGACCACAGAGGTTTCTAACCAGGAAAATCCAGAGTCTCCAAGACATGACATACATGGAAAGACTGAAAGCCCTGTTACTGTACTCTGTATCATAAAGGCTGCTGAGCAGTTGCCTGCCTCAGACTCTGACCTAATGGAAATACTGCACATTCACAAATCAAATGAGACAAAAATAACTTACTCCAGGGATCCCAACCTAGCCTTAACAGAACATTAACAGAACATGCAGGAGAGTCAGATATATTTCCCAGCAATTGTTGCTCCTCTGGAATAAGCTCCCACTCCACGTGAAGCAGATATTCTCAATGACCCTATTTAAGTGCAACCTTGACAACTGGATGTGGTACTGTAAATTCACCCTGGGGGTGGCACCTGTATCCCTCATGGTCAGGGGAAGTCAGTGCTGATCACAAAATTACTTGGATAACAACGACCATCTAACCATGGTCAACAAGGCACTCAGGTTTTTACACGGCTAGGCTTGTAAAGGCCCTAGGTCCATTAGCCTAGTAACCTCCTAGGAACCTATGAATCTGTTTAGGAAAGGATATGTCTAGTGTCAGTAAAGATCACTTAACTCTTATTAAATAAAATAATACTGATGACGACTTTGGAATTCGGGATGTGAGTATTCAGCAATCTAAGGATTCAGAGCATATAGAAGAAAATAATAAAAAGAAGTTTACAACAGATAACAAGAAAAAAGAGTGAAGTGATTAATGTCTAGAAAGCAAGTAGAAAACACACACTAAAAACACTGCTTTATGATGTAACATGCAGACTACAGGGAATGATAACATTGCTCTATCAGGAAAATCTTCAGTCTACAGAAAAATGTATCATTTTTTTTTTCAAAAAAAGGGTAGAAAAAAGAGCCAAGGGGCAAGTGAAAAGGAAGAAATCAGCATTGAAATTGGAATGATTAAAGGGCATTATTGTAAGATAAAAGGAAAGAAAGGAAGAAGCTGATAACATGGCTTAAACTGTGGATGTACAAATCCTGCTGGATGAAAATTGTAAGCTTGCAAATATAATAAACATTGAAAACAGTGGGATTAATAAGACTAACAGTGATGAAGATCATTCCTTTGTAACAACTGATAGAGCAAATATTACTGAGTTACTGAATTAGAAGTTGAAGAGTCTTCAGATCTGGTAAAAAACGATATTCTTTTAAATGGAAATTCAATTATTAGTGGAAATGATATTTACATTTGCAAAGATAATGAACATCGAATAGTGTTATGCTGGCCATGGGCAAATATAGAGGGTGTAGGAAAGGCCTCTAAATGCCTTAATGTAAGGAAGTATGGATCATTTTTTATTATGCTGGCACAAATGATCACATCCACAAGAACTGTCACACTGTTAGTAAGGAACTTCCAGCTCTGTTAGATAGCATAGCTTATACAGGTGTTAGCGTGCACGTTGCACAAGTCACATACAGAAAGGAAAGTCAGCTCACCATGAATGAAATGATATTTTGGGTAAGTATCGACATGAAAAAATGTCCTGTTTAAAAACAAATGGAAAAGTGTAGAGCATCCAAGTCAAATTTTGGGCACACGTGTTTAGACAAGATTTTGTGCATTCATGAAGATTGGGGAAAATAATTTATGCAGCAGAAATTTTGCAAGATTTGACAAACACAAGACAGGATTTTTGCCAGGTGAAGAATTTAATATTTCACAGATAGTAACATTTGCTGTATCTCTGATGATGGTTAATGACAGCATCAACATTTGCAGCATTCCCACAAGATTGATGTTGTTATTGTTTGTGAAACATGGTTAAATGACAATGACTGGAAACCAGTTCTGTCAAGGTATAAATCATTTTACTGTAACAGACATTCTAACAAAAAATCAGGTGGAAGGGTTATGATAGGGATTAAAGATTGTTATGAGATCTGTAACTATTACACGTTCAGTAAAATGTAATGTCTTTCGGCTTTTCCCAGTTAGGGGTCGCCACAGCGAAACTTCGGTCTGCTCATGATTGGCAGTGGATTTTTACGGTGCCTAGTTGCTAGCCCGATACCCAACCTTCAAAGAAGGCATGCCCATTCACACACACACCTTCCTGCATGTCTTTATACATCACTCGACCATGGGGAGGACATGCAGACTGCACACAGAAGGCGCTCCAGCCGAGAATCGAACGGGAGAACCTCTTGCTGTGAGGCGACAATGCTAACCGCTGCACCACTGTGGCCATATATATTCCAGGCTTGTCTGTATTGCCACAATTACACAATCTATATTATTAGTGTTATCACTGAACATGTAATAGAACATGTAACTATTACATGTTCAGTGATAGCACTAATAATATAGATTGTGTAACTGTGGCAATACAAACAACCCTGGAATATATAACTATTGTTATTATGTATAGACCACTTATGTCAAGTGCTGATAACCTAGAAGAAGTCATACATTTCTTATTTAAAACATGGGATGGAAGAAAAATAGTGGCTGGGGCCTTAAATTTACCAGTAACAGACTTGAATAATATTGATTCAATGACATTAGTAAGGAAATTATTTACAGTGTATGTTCAGGAACAACAATTGCTTGAGACTGTAAAAAAGCCTACCAAGGAATGGAACATACTAGACATTGTTTGTGTTCCTAAAGAAATGAGTTACTTCATGTCAAGTTTTACTACCATTCACATGCAATGATCATGGGGTTATTAAGGTTAATTTGTTACTAGGTAATTCTGCCAAACTGAAATCTAAACCAATGCACAGAAGATTAATAACAGAGTATATGGGAGCAAAACAGTCATTATGTAAAAGTAATTTGGAGTGATGCACTCAGTGGAAAAACTGCAGAAGGAATGTGACAAGTTTTGAAAGACAAAGTGCTTGAATGTAAAAAAAAAAAATAAAATAAAAATGCTACAGCATTGCACACCAACAAGTAAACTGGTAAATGAAATGACCCCTAATGAACACTACCCGGATGTATTCTAACAGTAGAGACAGCCGTGGTAGAATAGTGATCTTCATGGATGTACAAAGCACAGGGAAACCAATGATACTATTTCTGCTTTCTCTGTGCTTCATACGTCTGTGACAATCACTATTTTACTGCGGCTGTCTTTTCTGTTAGACTACAGCCAGGTAGGGATCGCTGCATTTACCAGTTTACTAGTCAGCATACAATGCCATAGCATTTCTGCTATTTGGCAGCACTGCTCTAAGGTGAAGTGGTGCTGTGGTCATTTGGTTTCAGTGTAGTAGCTTCTGGGGAAATGTCTCCCGACCTACATGACAGAACCCACCTAAATACATAAGCTGTAGTAGGAGTAAAAACATACAAATTAATTAAATGTGTTGATTCTAAAAAAAGTATTATCAGACAAAACATATTATATATATATTTATAACATCTTATGCAGACCATCATGGTGCCACAAAGAGGAGATAGATTGTCCAGGTAACATCCAAGTAACTTCAGATACTGAAATCAAATTAGATTATATTACATTGAAAAAGAACTATGCAAACTAGATACAAATAAAGCTCAGGGAGGAGACAGAATTAGAAATAATGACTTAAGAACACATCATTACGAAATTACAGTGTCATTATATTTGTTATTCACTAGCTCATATAAATATGGGGAGATTCCTCAACATTGGAGACATGCACTTTTTAAAACTGTCTTTAGAGAATGTGAATTAGTACATACCTAGTTATACAGACCCATACGTTTACTTTCTTGATGTGGAAAAATAATGCAGAAGGTTATACTGGATTAACTATTGTCAGAAATGGAAAGGATGGGACTTGAAACCATATATCAGAACAAATATGTTGAAAATAGATCTATCACCACCTGTAACATGATGTTTTATAACAATATAATAACAGCTACAAATGAAAAAAATGTGCTGTGATGTAATTTATATAGATTTAACTTTTTATCATTTGAAAGGGTCATACACAAATGTTGATCAATAAATTAGAACAGCTAGATATTGATGTACTCTTGATAAGATGGAGAGCTGCATGGTTTACAAGTAGGACTTGTCAACTATCATACAGCAACTGGACAAGTGAAAGTTATAGTCAGGGTGTCCCACAGAGCTCGCCCTGGGCCCATATTTGTTTAGGCTGCAACCTTCAGATCTATCTATTTCATCTGAGATGTTCTATAGTCTGTATGCAGATGGCATAAAAATTGGTAAACTGATTACATGGGTTACACATAAGGAATATCTGTAAAAGAACTTTAATAAATTGCCATTTGGTCACAAAATAATAAGATGCTGATAAATACGTCAACAACTAAGGATATGAAATTTGGGAAATATGAACTGAAAGGTGAGTATTTAATATAGTACACAGTAGATGAAAGAGTAGATTCATTTAATGACCTGGGGTATATTCAGCTTTGAGTTTTTCTAATCATATCAACCAATTGCTTAATTCATATTTCTTATTTGCAATGGTGATGGAAATATTTAATTCCTTTCTTATTTGCAATGGTGATGAACAGGTTGACAGACGAGATCGGACTATGATGTTTGCAGATGCCATTGTGATCTGTAGTGAGAGTAGGGAACAGGTTGAGGAGACTTTGGAGAGGTGGAGATATGCTCTAGAGAGGAGAGGAATGAAGGTCAGTAGGACTAAGACAGAATATATGTGTGTAATGAGAGGGAGGACAGAGGAATGGTGAGGATGCAGGGAGTAGAGTTGGCGAAGATGGATGAGTTTAAATACTTGGGGTTAACAGTTCAGAGTAATGGCGAGTGTGGAAGAGAGGTGTAGAAGAGATTTCAGGCAGGGTGGAGTAGGTGGAGAAGAGTGTCAGGAGTGATTTGTGACAGACCAGTACCAGTAAGAATGAAAGGGAAGGTCTATAAGAGGGTAGCGAGACCAGCTATGTTATATGGGTTGGAGACAGTGGCACTGACAAAAAGGCAGGAGTCAGAGCTGGACGTGGCAGAGTTAAAGATGTTAAGATTTGCACTGGGTGTGACAAGGGTGGACAGCATTAGGCATAAGTATATTAGATGGTCAGCCCAGGTTGGACGGTTTAAAGACAAAGCCAGAGAGGCAAGATTACGTTGGTTTGGACATGTGCTGAGAAGGGATGCTGAGCATATTGGGAAAAGGATGCTAAGGATGGAGCTGCCAGGTAAGTGGAAAAGAGAATGGCCTTAGATAAGGTTTATGGTGGTGAGAGAGGACATGCACATGGTTTGTGTGACAGAGCAAGATGCAGGGGACAGGAAGAAATGGAAACGGATGATCCACTATGGCGACCCCTAACGGGAACAGCTGAAAGAAAAAGAAGAAGAATCAACCAATTGCTTAATGATCGCTATATAACTATAGGTTGTATAACATGATATATAAAGTCTAGGAAATCAGAAATGATGAAATCATTTATTGTTAGGTTCCAAAGACTCAAATCTGAGGATGGAACGACAATATGGAAACCTTGTAAGAAAACAAGCATGAGTGAAATGGAAAGAATACAGCAGAAATATACCAAAGGCATTCATGGATGTGACAATTTAGGTTATTATAAAAGAGTAAAATACCTGAACTTGTAGAGTGTTTCATTTAGATATTTAAGAGGAGACCTTATTCAGGTATATGGATCATTTAGTGACAACTATCTCTGGGAATGTTTGGGGTCATCAAAAACGAGTAGAAAATCACCAGATGTCCTATGTAGAAGATTCTCTGAGATAGCAGCTGATGCATGGAATTGTCTACCAAATTACATTAAAACAAACACTAGTTTAGACATTTTTAAGAGCAACCTGTATACTTATTATGGGAATTGCTGTTTTGCTATTGCGTCTATATTACTTGATCAAAAATTTAGGTTAGCGAATACCTAAATGTAGGCCTGGTAATATCAAAAGATTAAAATAGAGAACGGCTGATTTAACTTAGGGAATGAATTCCCTTGGCCACAAAAAAAAAAAATTTAAACCAAAATAAAGTGGGGACTTTGTCCCCCACATCCCCTAATGTGGGGGGCTATGCCACCAACACCCACCTAACTAAATATACCGACTCCAAGATCGCTCCACAGTTGTTACTATAGCCACTTCACCTGACACTTCCTTAGAGTTGGGTAAGGTAAGTAAGACATCATCTGCAAACATCATTGTTTTATAAATACATTGGTCATATATATTTATACCTCTTATCTTTGGGTTATTATGTATTAAAATGGCAAGTATTTCTATGGCCAGAGCAAATAGGATAGGGGACATGGGGCATCATTGTCTAGTACCTCTAGTGATCTGGATTGCTTTGGAAGTAAAGGGACCTCATTTGACATATGCTAGAGTATTTTCATATATTTTCTTTATCATTGTTATAAAAAAGGGGGGTCTAATAAGTGTAAGACTTTAAATAAATAACCCCAATTTAAGGAGTCAAAGGCCTTTTGAATATCTAGTCATATTATCAGTGCTTCATTGTTTCCTCTATTGAGGTAATCTATCAGTGTTAATACTCTTTTAATATTATCCTGTGTATGCCTTTTATGTATGAAACCAGTTTGGTCTTCATTAATTATTTTTAGATATTGGTATTTTCAATCTATTGACCATAATTGACATAAATAGTTTATAATCATTATTCAACAAAGAAATTGGTCTATATAAGTTGCAATGATTAGGGTCCTTATTCTCTTTTAATATAGGGGAAATTAGAGAATATCTCCAAGAATGAGGAATATTTGCTAATGTTTGAACTTCAAGAAAGGTTTTATGCAATAGAGAGATTATAGAAGAAGGGAACAATCTATAAATTTTGATAATTAATCCATCTATTCCAGGTGCTTTATTAGACTTACTTCCTTTAATCCCATCTATAATTTCCTTTTGAGAAATAGGTTTTTGTAGATCTAACTTAAGTTCCTCAGGAATTCTTGTTATGTTGGGAACTATATTCTCTAATTTCTCACATTCATTTGTACTTATTTTATCTTTATATTGCTCTGCATAATGATAATTCAAAGCCTCCAGAATGTCCCCTATGTCTGAGACTTTTTCCCTTTTCCCTTCATGAAATATACTATCAATGTTATTAATTTTTGATTGTATCTTAACTTTCATAGATAGGTTATAAAGATGCTTAGGAGAGGTAGCATAAGGATTTAATTTCAGTTTTTCCATAGCTAAATTAGTTTTGTGGGATAATATTTCATTGTATTTCTTATTTGCTTCTTGTATTTTCTTATTATCTGTAGCAATTAAGTTCTTATTAGATTTAAGAGATAATATTTGATTTTGGAGTTGCTGTAACTCTGAGTCCCATTCTTTAATTTTATTTTTGTACCACATATAGATAGACCTTAAGAGAATCCCAAACCATAATTGTGTTTGCTTCAGGTTTATAATTAATCACTAAGAAAAGCTGAAGTTCATAAGTTATCCAAGATTTAAAGTCTTTAATTTTTGTGATATATGAAGGACTCCTTGAAGTAATAACTAACTGATTGAATTCCAAGTGAATTGTTAACAACAGAGATTTATGATCTGAAAAGGGACAAGGTTGTATTGAAAAATTCAAGATTTTAGAATAAAGATCTTATGAGATATACATTTTATCTATTCTAGTTTGGGTACAATGTCTATAGTCCTGGTGTGAGAATAGTAAAGAATTTGGTCCCAAAGCATTAAAGGTGTCTTTTAATTTAACATTTATGTCCATTTTTTAACTGTTTGGCTGAGGACAATAGTCTAGGAGATGTTCTATTCGTAGTTTCTGTAATATCTGTGATACAGTTGAAATCACCTCCTAGTATACTATTTCATTTAGAAGTAGTTGTAATAAAGTCTAAGTGTTTCTTAGCTAGTCCAACCCCCTTACCTGGGAACCAGTATAAATTTACCAGGGTCCAAATTCTATTGTTAAACTTAAGTATAACTAAGACCATGAGTCCATCATTATCTACGTTTGTAAATAATTTGGGGATTTAAAAAAGTCTTTTTTCATAGAATTGTTACTCCTCTGGTCTTATTTTTATAAGAAGATTGAGCAAGTATTGTGTATTCTTTAGGGTCCCGCATACATATGCCATTTATTTTAAAGTGTGTCTCTTGGAGAAAAACTACTTGAGCCTTGTTTAGTTTAAGATACCTTAGTAGGTTGGCTCTCTTATATGGGTTGTTTAAGCCATAAGTATCTAAGGATATCAAAGTTAAATCCATATCATAATTCTTTAAAGATAACAAATAATAAAGGAACTTGTATTACTAGAATCCTGTATAAATAATACTCTTCCTGAATAGACAACAGAATATCAGTTGTTGTATTTCTATTTATCTCAATCGAAATAACTTTCCCCATGAAAGATAAAAGTAAAACAATTGTGTCAGACATTTCAAAACTAGAACAACAGTTAAATAACAAAAAAAAAAATGCATATTTCACTCTGATATAAACTTTAATACACCCTATACATGGAATGAGATATATTCCTAGTCTAGCAAACAAAACTAAATCTGCTAGACTACCTATCCCAACCATCAACCTTTGTTGGTTAGAGCCCATGAAAACAAAGTAAAAAATGGAGAATATATTATAAATTAAAGAAAAATAGTAGTGATAAACAACTAATCAGATATTAATTCCAGTTAGGTTTTAGAGATGAGTTACATACACTATTATTAGAAACATTAAACATTTATAAAGTAATTATTTACTAAGGAAGCAAGAGACATATTAGGATATATATAATCTGAATTTAGTGCTTAATAGACTAAGGAAACATTAGCTTTATTAACAATCTAAATGATTACCCCAAAATACCTAAGCATGTCATCTGTATTAGTTCTAATAAAGACTTCAAAATGGCAGAACAAATCAAAGAATCATTTAGCACTTGTATTTACTTGCCCTCTGAATAAATCTTATCATGACAAACTCCCACTAAATAAAAACGTCACAAGAATTGGGTGTCACCACAAAGTGAGTGTGTATCATTCCCAAAAGATGTTAACATAGATTCTTAGAAATATTCCATAAGACATATTTGTCCTTAATTAATTCCTAAACTTTTGGAATAGCAGATGTTTAAATGACTGACTAAAATCAATAATAATTAACTGGCATCAGTTAATATGACAAAAATTAGTAAAACACATTTTTATATAAAACTTACTATGGATAGCAGGTCCTAAAAGTGAATGACATTCAAGACAGATTTAAGATAGAGATAGCTGTAAATATCTACCATAGTAATAGGGTAATACTGAAACTCATAACTTGTTTGTGGTGTTATTACAAGTCATAGATATTACTGAGCTCTTTCCCTGACATAAAATGCTAATATACTAAAAAACATGACTTTATAATAACTGAAAACATGACATCTGAAACATAAATAATATCTAAGATACAATAAGAAAACCAATATATCAAATGCAAAGTAATTATAATTCAATCAAAATTATTCACACATATATTTGTTAGGATTTAGTATGGTGTTTGAGTATCCTTACAGTTATTACCATTAGTCATAATCATTTCGTGTAAATGTATAAGCCTATACTAAACACTTGCTACCTGCATAGGAAAGTTATTTATAAAGATCTATTTATAAAAAAACTCTAGTATATTCACTAGAAATAGTGGATATAATTGTTTACAAGAAAAAATAGCATTTCTGTATGTATTTGATCACAAAATATAGTCACTATTCTAAAAGGGAACCATGAATAGGTATGCAGACAGTGTAGCTCATAATTCTTATAAGAGAAGCCTACTATGCTATATTAACCAATCAAAGACTTGACATTCACAATTAGGCTTGCATTTACACATTAGATGTAATGTAATCTGATCTGCCTGCAGATAATGCATGATGTCACGAGCTAAGTAAGAAAGCTTCACTTCTTAAATTTCAAACTGACATTTTCCCACCTGGCATGCTACACAGTACAGTTTCCTAAACTCACTTTAACTGTATCACAAAGTCTGCTTATTTACAGTAACTAATGCAAAGTTTAACTGTCAGATACTTCTAAACAGTAAAATAACATTCAATACACAAGAAATCACCTTCGGACATCACAAACCATACAACACACATAAAAAAAAACAGTTTCATACAACCTTTCCCATAACTAAACTCTATATAACCAGCAAATTTAGAACATCTGAACAGAGTAATTTAAAAGCATTCCAAAAAAAAAACACACCTCTCCCATTACATAAAAACTTTCAGATCTCAGCTAAAGCTTCTAATTAATAAGCAGAACAGTCCATAAATTCATGTCATCATTCTTATTTTAAATACAAAGTCATTTTCTGAAGCAAGCACTTACAAGGAACACCAAGCACAAACAATCCATATCACAGAGACACTCAGACAGCTACAGACATCTAGCAATAAACCACTGCTGCTAAGCAGATATATAAGAGATACATACTGCTAAAAATACAGGAAACATGGTGTCTCTGCCAGATTCAAGTTGAATAGAGCAAGTCCATTGCCAATGAGAGAGAAAACAGTACTTTAACATTAAACTCTACAGGAAACATAACTTGTAACCATTTAAAAACCTTGTGCCATAAAACATACATGCATATAACTATCAGAGACCCAATTTATGTCAAAAGCTGGCAAACAGTTTTTTGTTCACACAGGTACCAATATTTATTCTGAAACAATCAGAAGTTATAAATATTAAAGAAAGTAGTTAATATATACTAAATCATAGATATGCCCTGTTATCACAAGTACCCAAAACAGTTTTGATAAATTAATCTAAGCAGTGACTATGCCTGTGTAATAACTCAGAAGAGAATTTAGCAGGGCAAGGGGCTATATATTATTTGAAATAAAGCATGTCATCTTAAGGTCATAAAAACAAAGATAGCTTACTGTTCAATTATATCACTCAATAAACCAGTAATATCATACTAATATACTAAAAAGCATAAACAGATATTTAATTTATATATGAACAAAAAAGTATAGAAATGAAAAAAGCAAAAAGTGAAAGAAAAACAATAAAATATTGTCATGACATACCTTACTTGAAAAATTAGCAAGTTTAAAACAAATTAAAGTCTAATTGCAGTAGATGCTTTGAGAGATTTAATGTGAACAGCAATCTTTGACTCGGTTTTTTGTTTTTCCTTTTTAACATCAGTCCAAGAAGATTTATCAGTAACTCTCTTCAGAGATGCAGATGCCCATTCCATATCTTCAGGTAAGGAAATAATGTTATTGTTTTAATAAAGGGAGTGGCTTCCTCTAGGGCATTAAATGATCTGATTTCATTCTGATATAGGATGTGCATTCTAGCAGGAAAGACAAGCTGAATTTTGATGTTATTCTGCTTTAACAGTTTTATTACTAGCCAAGCTTTTTTCCTCTGTTCCAAAACCCTGGTAGAATAGTCATTATCAAACCTAATTGGGTTTTGATTAAATTTTAATGGGCTTTTCCTCCAGGTAGATTTTAGGACCAACTCCTTGTCTAAATAAGATAGAAACTTTATGACTATTGATCTGGGAGGAGTAGAGGAGGATGTTGACACTGGCTTTCCTAATGCTCTATGAGCCCTTTCAATACCAAAGGACAGACCCTCCTTTAAATCTAAAATATCTGGAATCCAGGTATTCAGGAAAGAAATTATATCTTCTCCTTCAGCTCTCTTAGGGATGCCAAAAGTCATTATATTTCACCTTCTCTCCCTGTTTTCCAGGTCATCTACTTTATTGAGAAGCCAAGTATTTTGTTTGATGAGGAAATCTTTCTGGCTTTCTTCTTCCTTCAGTCTTCCATCAAGATCATTCAGGGATGCTTCTACGTGTGTTATTCTGGATTGATGCTGCTGTATAAGTTCCTTGAATCTGTTTGTTTCTGACAATTTTCCTTGAGGTTTTGTAAATTCTCCATAAAATCATCCATTTTTAGTGAGAGTTCTTGTAGAGCAGATGTCACAAGCTGCATTTCTTTTTTTAAAGCCATCCCAGAATGAGAAGTCTTCAAAGTGCTCATCTCCACAAATGATATATTCTCCTTTATAATTTGACAGGAAAAAACTTTCCCAAGTTCACCAAAGATACTAATAATATAGTTTATACTTTCATCTATCAATTCTAAGTATTTTGTTAAAATAAAATAAGTTATTTCCTGTTTTTTATACTAGTTTCATGGAGCTCTGAAAACCTGCTGCTATCAGTTGGCCATCTTGGCTCCACCCCCCCAACATGATTTTTTAATGAAAGACAAAATAAGTTCCTTCTTAATTCTTTGGATATCTGAATGATTGTTATGATCTGCCTTCTTGATCTGTTCTCGGGATCATCCATTTTATTATTTTGCTTAATAGATTCCACATGAATTTTATGAGTTTCAATTGTTATGTCTTGAACTTGTTCCTTCAACATTTTTAAGCTTTATTAGTGAAGATTTTACTACATTTATGATGATGCTGGCTGACTGATGTTTTCTGTACATCTGTTTCCATAACTTATAGCTTTCAGGAAGTATGATAAGCTTACCATCCAGAGAAGACTGCTTGGCCATTTAAAAATAGACTTCCTTTTCCTTTTTTTTCATGGTTTAAAATACCTGAATGTTTAAAGAAAATACACGGTTTTCCTCACTGAGTTGAAATTAATTCTGACAAGAGATCAACTAGGTTATGAGTCACCATCTTGAAAGTCGAGACACTCCCCCAAATTGAATATAAAGCTTGTAAGATAATGTGTCAGACAATTATTGCTAGGGAATGGTTTTATAAACACATTTTATTTTACCTAATAGGAGATCAAAGTTCTGCTGAATTAATGCCTGTTAAAAATGCTTAGACAAATATTTTCAGTATCTGAAGTAGATAAATGTTTAGTTTCCTTATATAAAGCATATAGAGTAAATCAAAATGTACTCTAGTAAGTTAGCTGGATTCAAAACTACTCACTCTTGTGATAGTAACTACATTTTATTAATAGTAGTTTTGGTTTTACATTAGATGAAAGATAGATATTTGTCATATTTATTAGCACTTAGGTAGTTATATCAACTTTTTTGCTTTCACAGATTGATGACAGAAAATCCTTGAATTCTTGTTTTATGATCTGATCAAATTTAAATGAATTCATTGTTATTTACTTACATGAATTTCTCATGGAGTAAATGTAGAGCATGAAGGTCTCTAATTCTAACTTGGTGGATTTTTTAAAGTTTAGATCACAAATAAATGCAACAGAGCCAGATATAAGGATTCTTAGTGGAAAATATAGGATATTGGAAGATGTAATGGGTGACTTGATTGCAAACTAATTTTTCAAGTATTTTACCAATTATGGGAAGAACGGAGATGACACAGAAGTCAATGGCATAGAAGGTGTTAGCCTTTTGGGGTAGGGTTTAACAATGACTGTTTTCCAGATATCTGGCATTGCCTTGAGTTAGGTAGAGATTATACATGTGTGTGTGTGTGTGTGGGGGGGGGGGCTATGAAGTTTTTACATAGAAGTAAGAATCATGGGAGAAGACTATCAGGACCAGCAAGTGACTCAGTTTTTAATTGTTCAAATAGTGGCGCTATGTGTTTAGCTTTGATTGCTGTGAAATGGAATGTGGGAATACAGGGTGGAGGAGAGACAGAGGTTAGAGGGAGATTAGGGGTTATTAATGAAATCAGGGATGGGAAGTATGCTGAAGTGGATACCAAAATCAGTGGCTGTGAGATGAGATGAAGAGGAATTGGTATTAGTTGAATTAGTATAGCCTGTTAGGTGGTTGACTTCTGCCAAGGTGAGTTGAGAAGGGAAGACTGATGCTTTTTCAGAATGTGACATTTATATCACCTGATTGCCTGTTTAACTAGATTTCATAGCTTTATTTAGTGCTGCCTGAATGTCAAGGATATTTTTCAAAGTATGTCAGGATTGTCCATGAAGCTAAGAAGGCATATCAGCTTGTATGTGAGCCAGCTGATTTTTCACCCTGAACCCATGTGCAAAATGGGACATGGGGTCGTAGGTGGATGGATAGAGATATTTGACTTTCGGAAAGACTGCATCCTGGGGTAAGTAAGAAATTGTGTTTGCTGAATGTTGCAGTGGTTTGGATCAGTAGAAAAGAGAGTAGGAGACCAACTTAAATAGGCTAGAATTGTCTTTAGTTTCAGAATGTTGAACTGGGATTTGTTCTGGAAAGATGGGGGTGCACATTGTTTATGTCGTTAGATATATGTAAGCTGATTGGACAATGGTCTTTAAAGGAAGGGTATGAATGAACATTGGAGAGCTAGAGTTAGGCATATTTGCAAAAATAAGATCAAGATGTGAGTATCTGAGTTGTCCAAACTGTCTGTGGGATTCATGAACAATCGTGTAGGCTTTATGTGAAGTCTACATGATGTTTACATGTTAAAGCAATGAGCAGCAGCACTAATCACATATGCATACTGCTCATCATGCTTATATAGATACAGGCATGTTTTCATGACCAGCAACAGTGTTGGTGGCAGGAAAACATGTACAGCAGCACAAGCGCACAGTAAACAAACAATCTTGGTTATGGGCAGACCTATTGAGCATGCTCCCTCGGACAGCACTAAAAGCTACATAGGGCAAATAATGCAAGCTGTGCCAGGGAAAGTGTACTGAGTGAAAAGTGTACATAAATCTAATGTATAGTTACAGAAATAACGAAGAGAGGAGGGTAAACAGCATGGACAACTACAATAGATGTGTTACAAGGCAGGAAAAGTGTACTGAGAACGATGTGCACAGAAATCAAAGAGATGTATACAGAAATATGTATGAGGAGGCAGGAAATGTTCAAATTATAGTAAGATAATTGATGTGAAGGTGTTTATATGACCAAGACAATTTTGTAATAATAAAATTGTGCAATATGCATGTCATAATAATTAATGGTGGTCACACTTCCTGAGCAAATATAGGTAAATAAAAGCAGCCATGTTTATTATAGGATGTGACAGTTACACAAATTAACATTGCAACAGAGAGGATTACATGACATATAAATGACACTAACATGTTGATGTGACAGCTAGCAATGACTGTACATACATTATGGGATACTTGCATAGTGTGCATTTCATCAGTACATTTTGTAACATACAAATGGCTTAGAAGCCACAATGTTCTTTTGCAAGAATTGAACTAATTCCATCAGTGTTTCCACTGACCTGTGTATCAACTCCATATGCCACAGAACTAGGTCTAAGATAACAGGTAAGAGGAGGATCGCCCTTAAAGGGAATTATGCATTTAAGTTTTATAATGGTTATGCATCCCATATGTAGGTGTGTTTGTTGTGTTACAAATGTCAGAGCAGAGTGTCATATAAGTAATACCCTTACATAAGGCACCTGTGGCTGACACAGGTATTGTGTAGACAGATAAGAACAGATCAAACACCACACTATGATTTAATGTATGCCCCAAAGCTGTGTATTATTGGCATCTGCCACAGGAAGTAGCAGTAGATATTGTCACAAACAAATTAAATTAATGCATGAATTAAGGAAGGCTCCCTGATAATAAATGTTATATTAGCATGTCAGACTGATGACAATTAAATAAATATGCTCAAGTGTCCACAATTGTGATTATTCCTATATCACTGTTCCCTGGTCAAAGATGGTTTCTCTGTATGTTTTTACACATACCACCTGAGAACTGGAGCACAGTCATGTACATTACAGTGCTCAATGCATGTGCCACAGTAGCACTCTCACCAACACTGGCTGAAAAAAATGTCTACTGCCATGAAATCAAAGCTATGTTCACAAGTGTCCATGCAACATATCAATGGATAAGACTGATCTGATGCAATAGTTGCAGTAAGACATAAGTATATTAACAAATGAATCCTTATGCTAGACTAGAACATCAAGCTGTACAAATCCTTCAACTAAAATATGGCTATTAATCATATGCACCACAGTGGAACTGTTATCACAGCTGTTGAAATCCACCTGTGTGAAGTTACTCAATCAGCTGTACTTTATTTTCCCATATTTTTTATCTGCTAAAATGGATGGGGAAGGCACCACAAGAGGTGACAACATACTGGACCTGATCATCACCAACATGGGGGATCAGTGCTCCACACCAGAGGTCAACCCCTCGCTGGTAAGATCAGATCATAAACTAATCACACTGGACATCCACATACCGACCCCTCCCCAAGTCAAGGAAGTGATCCCTGGGGTAAACTTTCTGTTTCCAATCCACTCATCAACGTTTCTCTTGAAGAGGGTTAGTGAGGAGCTCTGCCTAATATAGATTGGAATCTTGTTCCAGAGCATGGAAAATCTCTGGGACAGGAATCTATCCCTCCAGCACGTTCTATTTATTGTTGTCGGGAGGTTTAGATCCCTGGAGCATGTGGCTCAAGGGGATATGGTTTTCTTTAGGTGGAGCATGTCCATCAATTCTGGGTTGGACATGGCCTTGTATGTCAGGAAGAGATCACCTCTGAGTAGGCGTTATGCAACTGAGTACAGCTGGAGTTTCTTCAGTTGAGCTGCATAGGGCATCTGCTTGAGGTCAGTGATCCTCTTGGTGAGGTACTTCTGTGGTCTTTCCAGTTGTTGCAGGTGTCTTGTAAGGTACATCCAAAATGGGGCACTGTACTCTATGATGGGTCTGACGAGTGATGCGTAGACTGGCCCAATGACCTCTTTCGATCTGGATGCAAATCCTTTTGTGATTAGGAGGGCCACATAGAAGGACTTTCTAACACTTTGGCAATGTGATTATCAAAGGAGAGGTTACTCTCTACTTGGATCCCCAGATCCCTTATTACATCTTCCATATTTAGGGGGCTAGCACCTATGTGATTGTTTGTGGGTACTTTGTTTTTTTCCAAAGGGGATGAATATGCACTTTTTGGCATTTAGCTTGAGGCCATCGTTTTGACACCAGGTATCTGTCTCAGTGAGACCCTTTTGGAGGATGTCTGTGTCAGCCAGAGAGTCAGTTATAGCCCCTAGTTTGCAATCGTCTGCAAACTTGGTCAGCCATAGTCCTCCTGTGCTTGCCTGTACCTATGAGAAGTATATGCCGAATAGGAGAGGTCCTGGGACTGAGCCCTGGGGAATGCCACTTGTAACTGATTTAGAGTCAGACCTAGCTCCCACAACTCTTACCATGTGGGTTCTGCCCATGAGCCAGTTGGCAACCCATCTCGTGATGTAGGGGTTTATGTTTAGGCTGGTGAGCTTGTCTATAATACCTGAGTGGGGAATGGTTTTGAAGGCCTTTGTGAGGTCTATGTAGGCTGTGTGGACCACCTTTCCCTCATCTATAGCCTTGGTAACTGTCTCAAAGAAGTCCACCAGGTTTAGGAGGCATGATCTACCCTTAACAAAGCTGAACTAAGTAGGGTCTAGTGTTTGGAGGTTCCCAATGTCTCTGTTAATGAGAACCGTGATGATGCACTCCATAGTTTTGCAGACCAAGCTAGTCAGGCTTATAGGGCAATAGTTCCCAGGGTCCGTTGTGGCTCCACTTTTGTGGAGCAGAATAACCGTTGTGGTGCACCACTCAGTGGGCATGTAGCCTGTGGAAAGGCTGAGTTTAAACAGTGTGTTAGGTGAGGGGTTAGTTCATCTTTGAGCTCGTGTAGGACGCAGCCTGGGACACCGTCCGGTCCCACTGATGTTGTTTTTGGCTTTCGAGAGGGCTGTTTTAACCTGAGTGTCTGTGATTTCAGGGGCATTACATTCTTCTGGTATAGTTATGGGCCCTTTTGGGGGTGAGAGGGGGGGTGAAGTTTGCACTGAACCTGTCTGCCAGGATGTTGACTATATCAGTCGGTTCAGTGTATTTTGTGCATTCTGCACCAACTCTGAGCAGATCTGAGAAATGCCACTTAGATTCTTGACATAGCTAAAGAATGCCTTGTGGTTATCTTTGGAGTCCATGGCAATTCTTCTTTCGAAGCTAGCCTTGGATGATTTTTATGAGGGAACATAGTTTCTTACTGATACTGATCAGGGATGTCTTCCCTTCTCTGGATTTTACTCTTTTCTGTACTAGTTTCCTCCTTCTATTGTATATCTTGTTTATGGCAGGGGTCCACCAGACTGATTTCCTTTTCTTGGAGGAGTGAGTCTTGGTTTTGTTTGGGATAGCATGATCCATACATTCTTTTAGGTGCCCGTAGAGTGCATTAGTAAAGGATTTTGCAGCTTGAACAGCATTGTTCTTTAACATGGGGACTTTGAAACTTCCCACCTCGGTCTTAAGTAACGTGACGTTTGCTTTTGAAAAGTTTTTCACGGTGGTTTCTTTGACCGGGGGTGGTGGCAGAATGTGGATATCCAGAGTGATTAGTTTATGGTCAGATGTAACCAGCAAGGAGTTAACCTCCATTGTGGAACACCGGTCACCCATGTTGGTGATGACCAGGTCCAATATGTTGTCACCTCTGGTGGGGATGTTGACCAGTTGATCCAGGGCATTTGAGTTTATAAATTCTAGGAAATGTTGGGCAAGGGAGCTTGTACTTGAGTAGTTCTCCCAGTTAATGTTTGGGTAATTGAAATCACCCAATATCAGGGTGTTTGGTAGGACCTTTATGTTTCCCAGTGTCTCCAAGAATGTGGAGTGAGGGTCTTGGGACATGGTGGGTGATCTGTAGCAAGCTATAATTTGAATAGCAGTTTTGCCCATTGTTAGTTGCAAGTGGATGATCTCTGAAGCATCGTGCTGTGCCACTAACCTGGAGGTGTGGGTATCCTTGATGAATATGGATACTCCCCCGCCTTTTGTATTTTGGTTTGGGTTCTGTGGTTGAAATGTATGGTATGAGTTGTAGCCTGGTAGTGCTGGGGTGCTCTCTAGAGCCTTAAGCCAGGTTTCTGTTACTGCACATATATAGATTTTTTCCATACTGAGGAGTGCCTCGAGTGTGTGCATTTTGAGGTTTAGACTTCTGGCATTGAGTAGTATCACCCTGAGTTTTTTGTTACTTGTGCTATTTACGGCAGTGGGTTTGTCTTTTGAGCCTTGTCTAGAAAAGGCACTATGGGGTTGGCAAGAGCCTTGGCCAGTATTCAAAAGCCTAAGTGTGACAGGTGCAAGCCATCTCTAGTGAAGTAGCATGGCATGTCGAGCATGTCATCCCAGGCTGAAAGACACTGGATCCCCTTTGAATGACACCAGAAGCTTAGCCAATTGTTGAAATTGATAATTTTTTCTCTATACCATGGTATTATTCTTGGTGAGGGCAGGATGCTACTCAGGGTCAGGGTCATACCGGCCTGGGCTATGTGATCAGAGAGCTCCTCCATGTCTCTTTTCATGTAGTTCAGGGTGGTACAGCTCAGGTCATTCACACCAACATGGACAATGACAGAGTCAAATATTTGTACTTGTTCTGGAGTGACCTGAGTGCTTGTGTTATGTGGCAGATCCTGGCACCCGACAGGCAGCTAACAGTAACCTTCTCCTTGTTCAGCCTAGTGAGTGGGACATCAGTATGCCTGACTATAGAGTCACCTATTACTAGTGTGTTTGGTATGTTATTTTGCCTTAAGGGCTGTGATTGCGTGGCACACTGGTTTTGTGAAGTATGTGTTTCATGGCTTGTGTTGTGGGGGTGGAGGTTGCTCTGATGTCTGCTTTGGAGGTCTCTGTCACTTTTGCAGATTTTTATTTAGAGCCTCTGAGTATGTTTTTGTGTATTTATGTGTGTTTTTTGCCGGTGCTGGTTTCATAGGTCTATGTGAGACTGGTGGGGTGATGCAAGTAATTCCCTTCTTCTCTTGACTGCCTGGTCCAATCTTGGGTTGAGAGACCTTAGCTTCCAGTTTGGCTGTATAATTGCATCTCTCACATGTATTAGTGTTTGGTGGAAGGAGGAGAGGGTTGTCTGTGTACATGAGGCATTTGTAACATTGCCTCAAAATGCCCAGATTCACCAGTTGGACCAGAGAGTACACCTGAAACTGCTCTTTGGACATACCCAGATAGATACAGTGAACTGTTTTACTGATTGGCTGGTACGGTCGAATAGAGAGCATTGTCCTTCTCTACAGTATGGGGGGGGGTCTAGTGCTAAGGTTTATTAGCGTTTGCTATGAGTTTTGAGCAAGTGCCGGGATGAGAAGTGAATGGTTTGAGTGCTTAAGTTGAAAGTTTGTCTAGTTCCAAGGGAAAAATTGAAGAGTAGACTTTGTGGAGTTGGGAATAGTTATATGCTAGCTAACCAACGCCGCCCGGCGTGCAAAACCACGCAAATGCGGGTTTTATTGCAGGGAAATGAAAGAGATAGAAATTAGCCAAAAATGGCCAATAAACTACTAAGTTCTGGGCTGAAACCACTCCTCCAGGGACAGATAGGCTGCTCAAAGCTCCCTGTCTCCCAGTGAACAGAGAACCTTCCTTCTATCCAAGTAAGGTATGGGCAAACACAGAAATGTGAAACACAGCCCTGAATTCAGCACTAACCTGAAAACTGGACTATACTAGCTTAGAAAGGCAAGAAAACAAGTATTTTTTTTTGTTTGTTTTTTTTTCAGAAAATAAAGCAGATACAATCAAAAAAACACTTTAAATGCACAGAAATGGCTATCACACTTGAGTGTGTAGCCTACAACAGTTAAACAGGTAATTTAAACATAAACACCAAAACGACTTTGTTAAAGTGCAGGCTGTAAATTAAGTACAATATGTAGCCGAAACATGTTTTTTAAATCACAGAAACTCTAGAAAATCGGTGTTTTAGGCGGAATTAGCTAAAGGCAGCAAGAAAATGCAGAAAAATTATACTTAATCACTCCAAAGTCCCTCTTTTGTCTCTCTGCTGCTGTAGAACTCTGCATGGCACCAGGCAGGGGCTTGCTGAGCTGTATATTACGTCTGTTGCCCTTTCCAATATGCACACCTCCCCAGATTAGTGTATTTATACTGCATTCTATGTACCTTTGATGATGACCACAGATCCGTTATTTTAGTATGTCAAAAACATGTTGTAGTATAGATTGCATTGAGTACACTTTTCTATAATGTGCTACTACTGCATTCATTGCAATAATTTTAGCCCTATTGATCACTGTAGCTGTGTGCGCAATATCATAGAGCAAGTTTGCCCTTGGGTAAACTTGTCTGCATGTTCTATATGCATTTGTGCTGCTTTACATGGTTTCCTAACAAGCAACACTTGCTGGCCACAAAACATTGCTTGTATCAGTGTAAATGTGATGCATGGTATGCATATGCAATTAGCAATGCTGCTCATCATGCAAACATGTAATCTCCATGTAAGCTTAGTGTGAAGCCTAATCCCTGGGACTGGACTGTTTATTTTGAGCTAACAAAGTAGACCTAGTTGACTCTGAGTATTATTGTGTGATGTGAGCCAAATCAAGGGAGATTCCTTGCATGTATTTGCTAAAGATTTGTTATAAAATGGAAATCATCTTAAGTAAATTGAAAGATTTGTACAGATATATCCAATGCAGTGTAGAGTAGCAAGTGTTGTGTGTTATTAATTTTTTGTTGTTGCTTATACTTACAAAAGGCTGTATATAATATTAAAAAATAGGTCTACTACTACATGACAATTACTTTAAGGTATAGTTTTCTTATTTTATCATTTTTTTCAATTTGTGTTAAATAATCTAAATAATGCTATGTGGTCATGTTGTAAACAGTAAGTAGTGCAAATACAGGGGTCCTATTAGATGACCAAAGATGCATTCTTTCAACTGCGTCTTGGTCAAACTTGAAAAGACGAAAAGGCAAAATGACGAAGTAGCATATAAGCAAATTCTTTCCCTGGGAAAGAAATCGCATGGCTGTGTCCATTACTTTGCATTTTTCGTCACTGTAGTGCAATCTCGGAGTTGGTATATTTAAGTTGGGGGTGTGTGGGGAGTACAGCCCCCCACTTTATGTTATGTTTTAAGTGTTTTTTTTTTTTTGGAACAGCGATTTTTTTTTCCCTTGGAAAAAATTTCACTGTTCTAAGCATTTGAGTTTGTAAGCTTTCACTTACATGGGGTTGATAAATCATCTTTCGCTTTTCTAAGCATTCGATGATTTAATATAGACCCCAAATACAGCAGGAAAGCATATATTTTCTTAGTAGAAATTTTTGACCAGGAAGTAAAAAAAAAAAAAAACACTAAACTTTTATGTGTAATTCCTCTGATCAAGTACTCTGAGATAGCCCATATGCCAAATGAATGGTTTTAATGACAGCTTGGGCAGTAGTGAAAAAGGTGAAACACATCAGGATTGTGTGGAGAACCAGTGCAAAGTATCCCATAATATGGCATAATCTGCATCAGTATAAGAATAGCTATTATGTAGGTATAATATATATAATAATAATATATAAGACATGCAAAATGAGTGCAGCACTTATTAGAGAACCCTTGTTTTGCCACTGGTCCCACTGGTCTCTCTTAGAAGCATTCAACAATGAGATATTCTTGACCTGGCATTTTATGTAGCACAGAGTATCTCTCAGACATTGGTGTGGACATGTTTCAGTTTGTCAAAGATGGTATCTGGTATCAGATTTCTAAGTATGAGCTCAGATTTATTCTTCAGTAGTCCCATGGCAGGGCATAATCCTAGACTGGAGAATGCCAAGGTGGTACAAGTATTTTGCATATTTTTGGGGGGGAGTTTTCTTAAGTGTATTGTTTAGAGATTACTAAGTTTACTCATTATAAGGTACCATGTAGCTGTCTTTTATTAACTTTGTCCTACTGATAGATATAATCGTTGATAATCAGATGATCAATTTTTTGTTGTTGCAGCCTAAACTATATTTTTCACTGGGTTACCAGGAGAATGTCAGTTACTGAGGAAGTACTGAACTCATTGCATTGGCTTGTCTTCTCTTTGTGTCTGTTTGAATATTCTAGCTTATTTTATGGCTAAAACTATTGTACTATAATATTGATTCCAGGATCTGAAATTATACCATTGAATATAAAAGGTCAATTCCTAACACTTACACAGAAATAAATTAAATGTGCATTTTTCTTTTTAAAAGAAAAACATATATCCAAAATATGGGTTTATACAAGGTGCAGACTGACTATGTTTTCTAACTGTTGCTACTGCCTACATATGTATAGCACAATCAATTAAAAAAAAACATCAAAGCAACATGCTGAAGAATAATTTATATCACTCCAAGATTTTATGTATTTTTAATACTCCATTTTTTCAGCACATTGGTTTTGTACTACTTTGCATGATGAGGCATAGATCAGAGTTTTCCATGTTAATGATTTCAATTATTTAAATGCTATGCATTAAATGATTAAGTTATTCAATAAGAATATGTTACACTTCATAGCTGCTTGTATATGATGCCATAAGCCATGCCAGCTGACATGAAGCAGAAAAATGTTTGCATATGAGTAGCGGCTTCAATGCATTTGCCACTTTCTGCTCTTCATATTGTTGATGCACTTGCCTGACTCTAGAATTCATAATGTAATACAAAACATTGGCTTAGTGGTAATACAATACATGACTGAACATCCGTCGATTTTCAATTATTTGACTTAAAAGTCATTCTAGTAAAACACAAACTTCTGTGTAAATTTCAAAAATGTGGTATATTGCATATATAATTAATGCTCACTCATAAAGACATTTTACAAGGATTTCTCAGTGAAGCGGAAAGATATAGGATTTTGCAATATCACTTAATTAGATGCAATGTTCTGACAGAATGCCTTTGACCTGCTATTAAATACTCAAAACTGTGAATGCCTCCTTACTAAAAAGGTAAAAAAATAGATAAATAAGTGTACCAAATTTGTACAATGATTTGGATGGTTATTTCCTTCAAAAACTGCACATTTCTTAAACTGAATTCAATGTAGTTTTTATTCTATGAGTAAAAGTGATTTTTGACAAATTAGTTTCATGGATCAAGCATAACAGTATTGTCAGTCAGTTAATATGCTGCAAGGATATTTTGCCTGCAAGAAACATTACTGCATTTTGGTAACCTAAAACAAGCAGTACATTTAGAGACATAAAATAACTTCCATTTAATGCAAAGTTTTAGAGTAGTCTTACATCACTTTCTCTTGAAATTCATAATTATATTCTGGTTCTTTCAGGTATATATAGGAAAATAAAAGAAATAAGAATTCTAACCAATAACAGAAGATACACATCTATCTATCTGTCTATCTATCTATCTATCTATCTATCTATCTATCTATCTATCTATCTATCTATCTATATGAAACATTAATGTCAGCTGTGTATAGCTGACAACTGTTTTATCAACACAATTTGATCTGCAAACAGCTGATTGACAGTTGTGTGTGATTGCTACATTACTGAGGTTGGGGAATATGCCCTTTCCATCAAATTGTGCAGACAGAGATGGAATATATAATGAGCAAGTGGTGGGTGAACACAGCCTCCTACATGGACATGGGGTGCAGGATGGCTTACCCCCTGCAAAGGACATTGTTTTAAAGTTGTATGCTCTGAGGTTAGATCTTGAAGCATGCACAGTGCCATGTATATACACCTTTTTTCCAATGTTTTTAGTCAATGTTAGGAATATTGACACATGGGTATTTCAACATTATTAAGGGATCATTTGCATATATCCCAAGGGCCTCTATTACAGGAGGTTTATTGTATCACACAGTGAAAACTCTAGCATAGATGAGTTTTTTCCTTGCAGTTTTTACTGAATTGTTGTCTGTGTGATCTTTTTTACAGGTTTGGTATATATAATACATGTACACACAGATAGACGTATTACAGAAATGGAAACTGTGAATAGTGATAGTATAGATTGACATACATTTGGTATTCACACACACACACACACACACACACACACACACACACACACACACACACACACACATGCACACACGCACACACACACACACACACACACACGCACATGTGCGCACACATGCACACACACACACACACACACACACACACACACACACACACGCGCGCATACCTGTCTTTCTATAGGGATGTGAGTGTGTGTGTGTGTGTGTGTGTGTGTGTGTATATATACACACACACACACACACACACACACACACACACACACACACACACACACACACACACACAAACACACACACACGTGCATACTTACACATGTATGTATAGTTATTTGTGCTAACATGACTGGCTGAGTTTTTGTCCATAATTTTAGATTAACTTGTATATTATATACCAGCATGACTACCTATGATATTGTAAATAAGTCCTTACATGTTAATTAATAAGCTGTTTATAAAGAATGTCTTAAAGACTTGAACAGTTTCATTTTACATTTCTAACTACACGTTTGTGAAGAAAGGTTCTAAAGGCAAACTGTATCAGATTCAGCTGAACTGCAGATGATTTCATCAGAATGCTGACAGTTGCTATGTGCTACTGTCAGAAGATGAAAGACAGGACAGAACTTTACTAAACAGCTGTTGGTTGATTTTTAAAATATGAAAAGAAAAATAGAACTGGAACAGTCATTTCAGTTAGGCTAGTGTATAAAAGAGCCTGCTGAAGATAGTAGAAGTTAGTTACAGTTACAGTTGCCAGTAGTCAGTTGTCAATTAACAGCTATTTGCCAGTTGTGAGTAGTTCACAGAAGTACTGTGCAGTGGATACCCAAAAGGACTCACCAAGAACTGTAAGCCTGCCTTTGCTCTGTTTTAGTAATTTAGTTTAGATCAGGGACAGTGTTTTTTTAATCAAATAGGAACATCATAGCTAATCAGTTAGATCAGTTAGAGTATTTCTGAATGTTGGATTTCTATCCTACAGTACTGATTTCATTTCCCTGGTGATTAAGTTCTGTTTGTTTATTGGAAATTACTGTTTTATATTTTTAATCATTTTGGACATTATTAAATATTTTTATAAACTTAATTTGTGGCTGGTGAAACAATGTTTTTGTTTAGTGATTTGAGAGTGCTTATACAGGCCTTGATAACTTCCCAGGCCACTTCAAAAGCCTGGCTGCTTAGGTCATTTGCTACTATTTGTTTTAATATTTAATTTTCATAATTGGACACCCCTTTAAAAGGGCATGAAGACACTCTGATTGTTGGCAGCATTACCATATTATTTTAGGGAAGGGACACAGCTGGAAATCTGTGTCAGGCTTTCCCAGAAGTGTTTGGGTGTGTGAGATTTAATTTATTTAAGCATGAGTATATCAGAGGTCTTAAACTGGGACACATTGGTCTGAAGTATGTAATAAGGAGTTACGTTAGGGGTGGAGAGAAGTATACTGTCCAGTCCTGGACTATAGAGCGTGTTACTGTTGTGATCTTAGGGGAAAATTGTGAAATATTACTTCCGTTGAAGTAACAGTCTCTCATTGGAGTCAGTAGTGAGGACAGAAGCTCCATAGTTGCTGACCCAGGATAGTGATAGAAGTCAGATTATTTGGTGGCAATTCAGTGGGATAGTAACTGGATGTCACATTAATTGGTGCTAATGGTGTGGGATTTTTAATTGGACTTCAGCAGCCTGTTGGTAGTTGTCATTAAGCTGTGCACTCTTGACAGCCACAAAGTAAACACACACAATTTCAGATCAGCACAGTTTTATTTATTTTTAGTTAGTTATTCAGTGACAGCAGGCAAAGATGTCAGCAGAAGACTATAGTAAGCTGACACATAATCAGTTGGGCCACTCACATCAAGAAGTTGAATTCATTTTATAGTCATCTGTGGTACCTCAGCATTTTGCCTTCAAGGATAAGTCACAATCACATTCCAACTTCATATATATATAGCAGTGCCCCCTATTGATTGGTTACAAAACATTTCAAAAGCATTTAAAATTTTCTCCAAGGGGTCTTAACCTCAAGGTTAATCTGAATGTATAGAAAGCTGACTTGGTACTGCACCTAGTAAAAACCTGTTGTAAAAAAAGCTGTTATAATTTAATGTTTAACTTAGGTAATTTATACTATGTTTAGGGGATATAACTGTAATTTTTAATTGTGTTAGCTAGAAAATATGACAGCTTTTGACTGATGTTTTAACATGTTGTAATGAGGGATGGTAATTTTGTAATATGTATATGTTGGTAAAGAAGTGTGCTTTTGAAATGCTTTTGAAATGTTTTGTAACCAATCAACAGGGGGCACTGTTGTATATAAGAAGTTGGAATGTGATTGTGACTTATCCCTGAAGGTGAAATTCCGAGGTTCCAGAGATGACTATAAAGTGAATTCAACTTTTTGATGTGCGTGGCTCTATTATTTATTTATTTATTTATTTTAATTTGTATCTGTTTATTGAGTTTTTGTTTTACTAAAGAACTGGTTGGCCGAGGAGTGTGAAGCCAGTGGACTGGTGCATTCCAACCTGACTAAGAAGCAATAATTTCAGCCTTAGTTACCACTTCAGCTCAGACCAGCCATTTGGAGGATACCCAGTTTGGTATTGGTCGTGTGCAGCTTGTCAAGATAGGACAATCCACCTTTTCTTTAGAGGACCTGAGAATCCATCTGGAGTTAGACAGACTGCACCTGGAGGCTGATGAAAGGGAGGAGCAGAGTCAATATGAACTGGAGTCTAGATGACTGGAGACTGAAGCGAGAGTGCATCTGGAAGCCCAATGATGGGAGGCTGAGGAAAGGGAAAACAGCGTCAATATGAGCTGGAGGCCAAACATCTTGAACTGGAATCAACAGAGAAACTAGAGGTAAAATGTTGAGAAGCCGAGGAAAACAAGAGAGAGTGCCAGCATGAAGTGAAGCTTCTTTCCCTTGAAGAGGGTGATAGAGGAAAAGGGGAAGGGAATAACTGGACCCCAGAAGCTGTAAAGGTTAGTAAGCTTTTTCCTCAATGCAGGGTTGGGGATGACTTTGATATTTTATTCATATATTTGAAAGGGTATGTGGACAGTATGATTTGACCGTGAGCTCTGGGTTCAGCTCCTGACTCCCTTACTCTAAAGCTGTTCAGGCCATGTCAAAATTGCCTGATGTAGATTGTTTAAATTATGTTAAAAATAAGAACTATCTTCTAGATTGTTTTAAACTGACACCTGAATCTTATAGAAAAAAGTTTCATGAACACAGACACAAGGCAGATGAAAGTGTGCATGATTATATTGCTAATTTAAGTACTTACATTCACAGATAGATGAGTGGGTGTCAGGTCACCATTTTTGAGGGACTGGCAGACCTTTTGGTGAGGGAACAAGCCCTCTATACTTTGCCTGATGGCATGAGAATCTGGTTAGCAGACAGAGACTGTAACTACGTGGAGGAGTTGGGAAGAAAAGAGGATCTCTACTTAGTAAGCAGAGCACCAATGCATGAGAAAGGGATACCCAGTGCTGCACATGGACATAACGGAACCCATGGGGGGCAGTCTAAATCACTCCAACAGAGTACACCAGTAACAGAGGAAACTACTAGTCCAAGTACATGGTTAGGGATTAGATGTTTCAAATGTAGCCAGAGGGGCCACATACAGTCAAATGTCCAGTGAGGCAAGGTGAGAAACAAAAAGTGAGGGAGCCAGAGAGTGGTGATGACAAACTGCCAGTGATAAGTTGATTGGAAACAACAGGGGTGCCAAACTATCACCCTAATTCATATCCTATCTTAGTAGATGGTAAACAGGTCACTGCTAAGAGAGACACAGCTTCTGATAAAACCATTGTGAGGCCTGCAGTGGTTAGAGAAGAGCAGTACTTGCTTGGACAGTCCACTCCAGTCAGAGGTTTGGGAGGGACCCCATTCCAAATACCTTTGGCTAGGGTTCATCTTGACTGGGAGGGTGGAAGAGGAAGCAAGCAGGTAGGTGTGTTTGAAGATATTCCTGCAGATATCCTGATAGGAAATGACTTTGATGATGCAGTACCTGGTGTGCATGCAGTGACATGCAGTCTAGCTTGTAGATATTTATGCAGATCCAGTAGCCTTGGGGAAACACAGACAGATCTCATACCTGAAGCTGGGACTGGTGAGGTGGCTGTTTCAGAGAAGGAGGTATCATGTAACAGTAAGTCTGAAAGTGAGCCACAGCTGCTGGTAGGTACTGATGTTCCCTTGGACACAGTGACTGCAAGTATAGAGGTGAGTGACAGTACCCAGACTGACAGTGAGGCACAACTGTTGGAAGTTATTAGGCTTCCTGTGGAAGGGGAGCTTGTAAATATAAATAAATGTAAGTCCATAGAAAAACACACAAAGCACTTTAATAAAATAAAAAATTAAGAAAAATTCCAGTAAGCACTTTCAGCTCAAATATTAACAAAATACTTCTTCAGACTGAAAAATATTAGGTAACATACCACTTTTAAATTAACAAAATAGTCACATGACACAGCCCTTAATCTTTTAATCCCTTATGTTTCAAATACAAAATAAAATATTCCCAATTGTTTAAACCAGGGGGTAACAGGCATTTACCTTCGCTTGCCACTTGTATTCCAACCATCCCAATTCTTCTTCTGCATTAAACAATAAATCTTCATTTTTAATAGCATCTAGCACTACAAACTTAAAATCAACTTTGCATGCTTGTTGCTATAATGTTTACTTAATGTATTTTTTTATTGTCATTTGTGGAAATTGCATATTTATGTTCATAGATCCTCTTATATAGCTTACTGGTGTCTATACAAAATGCCAAACAAGAAACACAGAAAGCCAGGTAAACAACAAATTTTGATTTACAAGAATAAATAATATTTAAACTGACTTTGTAATTGTTTATAACCACACCTGAAATGTCACTGTATAAAAAGTTACACATATTGCAATCAAAACACTTTACCATGCCTCTCTTTTCACTTTGAATCTTAAGTGTATTTAATTTGGCCTGAAAATAATTCTTAAAATGTTTTGCCCTTCGTTGTGTATAAGTAGGGCATTCACCAATAACATTTAAAATTTCAGCATTTCTCCCAAACATCTTCCAATTATTATTTATAATATATTTTTTAATATTTTTATGGCTCCAGAATCAATACTATTAATAACTGCCATGGAAATTACCTTGTCATGATTATTTCTTGTTGGATTATTTTTAGCTTCCTGATTCATTTCCTTTATGTATGAGCTGACTTGAGCAAAATAGTTTAACAAGTTCCTTGGATAATCCCTATTGATTAATTTATCACAAAAAGCAAGCCCCTCATTCTGAAAATCTTTGCCCCTTACAGTCAAGTTGCTAATCCTTAAAAGCTGTCTCTTGACTATATTTTCTTTAGTCTTTTAAGGATGCATACTATTAAAATGTAAATATGTATTGTTCTGTACTTCCTTCTTATAAATCTTAGTGACCAACTTTCCATTATCTTTAAAGATGCTAACATCCAAAAAGTTAATACAAGTGGCACTATATTGGCAAAAAAAATTAAATATGATGTAACATTGTTAATATGAATTACAAATTAATTTAAAGATTGCTCAGTTCCCCTGTACACTAAAAACACATAATCAATAAAACGAAATATGACAAAATTCTCCATAACCTTGCTTTGTAAGATATAGATTGTCTGCTATCCATGAATAAATAAATTTGCATAACTGGGGGACATTGCTGCCGCCACTACAACTCCATTTACCTGACAGTAAAAATTCCCATCAAATTTGAAAAAAATATAGCTTAGAATTACATCCAACACTTCCATTATTAAACTGTTGGCATTTTGAGAAAAACATTTAGATTTTAAAAATTCCATCCTTACTATTTCCATACCTTCAATATTGGGAATTACTGTGTAGAAGGATTTTATGTCTAATGTTACCAGTAAGCCACTTTGTAAAATACCAAGATGTTTAACTTTGTTAATAAAGGCAAAGGTGTCTCATATAAGTATTATTATTAATTGCAACTTTTTGAAATGTTTATAACATAAATAGCCATATGTTCCATTTTACTTTTCACACTGGACACAATAGGTCATAAAGGAGGATTATTTACATCCTTATGGACTTTAGGTATTCCAAATATCCAACTCATTTTAGGATTTTCAATCAGAAAATCCTTCTAGTGGCTTCAGTGAGTCTGCCACTGCAGAACCATTCTTCTATTAAAGAATTAATGAAGGAAAATGCCTTCTTAATATCTAAGAATGTAACCCTTTTGTAAAAATTCTCATCAGATGATAAATCCTTCATTTTCACATTATTCCCAGGATGCATTAAGCTCCCTGCAAGGAGCAGATCATGGCCATGTAAAGCAGTAGCACACCTTGCTTATTAATGAAGGTGTGCTGTTGTATGCGCTACATGGACATGATCCATGTACGAGCACAGGGGGTGTGTCCGTGCAGTGCACAGACACTAAACATGCTGCCTGCGCGCAGAAAGTGCGGTATGGCACTTTCAAAGCCATACTGGCATAATATTAGAGTGTGGCTGTAATATTATGCCAGTATTTTAGTGTCTGCGGACATTGAAATGTAAAATAAATCATTTCAGTGTCTGAGGACACTGAAATAAAACCAGCAAACCCTGTATTGTTAAAGCACTGTATGGCATATCAGCATCCTGCAGAAGCAGGAAATGTGTGCAGTTGCACACTGTACCTGTCAACCGGATAGATTTTCCCAGAATGTCCAGATCTGCATACCTCTCAACCTTCTAATGCCAAAAATCTGGACAAAGCTCAACAAAATGGGGGCCAAATAAGAACATATCTTAAATAATGCCCTCATAAACTAAGTTGCTAGAGAGTAACAGCGTTCATTTTAATATACTTAAGGATTTGAAGTCTGAAACTCAAATGTTATGTCATTATTTAGTGACTTCAATCCTGAGATCATCCCAGTGACTTGCCAGGAAAAAAGATGAACAGGCCAAAATGATAATTGTGCAGAAAGCATTGTGCAACCCCCCACAGTAAATAAAAATAAAACACATATGTTGTTTTATTTTTTTTTCCCGCAATAAAGTTTAAGTGTAACTGAGCAGGAGTGTGTGTTGCACAGCTATGCCCAACCTAGCTGACACATCCCAATGAGCTAAATAGAAATATATGGCCAAAGCAGTGTAAAGTGAAATAGCATACTGGTTAGAGTTTTTGCTTAGCAAACGGGCATTCCCAGTTTGAGTCCCCTTTCATTCCATTCATTTTTGTCTGTTAAAAAAGCATGAAGATATATTTTGTTATCAGTAGGTAGTGAATAGTATATACATTTGTTAACCAGGGTAGTGTAGCAGGTCAAAATGTGAGGTGTCACTGTAGTACAGATGTGAAACCCCCATATAAACACAGGTATCCCATACAGCATAGCCACAAAATAATGTATTGTAATGAAAGCACATAGGGGGATGTAATGGAAAGTAAATATGCATATCATAATATGTCATTTATGAGGAATCGACCCCACAATGCTGATAGTCTGTAAAAGGAAAGCTGAACAATGCTAACTTGTGCTCAGCTATACTTAGCCAAATAAGCATTGCTTATATATAAATTCTAAGCAGGAACTAATGTAGTTAAGTGGATTTGTGCTCTGGTAAGCAGTGCTTAGCATCTACCCCTCTAAGCAGTGCTTAAACCAGCTAAGCGGGTTTGCCCGGCACTTAGCTTAGCTTAGCATATTCAAAACCATCCAATCATGGCAAAGGGTGGGAAATCAGCCATATTTAAACCTCACAGGTGGGAATACAGCTCATAACCGGTTGTAGCTCCCCACTGTAGGCAGTATGGGTGGTACTGGAAATGTTATGCGTTTCCGGGCACAGTGTTAGGGCATACAGGAGTCCAAGGTCATGGTAAGACTCCTTGTTAAAAACCATGATGTGAGACTGCTGCAGGACCAGTACCAGAGCTCCTAATACAAAGTGGAGGCCTGGGAAAGTCTCACCCATGATCTCACCAGTGCCACTGGCATCCCTTGAACTGGTGAGCCGGTCCAGTGCTACTATGCCAACTTGAAGTGAAGAAAGAGGGAGCTCTTGGACCAGTGGGTCCAGCATGACAGAGGGGTGATGTCTCAGGCATGTGTAAGCATAGGTGCCAGAACCATAAGGCGAGGGGGAGGGAGTGCTCTGTATAACAAAATTTAAACACAAAAGCACCTTTTTTTTATTCATTACATGGTGAAAGCAAAGCTTGTTGTGTGTGTGTAATGCACCACAGACTTCTAACTTGTGGTTAGAATTAACCAGGTTCAAACCCAGAACCTTAGGTATAAGGACCTGCATTCTCTACCCACACCACCACTTGTGATTGAGGAAGTTAAAATTTGTTGTTTTGTTGCAAATCAGTGAGAACAGAATTAACTAAATAATGATAGCCTTTGGAAACATATGGGCTTTGGTTGTGTTAAGTGTATAGTGCAGTGTTAGTGTTGTTACCTAACAGCAAGAGATTTTCTGGTTTGGTTCTTGGCTCAGCTGCCATTTGTGTGGGTGCTCTGTTTTTTTCCCATGTTACAAATGCATGCATCTGGAGCATTACTCCCCAGGCCTCTGGTGAAAGTGGTCTTTGTTCCAAGTAGGACTTTCCCAGTAAACAAATGTTAAATAAAAAGATTTTACAAGGAGATGAGAGCTTCAGGGGAAGAGAAGTTTAGTGCTGCTTATTCGAAGTCTCTTTGTATTGTTAGTAGCACAACAGGTAGTAGCCTTACTTTTAATGCAGAAGGCTGTGGGTTCTACTTCTACAGTATGCAGCTGGATCACTGAATCTAATACTGCACTGCACTGTAATTTAAAGAGAGTGGATGCTGCAGTCCTGTGCATGTCCTCCTTTGGAGGAGTTACCCAGTAACTATGAACCTGTTATCAGTTTGCCATCCATTTCCTACTGCAATATTACTAGCTTATCATTTTTTAAGGTAACATAGGCAATTTAGTCTTCAAGGGCAGCAGCCACTTTATTTGTAGATGAAACAATTAAATATAAAGTTGTTTCCTAGCAGCAACCTCTTCATTAGTTAGAGATCCATTAAATGTGAAATTATTTACATGACTGACATCTGCAGAGATTTTGCATATTTACTGATATTGGTGGAATGTAATGACAAACGTTTTGAGTGGCCTTTTATGGTTGAAATTTTCTGAAATGGGTATTTTTGTCATTCATTGCTTACTAGAAGACTGTTCAAAACTATGAATTTAAAACACATTCTAACAACTGGTGATGTATTATACAAGGAATATAATTTAATGCAATTAGGAAGGGGAATCAAAGAATGCATACACGTATGCATGGCCCTAAAAATGTGTTTGAAAACAACCCAGAGGAAAGTGTGAAAGGCTCAAAATCATGGGCAACTTTTAAGCTTTACTCTTGTTAATAAAGCAATGGATGAAGGTAAAACAGTTCACACCACATTACCTTGACCTGGCCAAGCCTTTTAACACAATCCCCTACTCAGGTGGAGTACAAAAGATGAATAATGTAGGAGCAAACACTTGCATCTCTAGATGGATTGCCAACTTGCTCACAGGATGCAGGAGATCAAAATAGGGGAAGAGACCAGTCACCAATGGAATCCCCCAGGGTTCAGTGCTGAGACTTTTTCTGTTTGGCACATACATCTCAAAAGTAAAAGGAAATATCAAAGGGCTTTGGCTGGCTAAGTTTGAGATGACTGCAAGCTAGGAGCAGTTATTGAATCCCCCAAATGACTTAACCATCATGCAGGAAGGTTTGTCCAAAATAATAACTGGTGTCAAAATCATGACAATGCCCTCTGAGAAGTGATCCAGTTGTTTGGCATTTGGGAAATTATTTATTTATTATTTATTGACATTTGTTGACCGGGAAACTGCACTGGGCTTGAGACCCATTTTCAGTGGAGGCTTGAGGAGAAAAGCTCCAAGTTTCATGAAAATCATTACATGAATTTGCAAGGAAACAAAATTATAATTATAAAGCAAGGGAAATAATACAGAAAACTATCTAAACAGCAAATATGTTGTAAAAAGGCACAATAAAGTAACAATGGAACATTAGCATGTACGAAAATTATACAGTTAGAAATATTTAACAATACCGCTTAATTTATTTTTTTTGGTGGGGGGAGTAGGAAAAGGGAAAGATAGAATTAGAGAGTTAAACTTAAAGGTAAGACAGATATAGTTAGAATCTTCTAGCTAGGTAGTGGGAATAAGTAGATTATAGGTGGCATATATCTAATGGTAGTATTAAAAGTAGAAAGTGACAGAGATGAGAAATGCATTAAGATGGTTGTATTGGTGTGTGGACTATGATACTAAAGATTAGGGATAACTCGTATGGTGTAACAGCATAACATATGCATACGTATATTTGCTATGTGAAACAGTTTTGCTAGATTAAGAAGGCTGTGGATATGTATTACATGTGCAGCTGGGATTATCAGTGAGATGTTTTAGTTTTCTTTTAAAAGAGATTATGTTGTCTAATTCTGTAACTGATGATGGGAGAGTGTTCCACAGCTTAGTCATGGAATGTGAATAGAGGCAGCTACCTGCTCTTTTACTAGGTTTTGATACTTTAACTAGGTGTTTGTTGTTAAGAGTGTAGATTTTTGGATGGGATGTAAAGTTCAATGATATTTTTCAGGGAAGGGCAACACTCGGGTTTATAAATGAGTTTACGGGCAAAGGTAAGTTGTGTGTAATGTATGCAATGTCCAAATTCTAGCCAGTTTAGTTCTTTAGTGGCCTTGCAATGGTCGGTGCAATTTGGTTGGGCTGATGTGAATTTTACAATCTTATAATAACAGGACTGTAGCTTGTGTTGCAAAGAGTTGTGGAGATTGGTGAAGATAGGAGACCCATATAGTAAGGTTGGAAGGAGAAGACTTTTTGAAAGTTTTATTCGGATGGATTTGCCTAAGTATTGTTTGTTTCTGTAAAGTTTGCCTAATTTGAAGTGAGTCTTTTTTATTGCATTATTAATATGCAAGTCAAAGCTAAGTTTGCTGTCAATAATAATTCCTAGCAGTTTTGCCTGATTTACAAACTCTATTGGATTTTTGTTTACGGAGAATATAGTAAAGTCTGTGGGAACAGGTTTAGATGCAAAGATGAGTAGTTTAGATTTATTAGGGTTAAGTAATAGCTGTAATTGGTTTAGCCAGAGTTCTATGGATGTAAAGGCCTTTTGTGTTAACTTTTGGAGGTCAGAGAAGTTATTGGAGGTACAGATTATGGTCGAATCATCTGCATATTGTATGGTAGTACAGTCAATGGGAACTTTATTTAGGTCATTTATAAAAATGTTGAATAGTACTGACCCTTGGGGCACTCCTATGTTTTTTGGGAGAAAGCTAGAGAGGTTATTCAGCCATTTTACAGATTGCTGTCAGTTTTCCAAGTAACTAGTGAATCAGGTTAGGGTGGCATCAGAGCATCCTAGTGAGTGGAGTTGCTGGATAAGTTTGATGTGGGAGACTGTATCAAATGCTTTTGAGAGATCCATTAACAGGACTGATGTATGTAGGTTACTATCTAGGGCATTATAGATGTAATTTGTGAAGGAGACTAGGGCAGTAATGGTACTGTGAGATGGTCGAGAACCATGTTGTGAAGGGGATAGTAGGTTGTTGCTGGTTAGATATTCAACTTGTGTGTACAGTGACCTAACTTTTGACCAACATGTTCCCAGAGTTATAAGAAAGCCTTTCTATATTGCACAGCTAATAAACAAATTGATTGTGACTAGATCTAGAGATATTGTTGTCACCCTTTACAAAGCTCTCATTAGGTCAATCATTTTGTATAATGCCCACTTTGGCATGTATCACAATTGGAATACCTTCATAGATACCCTTATTAAAAGGATAAAAGTCCTAAACAATAGGTCTTGCATGGACCACCTCAAAGATTTATTACTATACTCAGTATCCTACAGAGTGCTTAGAGGTGACATGTCTGGCATACAAGGCATCCTCTGACCTAATGCAGATGAACCTACAGAACATCAGTAAGTCAAATGCCATCAGAAATACTCAGTCCAGGTATCTAAACTGAATATTATGGAGAGATGGATATATATCACAGAAGCTACCCCTGTTCCAGAACAGACTATCCATTCAAGTAAAACAAAGCTCATCCCTGTCCATATTCAAATGCAACTTGGATCTAAGGATGGGTAATAGAAAATGTACTCCAGGATTGCCTCTCATGCCACTAATGGATAGAGGCATTTCCTAAATGCTGCATCCCTTACATGGGTCCCCTCAAATTATCTATGGTATGATCACAGTTATTCTCACTAGGGCTAATATACAATTATCAGCCATGGGGATAGGCAAGACCAATCAGAAAATGTTAATTCAAACACCAAAAGGGAATTGGCTAAGCTTAATGTCCTCCAGATGAACCTATGTTGTGGTAGTAAAGAGTTATAAAATTGCCCTTTTTAGATCACTAAGTGCCCCTCTCACCCTCCACCCCCCCAGTCGTCAACAGCTTCCGGCCCTATGTGTGTAAGTATTCATATCAATAACTGTTTACCTGTCCAGCCTGCGTATGTCCTGGATAGGTATGCATAACTGTTTCTCTATCTTCTTATCAGCTCTAGCTGAGTGGGCTATGAACCAGGAAGCCCATGCCAGCAGGTTATCAAAGGCTGCGTTGTGAGGCTGGTGAGTAACAATCTAGCTTGTAGTATTCATACTAAATAAATATAAAGGAGTAGAATGTCATCTGACAGTATTAAAATGGGTATGGTTTGTACTGAATAAACCAGACAATATTACAGTAATAGTCTCATATAGGTTATGAATAAATAAAACTGTAATGGCCTGTCAATAAAATTCAAAACCCTGGACTGGTTGTGTTTACTCTGGTATTGTATGAGCTGAAATGTGTGCAGGTTATGCACAGCAACTATAGCTCTAAAACCATTAAGCAATCAAGTCTCATCTGACAAAGTCAGTGCCTCTGTAAGACACGAGATTAATTGATATGAAATGTTTCATGCACCAAGATCTGATATCTAATTAGTAATGTTGTTTTAACCACTGTTTTCCACACTGTGCTATGTCAAAAGGTATGTATAAGAATGTTGTAATTACAAGGTCAGATTGTACAACCAAGAGAGAATTAAACAGAAAACATTCAAAGAAAAGACAGCTGTTTCTCAACAGTGTGTTTTGATGGAACACAAACTTGTACTTTTAGCAGAAACTGCCACTGTTCAAATTCCGGGAGTGGTAGTAAGCTGCATGCATAATTTCAACTAGGATTTTGTGAATATGTGTAGAAACAGCCAGGTAGTCTTAACAGAAATTTCCTCCACAGGTCTTCCAAGTAAGTGAAGGTATAAAGTAGCTATAAGAAGGCTGTAGTTATACTGTATCCAGCACCCATGGTCCAACCCCAAGGCTGCAAATGACAGCAAGATAAGTATCTACACCAAGTGGTCTCCCCCAAGAAATGTTAAAGTGTCATGCTGTCACAGCTACTGGTCCCTGCTGCCAACAACCAGGGTGACCGATAGAAATTAAGTCAGAGTATGGTAGTAGCAGACACACACACATACACACACACACACACACACACACACACACACAGTATGAGTGCATATATGTAACCCTGACTATGTGAATATGGGTAGAAACAGTCAGGTAGTGTTAACAGAAATTCCCTCCTCAAATCTTCCAGGTAAGAGAAGGTATAAAGTAGCTATAAGAAGGCGTAATTATACACCGTGTACAAACATACCCTGCCCAACCCAAGACCATAAGTTGTTGTAATAATACCTGTAGAGTAATGATTAGAGCAATGATCATTAAAGCTGTGATCACTGCAAGAATCTGCATTTGTTAATTGACATCTCTCTCTCTCTCCCCCACCTTATATTCACCAATAAGCTAAACACATAAATGAATGGGTATGTTTTCCAACAAACCTACCATTTGGATGTGTCCTGTTGTTCTACAAATGTTGAAATGTTTTCCAATTAATGTTCCCTGGTCAAATAGTATCATTGGGGGCCTGTTGCTACCAATGTAACCTGCATGCCAGTGTAATGCCCACTGTGGTTCCATATATGCATGTGTTCTGTTTGCTATGCAAATGTTCTAGATCTGTTGTTTTGGGTTAATGGGAATACTCATGCATGCTGTTATAACTAATATGGAATGTGTTTACCATTGCTAACCAACATATGTTCTAAAACTAAAACACCATAGTATGTCTGGGAAGGCCGATCCCAGCGCGATCCTCCTCTCAAACCTCATCTGGCCTTGGCACCAGGCCCCATATGTCTGAGACCCAACCTGGGACCTCCTCGTTTGCTGGTCGAGCACCACCTTTGGGTGGAACCACCTCAGGGGATGGGGATTGTCCCCTGATGCTGTCACCCGAAGCCAGGTCCGGAATCTGGTGCATAGTGAGCTCCACAGAGAATTGGGAGGTCTGCTACGCCAGCTTGATGGCTGTGTGCCAGATTTAGAGGGTCAGCCTGCCCCTATGGCTCAGTCCCCAAGCACAGCTACCTTCGGGGCCATGAAGGTGCAGTGGTGACTGCCCATGGGTGGGGACCTCAGTCCCACTGTATCCATTTGGGGGCTTCTGGGCTTCTGATTACCAAACACTCCTCCCCGTCCAAGGTGTTTACCCCCCACATGTGTCATATACTGCCCCTGTATGCTGTCTTGTCTGTCTTGTCTGTTTTCCTATCCAACTTACCTCCCCAAGTATACCTACTATCCTTCCCCAACATCCCACTCTCACCTTAAAAAAAAGGGCAATTTGTTCCCTCAAAAAAATGTCACCCCATACATAGCTATCCATTTCACACACGTGTCCACTGGACACATGTAATCTGGTCTAATTGGATTAAAACACATTATTGTTGTCCTCACCAGTCTCTCAGGGGATTGAGTGTCCAAAGTTAGTATATATGTACAGCTGTTGCTGTAGAAGAAATGGACAGCTATGGACCTTCCCTACACCCATCCTGCATATCCCTAGCTATCTTTCATATTGTTTTTCCCTCTTCATGCCCCTTTTTCACCACTTTCCTATCACCACTTTTTTCTTTTCTTTTAAAGAAATTAGCATGGGAGTAAGCAGAAGTAAGCAGTGGTAAATGGGACTAAGCCTGTTTGTGCAGTGCTAAGCAATGCCTATACAGATTAAGAACTTTTAAGCCTGTCTGTCAGCATAGTTAACCGGAAGTTAGCATTGCTTACCACCACTCAGACCCAAGCAAACCTGCTTACAACTGCTTAAAAGTGCCTTAATCATTCTGTATCCAACAGCCCTTGTTCTTCTCAGCAAAAATAAAAAAATTCAGCCCTTGTAAGTCTTGAAGCCAGGACCCTGCACAGCATAACAACAGCAATTTACCACTAAGCCATCTGATCTGCAGATATGTCTGAGTTTTTTTTTTTTCAAACATATCATTCAGCAGAGTCATTCAACAGTAGGGAAACGGTTTGTTAACATTAGTCAATTTTGTACATATATATAAATGTATATATGTATGGAGATGCATATATATATATATATATATATATATATATATATATATAAACATTAATATGTAATATATGTAGAGATATACATATAAAATATACACCTATACGACATATATATATATGTGTGTGTGTGTGTGTGTGTGTGTGTGTGTGTGTGTGTGTGTGTGTGTGTGTGTGTGTGTGTGTGTGTGTGCAAATAAATACATACACACACACACACACATATATATAATATATATGTATATATATATATATATATATATATATATATATATATATATACATATATATATATATATCTGTATGTACCTAAAAAATAATATATATATATATATATATATATATATATATATATATATATATATATATATCTATATATATATATATATAGTGCAGTCAGACATTAGATCCATACTCTGACCCTCTTACTGCAACAAATCTGTCCAAAGGCTGTCAAAATGGGGGTCAATTGGCCCAAACTAGGGACCTCTTTTAATTATTGCCCTTATTCCTTACTCCCCAGCAGCAGCTGTTCTGCCTTGCAACAAAATAATAAGTCCTGCCAAGTCTTGAACCCAGAGCTCTGCAAACTACAATCAAAGCAATGCACCATGTGAGCTCTATAAAATAGTGATGATTTTCCAAGTATATCAGTTAGTACAGTCATTCAACAGTAGGGAAGGGAGACTGTAGCCTCAGTCAGGTTCTCTATATATACATGTATATATGTATGGAGATGCATATATGTTGACAAATCTATACATAATATATATATATATATATATATATATATATATATATATATATATATATATATACATCTAAAGTTATGTCTACATATATGCATATGCACACATATATAGAAAGGTGAATAAATACATATATATATATATATATATATATATATATGTGTGTGTGTGTGTGTGTGTGTGTGTGTGTGTGTGTGTGTGTGTGTGTGTGTGTGTGTGTGTGTGTGTGTGTGTGTGTGTGTATACATAAATATACATAAATATATAACAGCTGTAAATACATGCAATCTGAGGGTCATGCTACTGCACCCTAAAAGTCTAAATCTGAAAATGCACTCACTGGAAGTATTCCTTAAAATGGGGAACAATGACATCTGTGCTGTAACAGAGACCTAGTTAAAGGCAGCAGGAAGCATCCCTACACTACCAGCCTTTTACTCATTCCACACCTTTTGGCTGCAGAACTTGGACTGAAGCTCCAAAAGTGGTGGTATTTCCGTATTAATAAAAGATGCACACAGCTCCAGTGTGGGAGACCAACATTATGCATGACAGATCCTGCAGGTGTAGCTAACATTGGGTAAGACAGTGGTTCAGGTTGCAGCCTGCTATAGGTTTCCCAAGCATGTCCCAAGATTCACACTCCATGTCCCTAAACACCCTGGAGAATATTAATGTCCAACCTAACACTCTCATACTGGTTGACTTCAACTACCCCACCATTAACTGGGAAAGCTACTCATGTACCAATGCACTTGCCCATCACATCGACCTGGTCCTTACTAACATGGGCATCTGCTGCTGTACACCAATAGTCAACTCATCCCTTGTTATATCTGACTACAAAGTAATCACCTTTGGAAATCTACAGCCCTCCCACCCCCTTGCACAGGTAACCACCATGAAAAGCCTTTCCAAAGCTAACTATGGCCTCCTAAAAACAGACATGGCTAACCTCCCTGCATCCATGCAAATGGAGACTAGTTGCATAACTGCTGACTCAAACAACAATGCACTATGAACATGTACACAAATGCATGGATACTGCCATACCCAATAGAACCAAGACCCTCACCTCCAAAAAAGGAAGTCAATCTGGTGGTCCCTGCCCATAAAGAAACAGTACAACAGAAGGAGGGAACTGATATGGAATAAGGTGAAGTCCCGAGACTGAAAAAAACCCTTATCAGCCTCAATTAAAGGTTGAGATCCCTCATCAAATACTACAAAGTCACCTGTGAAAACAGAATTGAAGCACATAGTAAAGACAACCACAGAGCCTCATACAGTTATGTAAAGAATCTCCATGGCAATATCAAGATTTGCTCTGAGCTATTAGACAGTGGTACCTGCTAGACTGAGCCAACAAATATTGCCAATATACTGGATGAGATATCGACTGCAAACTTTACCCCTTTCCCCCCAAACGACCAATCACATTACCACTGCACTGCCAGGCACTCAGTATTACTGCTGCACAGTTTAAAACACCACTGTCCAAGGCCAAAACTACAGCTTCTATGGGACTTGTCAATATCCCTGGCTGTGTTCTACATGAATTACAGAGTGACATGTCACCTCACCTGTGTGCCCTGTAAGCACAGCCTCACCTCAGACTTTGTCCCTACTGAATTGTGCACTGCTACAGTCACCCCTCTCTACAAATGAGGTGCAACTACAGACCCTGGGAACTACCACCCCAACTGCCTGACAAGGCTGTTATGCAAAGCTATGGAATGCATCATCATGCATCTAATTAACAATGATATGGAAATTTGTAGACCCAGGATCCCACAAAGTTTACTTTTGTGAAGGGTAGGTCATACCTGCTCAATCAACCTGGTCAACTTCTTGGAGTCAGTCACCTGAGCTGTGGGTGAAGGCAATGTGACACATATAGCCTACCTTGATTTGGCCAAAGCCTTTGGCCAGATCAAGGTATGCTATATGTGTCAACCTTGATCTAGCCAAAGCCTTTGATAACATTCCCCACTCAGGCATCATGCAAAAACTCACTAAGCTAGGCATCAACCCCTATATCATTAGAAGGGTTGCAAAATGGGTCACAGATAGGACTCACAGTGTGGAAATAGCTGACTCCAAGTCAGACTGCTGAACAGTCATAAGCAGAGTCCCACAGGGTTCTGTCCTGGGTCCTGTCATGTTTGGTATCAACTTCTCTGAAGTCCATGCCTACATGAAGGGATTCTGGCTGACAATGTTTGCAAACAATTGCAAGTTAGGAGCTATTATTAACTACCCAAGTGATGTTGGCATCCTACTGAAAGGCCTCACTGAGACCATTGACTGGTGTCAGAGCCATGGTCTTAAGCTCAGTGTCAGAAAACGCAGTGTCATCCCATTTGGGAAAACCCTGTTCCCATGAATTACCACATCGATGGTAGTCCCCTGAACAAAGAAGGTGATATAAGAGATCTGGGTACACAGATTGACAGCAATGAATCTTTTGGCCACCACATTGCCACTGTGGTCAGAAAGTCCTTCTGTGTGGCACATCTCAGTACTAACGCATTAGCATCCATGAAGGAAGAGGTCATTGTCCCCCTGTACTCTTCTTGACAGAGTGACACAGTTTGTTTCAGCATACATATTTCGATGGATGTGAGGTAGGTAAATGAAATGTATGTCCTCGTTTTCTGAAAACATTCATATCATCACAGTGATTTATCAGAGAAATGAGAATAATGTGTAAAACAGACCGGAAATATGAGCAATAAACCTGGGCATCCTGAAACAATCCAGACAGTTGACAGGTATGCTCAGAACCCCTTATTGCAATGAATCTGGACCAAGACTGACAAAGTGGTGGGTGGAAGCCATGAAAATGGGGATGTATCTGAAGTACTGGCATAGATAATCTAACACAGTTGCTGTAGTAACACCCTCCTGTGTGCTCTAACATATATTTAGTGAACTATCACAAGTAATTGAATTAGGGAAGCTGCTATGGGTAATTACATATGTATTTTCAAATATATCAGGCACTACAGGGATGTAACAGCACTGACAAACAGACACCAGTGTGAAAGTGCATACCTACAACCAATATCACCACAGTCACAGTCATGTACCAGTAAGTCACATGAACAGTAGAGTATATGGACTGTGTGAACAAATATATCATTGTTTGCCACTCACACACCAGCCCTACATATACAGTCCCAATTCTCAGTGTAGTCTTAACCTTGACCTTGGCACAGGACATGTCTCAGTCTGCCCCTACAAACACATACAGCCAATAGATCAGCAGAAACTTCAGCATCATGCACAGTCAGATAAAGAAGGAGCCATAACACTTACATTCACCCCCTCCACACACAGCCCAAATAACATGTACACATGACATGTGCACACAATCATGACAGTTTGTGAACAATGGCCAGACATGCTCAGACCTCTCACATGTACAGTTCACCTCAGAATGTACAGGTTCAGGACTCATATCTATGGCTTCTTTTCTGACATGTATGTGGGTCTACTACATCACTGAGATCGTAGCAGGAATGAAGGCAAGAAATCCTGATAATAAATACGTCTGAGCCTCATTGACATCTGGACAAAGCCTGACATCATTTGAGGACAGAGGCACAAACACAGGGGTAGATTGGACATACTGCTGTCATACATTGCAACAGTTGCAGATGTTACTTGGTTTGTTGTAACATATCCTTTATGAGGAATATGATGTCAGTAATACCAATAGATATGAATATTTACTGACTGCATTCCCCAGAGTCCATGACTGATTTACCAAGGACACCAACTGTCTGGGGAACAGACAAAACATAACAGGCAAACATGTGGCCAGTCTGTGGACAGCATGCCAGTGGAGAGGTATCTCAGAGACATATCACTGTCAGTCGTGAAGTCACACACTAAATGAATGTCCACACAAACCCTGTCACTCTATCAATCCACCATGTGTATAACAGCAGGGATGACACAGAATCTGTTCACAAATCTGGGGATATGTCCCCCATGTTGTTTGGCTGTCTCCACATGTCCTGTCCTGTGATGTATTGCCACCTACTGCATGTGAATCTGTAGCCCACCACCTCTGCAATGTCTCTCACACAGGCAAGGAAATGGGGCAAGGCCCACATTAAGGAATATCCCATATGTTGGAACTAACAGCAGTGTCCAGGCCCACAGCACAATACTATGTTGGCACCTACATAGCGGTATGGCCTTAGCAATACCTGACATCTGCACATCTGTACAGAGAGCAGACAGAAAGTAGATAGCCAACAGGTTATGCATTAGGATGAATGTTTTAAAAGATAGAAGTCTGAAGCTAAAGGGTATGCCATTACTACATAACAGCAGTACTGAATGACATGTCCAAAAAACATAGTAGTCTACAGTTGAGATCATAATATCAGATCAATATCCAATAGGAGATACATAAAAACATACAGCGAAAACACCAAGAACAAGATAGTCAGTACTTAGAGTCCCAGCTTTGCATGCAGGAGTGTATGGTTCTAGTACTACAATCTGCAATCTACTTTTGCTTGGAAAAGCACTGTTAAAAGCACTAACGTAATGCTACAATATGTGTTAAACTATTTTTGTCAACCAGTGCATTGTAGCTGGTGTAACATGCAAGTGTGACTGCATATAACCTGGGATACTACCCATGTATAAAATAAATACAAAGAAAAAAGATTGTGGTACTACCCATGTATACCCAGGTGTCCCATACAGTATAGTCACACCCCTTGCTACTGTAATGACAGCACATAGAAGCATGTCATGTACAGGAAGTTAAAAACATTTATTAAAGATGTCATTACCCAGCTATTTTATCAGACTGGAATATGACCTATGGTTACTAGGGATGAGCTATGCTTAGCGGGTTTAAGCAGTGCTTAAATGTAAATTTCTCAACAGATTTGAGTGCTGGTAATTGAAGCCTACACGGTGTAAGCGCCTATGCATTTAACCATATGTGGGATGTCTGTGCTAGAGCATGTGGTGGGAGCAGGGTGTCAGCCATGTGGATGTAGGACAGCACCCCGAACAGCTGAAGGTCTACATGGCCGTGCAACATCTCACTCCTGCTTCCGTAGTGGCAGTACCAGCATCTCCGCTGCAGGGGTAGTGGTGCTGTCTACTCCACAACATAGCAGGCCATGATCACATGGTCCTGGCTGGTCCCAACAGGGACGCGAACCCAGCAGACAATTGTCATCATCAGGGGAGAGTAGAGTACCATATCTTGGCTTCTGTCTGGTTTTGCCCATGCAACTCCTGGCAGGCCCAGTTCCTGTGTCCATGGCCAGACACAGTGAACTGTATACCCTGCCATGTACAGTCCACAGCTGTCCAACATACCCCTTTATAGGGCAGCCACATGGCAGAACTGTGTGCATCCATACACACAGACACACATATCACCATCACAGCTAGGGCACCTCCATACTTACACATACCACCTCTGCACAGCCCATTTAATAAACAACCCCCTAACCCACACACATGATGTCAACTAAATGACTCAGCCTAGGCCTCTGGCAAACCCACACCACACCCTGTGCATATGATGATACCTGTGCCACATCTCTGTCATCCATACCATCGATGCATGGAGATGCTAATATGGTTCTGATGCACAGGGTGAACGTACTACAGTTTAGCAATGTGATGCTGTTGAAAGTGTTGTCAGCTGGCATGTTTAATGCTTACACATCAGGGTGTGTAGCTGTCCAGCCATGATACATTATTGCTGTTATTAACATTGACCAAATGTGGTCTCCATAATTTATTCTGTTTGCATTCTAGGTGTCTGTGTGTCAGGAGGATGTTGGCCCGTTGTCCTTTCCTACAAGGGGTGTGGCAGTGTGGTAACATATTGACTGTGTTATATCCAGGGTAAAGCTGAACACAAGTAACAGGTCTGTATATCAGTTATTGCATATGCCACATGGCTAATAGGTCTGAGGGGTGTATACAGATAGGTGCATGGTGGCTGGTGTAAGCAGCTCTTGTACAGTGGACAATGGTAAGTGTACTGGGTGATACACACCAAAAGTTTGTGAATAGCACACACAGAGGCATTTGTGTTGATGCAACACACATAGAGTACTGTTCACATGGATGTACTTTACTTTATAGAGAACTAATTTTTTGCAAATGTAATTCCACCAAGATCGAATTGCCAAAACCTCAAATCACTAAATAATCAGTCCACCTAATTTCATTTCATTGAAAATAGTAGTGTCAGGGTATATGTAATTTTCCACACTGTAGTGCAATCCTGGAGTTTGTATAAACTGTTGTGGTGGTGTGGGGGGCACAGCCCTCCTGTTTGGAGGGTGTGGGGTGGTGTAGACCCACACCTAGTTAGATTAACAACTACTTATCCTGTTAACATTAACTCGACAGTATAACAGCACACTATGTATGGGGATATGCACAACACCACCCACAATGTGGGGGGTTGTGCCCCCAAAGACCACCCCCAACTATATATACTAACTCCAGTATCACTGTACAGCTATACAGTGGGGAAAAGGGCATTTACACTGCCACTACTAGTTTTGGCGAAATTGGTTTAGTAGCTCTGACTATCCTGTCAGTCAGGGCATACTGTTACATAGTTCGTGCACACAGCACAGGCCTTATTGGGCTGAAGATTGTTATTAGATAATTGTGAGGTTGATGGAGACAGCCGACCACATACAGTGGACCTTGGGACATGTAGTGGTAGTGCCACTGTCTAAATTGTGAGAGCCACCTTCTAAGTGCTCACTCAAACACAGGATACTGTACCGACACAAACATGTTCACAGATTTGGGCTTCCTCAGATTAGAACCCCTGGCTATATAGTTGTTGCTACTACAGTGGCACGCCTTTAATGCACACAACACAGACTGCAAGATTATGACTGTTCCATGGCTCCTGTACTGTGGCCAACATCACCAGCCCTTGTACAGTATGGCAATGTGCAGTGTGTGTGGAGATGCCCTCATAAAACTGCCTTAATCACTCTGTATCCAACAGACTTGTTCTGCCTAGCAACAAAATAAACAGCCCTTGGAGGTCATGAACCCAGGATCCTGCAACCCATAAGTCAAAGCAATTTACCAGTAAGCCATCTCAGATGTATGGTTTTAGGATGTTTTCTCAAACATACTCTGCTTTACAGCCAGTTTACAATAGGGAAGAGACGCTGTGCAATTAGGAAGGACTGGTATCTACAAATATATATCTGAAAAGGAACATATACATAGACAGAGAGATATGTATGGAGATACATATATGTGTATAACAATATATGGATATATTACCAATAAATACTGATATATATATATATATATATATATATATATATATATATATATATATATATATATATATATATATAAATATATATATATATATATATATATATATATGTGTGTGTGTGTGTGTGTGTGTGTATATACAATATATATATATATATATATATATATATATATATATATATATATATATATATATATATATATGCATACATGTCTCAGAATATATCTGCATACATGTCTCAAAATGCCTATACAAACATATGCTGCTGATAGACCACACATAACTGGGGCAGCATACACAGTTGGATACAAAAGTACCCATGACACTCACATCTGTTCCCCCCACAGTCCAAATAAATAAGTGAACAGTATACTGCTACAACATCATGATAGGTCATACACAATTGGCAGACATACAACAACCTCTTAGCAAAACAACTAAAATGACTGAATATGGCAAAGAGTAATACAACCATCCAGTAATTCACAAACTGTCATACAACTCTTCATATGCCTCATCCTTAGCCTTTGCCACATCTATCTTTGTCATGCACCTCATCTCCTCACACTCCTGTCTACTTTCCTCATCTCTCTGACAGTCCCACTCCTTCTTCCCCATCCTCTTTCTCTGTATACTGTCTTATGCTTCCTCAGTCCACCACCAGTTCTCCTTGTACTACTTCCTCCATCCACATGTCACACCAAGCATCTTTCTACCCATCTCCTTTAGTAGCTCTGCTGTACTTCACCAGATATGTGGTAAATTGTCAGTGCTACCCAGTGTCTGTCTTAATCCTTCCTTGAACTCCACCTCACAATCACCCTTTATCAATTCACACCATGTGATCTTTGCTGATAAACTCACAATTCCCCTCTTCTTGATCTCAGACATCATCCTGCAGACCAACATTCTATGCTTCCTAAATACATTTTCTCCTTCACCACTTTACAGTCTCTAACCTCTGTCAAACTGACCCTCCTACATTGGATATATTCCTTTTGTGTGCATCTTACTGCAGTCTTGTGACTCACTCTATTCTCCTCCCTCATGTTATAGTACATATTAACCATGGCCATGTCCATCTGTTTTGCAAACACCACTACCATCTCACCATCTGCATTCCTTTTAACACAATGCATACCCATCATTTTCACAGACCCTCTGTTCCCTTCACCAACATGCCCATTGACATCTGCTGCAATGACAACTCTGTCACCCTTGGGTACAGTCATCACCACATCATACTAATGACCTCACATTTATCTTTGTCATCCATCACATAACCAAGTTGTGTAGCATATGAGTCTCCGCCAACTTTGGGGCACACACCCCAATACAACACCAGGGTACAGAAGTCAACATGCTGGAGGTGGGTGGCACCAACACAATGGACAGGGAGCATGCAGGTAAGGGCTCAGTGGGGATTAGTACACTAATGTATCAGACATACATGTATCTGCATTGCATCTACATCCATGTGCCAGATCTGATTGCAGTTGTGGATGGAGTTTTCTAATGCACAGAGGTGCACATCTATGGTGAGGACAGAACATTATGTATTATTGGGGATAGTACTGTAAATGTGCAGACATGCTGCATCTATCCTGTACCAAGGCCACATGGTGAGTCTGCTGACAATACCTCCCTCTCACAACTACCTAGGACCCTCTGGTTTGCATATGGGACAGCATCCTGAAGCTGGTGAGTATGACATTGTTCTGTTGTTGCCTGGCTATACCCAAGGGATGTGAAGGGCATGCAATTTACCATGCACACAACTATCAGTAATAGCTATATTGCTTTATGCAATAGCTATATTGCTTTATGTGCATGTTCACTTATGGTGAGGTTAACTGCATTGCATCACAGTGGTCACCACTGGGGCCTATCTGATGTGAATTCTGCATTCCTGTAGCATACCTCACAACTTGTCAGTGCCAAGATGTCTAGACAGAGGCCAGCAAAATGGGCTGGACAAATGGCCTAAGGTAGGGATATGTGTGACACATTAGTGGTATACAGTGTATATAAATTGTTTGCACACCCCTGTTAAGATGTAAAGTGCTCCTGTTACAAATTAGGACCACAATATGTCAGTCCACACCTCTTCCAGCCTTTAATGTGACCCATAACATAAACAGTTCACTTGTAAAACCAAGCATCTGGACTCATGTATTGCACCCACAAGGCTGGCCACCTGTGAGGGTGGCAGACGTCATATCAGCATGATGATTCAGTCAAGTATGATACCTCATGCTGCCATATGTGTCAGTACACTCACTGTGGCCTATTTGGCTACAATATCACATACATGGGCATTGTTAAGGCACACAGACCACTTCTGACCACGTATAGGTTGCAAACATCTGGATATTCCAGACAAATCTGTACAGAGGAATGTACAATGGTTAACTTGCTGCATGTGAGGCAGATGCTTTTACTACACTATATAAAGTAATGGGAGTGGGAGGTGATCACCAGCTGTGTATGGTACACATCAAAATGGTATAAGCCACACAAGATATGATCCTCACACACACAAACAGTTGTCCAGTATTGGGATTAGAACTCATGCCTATCTAATTAGTTCTACTATAGTGCTATGCAGTTATCAGACCCGCCACAGAGCTTATACATTTTCACCTAGTCCAAAGGTACTTGTAAGGTGGATGACATCAACAGGACTAATAGATTGGGGTGAGGGTAAGTGTGAAGGGTAGTTCACAAGTCAGAAATGGTATAAGCCAGATAGTACATGACACACACAAGCACACACACACTCACTTGCTAGCACTGGGATTAAAACTCCTGTCTATCTATTTATGTGTACAACGGTGTTACTCAGTTACCGCACACGCTACAGAGCTTACTCAACTTCCACATGGCCAAAGCTGCTGATTACTGCACAGCTGAGGTAAAGTATTACAGGGGGAAGAAAGTCTGCCTTCAGTTCCACTATTACATCATGCTAGTTCTTTCTGTCTTGCACTTCAGATAGTATTGTGGCTTGGCACTTCACCAGGTTATTGTATCAATAAGTGTGTCACACTTATTGTATCAATAAGTGTGACACACCTGGAAGCCATCAGCATTACTCATTCATCACAGATGTAGCCCCAGTACTTATTAGTTATGTCCACCCCTCCTGGCATGATGAAAGGGGAGTTTTCTGTGCTTTCACCCATTAACCTGGTGCACTTGTCCATTCTGAGGCACTGCTGCAACTGCCACATGTACAGAGACAACCTTCCCATCTAAACTCCAAATACTCAGACCTGTGAGAGTTACCTGTATATCACCCAATGTGGACATATGCACTCTCCAGCAAAGACAGGACTAGAAGGTCAAGAGGATAAGATCTACACCTGCACCACACCATGTGGAACACATAGCCCACAATGACACTCACTTTGACAGCCATGACATACAGTGAAAACCCACACACCCACCTTCACAGAGGCACTCAATGGACATTTACCCAAACAGCACAGACCAGCAAGACTGACACCCATTCAGACACCACAACATGGCACATGCCAAGGGACACATATTTAACCTACACAGTATGCCCCTCAACCTAAGCTCTTAAGGCTAACCACCTTGCACCATGCAGTGGTCATCGGTAACTCAGTACTGAGGCACACACATATCCCACTCACTAAGTTGAATATGAAGCAGGTAGCCAAATATCTATTACATGGCAGCATACAACACATGGCACAGCCAGTCATAGCACTCCACAACAACTATGAGTATCACTCTGTATCCATGTGGTTGTGAATGACCTGGGATACACCTTCCTGGACTACATGACAAAAGACATGGTTGAACTCTGATTATGTGGTCCTGGCAGGTGTGACAGTAGCCCTGAGTAGTATACCGCCATCACCCAGAATGATGCTGCAGTACTATCAACAGATGATTGACTGCAACATTGGCTTATGTGTTTTGTGTCATTATCAGGGGATCCAGTATCTCTCTGCTTGGAAATACATGATTGGCAGAACTTAATGACTTTCCACAGATGTTCTACATCTGTCAGCGCTGGGTTTCCAGGTACTGGCTTTGTGTCTTGCCACCACTATAATACCTTATTAGGCAGTGTTCCTAATGTAATTACCACCATAACTGCTAGACATGTACAAAATCTGAGGGTCATGCTGCTCAACAGTAGACATCTAACTGTCAGGATGCAATCACTCAAAGCACTCATCAGAGTGGAGGACATTAACATTTCTGCTGTAATGGAGAAGTAGTTCACAGCAGCAGACAGCAGCCCTGCAGAATCAGGCTATAACACATTCCATAGCTGTCAGCCCCCAAACATGGACCACACCACACTTCCACAGGTGGTGTTGTCTCCATATTCATTATGGATAGGAACACCTTCAGACTAGTATCCCAGCATAATGCATTGGAGATACTTCTGGTACAACTGCCTTGGGATAATAGTGCAATCCAGACCATAGCCTGCTATGGCTCCACATCTATGTCCCTAGACTGTCAATGCACATTTGTCAACACGCCGCCATCTATGAACGTCCAACGCAACACTGACATAGTGTGAGACTTCAACTACCCCTCCATCACCTGGGGAAAATAGCCACGTGAACAAACTCCACTCCTCGCAGGTACGGAATGCTTGGCCAAACCAATATATAGGTAAACACAAGAGGCCAGCATAAACAGTCAAATACGTTTATTTCTTAGAAGATAAACACAAAACAAAAATAGGTTAAATTTCAATTTAATTTTTAAATTTAACCTATTTTTGTTTTGTGTTTATCTTCTAAGAAATAAAAGTATTTGACTGTTTATGCTGGCCTCTTGTGTTTACCTAAAAATAGCCAAGTGCCAGTAAAGTGGCCCAACACTTCCTAGGATTCATCATTTCCAATGCCCTGGACCAGCTCATACTGACCCCCGGTAGAGGATGCAACAACCTTGACCTGTATTGATGACTTAAATATGGGACTGTTTCTCATCCACAGTTGTCAATCCCTACCTGGTGAGATCCACACAGGCTGTAATAAACATGGAACTCAACATGTCAACCACACCCCCATAAAGGTAACCACCTTGCAAAACCTCTTCAAAGCTAACTTTGCAGCCATAAAAACAGGAGTGAATGACTTCACTGCACACATGGAAATGGGAAATAGCTGCATGACTGTCAAATCATACACATATGCACTGTATAAACAGGTACATGAATGCATGGTACTTGCCATAGCTAACAGAACCTAGACGCTGTCCGTCAAACAGCGGAAGACAATGTGATGGTCCCCTGCCATTACTAAAGTGTACAACAGAAGGAGGACACCATTGCAGAGAAAGGTGGTGTCCCATGATTGTTGAACTCCCTTATTAGCCCCAAACACATCTTGGGGTCCCTCATGGAATCCCCTACAGTCATCTATGAAGGCAGACGTGCAGCAGACACTGATGACAATCACAAAAGCTTTTGATAGTTACATCAACAACCTTCACAGCATAAAGCACAAGTGCTGTGAGTTACAGCATAATGCTAATACCTATCCTAAGAGAACAGATATTGGCCACAGTCTTGCCAACACATTCATTGCCAGCTTTACCCCTCTCTTTACCGCTCTCTCCCACCACAAGTGTACAATCACAATGGTAGATGAATGGCAGGCACCCAGCAGTACTGCAGGCCAGGTTAGACCTGCATTGCCCACAGGCAAGAATACACCTTTCATGGGGCACCAACATATCCATGGCTGTGTTCTACATGACATACAAAGTGACCTTGGACCAGATCTGTGTGCCCTGATCAGTCACAGCCTCACCTCAGGCTATGTCCCTCAAACATGGCACACTGCTACGGTCACCCCTCTCCCTAAAGGGGTAGCATCTACAGACCCTGGGGATTATTGTCCCCTTAGCCTGACAGGTCCACTATGTAGGGGTATAGACTGCATCATCAGGTCCCTGATTGACCAAGATATAGATGATCTCCTAACTCTGGACCCACACAGTTTGGCTTTGTAAAAGGCAGATCATGCCTGCTCAGCCTGCTTGATGTCTTTGACTGAGTCACCAGGGCAGTGTATGACAATAAGGCACTGCATACTGCCTACATCAATCTGTCCAAATCTTGTATTACCATCCCTCGGTGAGGGATTATTGATAAACTCCACAAACTAGGCATCAACCCATATATCATTGCTTATTTTGCTAATTGGTTCACAGAACACACATGTATGACAGTGGCAAACTCCAGGTCAGACTGGCAAGCAGTCACAAGTGGAGTCCCACAGGGATCAGTACTGGGTAGTGTCCTGTCCAACATCTACTTCTCAGGATTCCAGCCCAACACAGAGGGACTCTGGCTGACCAAGTTCACAGAGGACTGTAAGCTGGGAGCTATCATTGACTCCACAAGTGATGCACACATCCCACAGAAAGGGCTCACCGAGACCACTGAGTGGTGTGGAAACCATGCCCAGAAGCTTGACACCACAATATGCATCGTTCCTCTTGGCAAAACACTAATTTCCCAGTAAGTACCACACCAATGGGAGACAAATGAACACTGTATGCATTATAATAGATCTGGGAACACAGGTTGGCAGCAACTTCTTCCTCAAGCACCACATTGCCACTGTGGTCAGGAAGTCTTTCTATATGGCACATTGCATTATCAAGGGTTTTGCATCCAGGAAGACAGGGGTAATGGTCTCTATCTACTACTTCCTCATTAGACCACTTCTCAAGTATTATGGCACCTTTGCCATGTACGTCACTAGACACCTGCTACATCTGGAGAAGCCACAGAAGCACCTCACAAAGGGGCTCCTAGGCATTAGACACACATCCTATGCATAAAGACTCAGCAGACCCAAGCTATTCTCTGTGTCATATCACCTAATTAGCAGCTATCTCTGTTTGACATATAAAGCCATGTCTGACTCAGCTGGTTTAGGAATGCTACATATAAATCCATCCACACCACACACTGTAGAGACCTCTACCTCAGTACCAGAATCACCACAACATGCTGGTAGGGCAAGTCCTTCACCAAGAGGCAGCATATGCCCTGGAATACACTTATCGTATCTGTCATGCAGAGCACCTAGCTGACCCAGTTCCAGAGAAACTTGATGAATGGATGGGTAATAGACAGTTCAACACAATGATCAATTCAGTGGCTGTACCTGATACAGGCACTGGGACATAACATCAGGTGGCACAATGGCAGGACCCTTCTATGTGCTAGGCTTGTTAAGGCTCCTGGGCCATTACCTACTACATACTCGTGAATCTATGAAGGGAGTGACATCAGCAGGACTGATAAAGTAGTGCAGTGGGTGTTTAACCTATCAAAATACTTTGTCCTACAAACAGACACACATACACACACAAACTTGACAGATCTGAGAGTAGAATCCCTACCTAACTATTGACTACCTAACTATTGATGTGTATTATAGTGTTATGCAGTTACCACATGCGCTACAGAGCTTACTGGTCTGAGAGTTGGCCAAAGGTGCTGATAGGTGGAATGACATTGGCAGGACTGATAAAGTAGGGCAGTGGGTGGGAAACATATCAAAATACTACTACTTACAAACATACATATCCACACACACATTTGCCAGTAGAGTAGAACCCCTGCCAACCTAGTCATTTGTACTATAGTGTTAAGCATTTATCAGATGCACTACTGAGCTTACAGGGCTGACAGGTGGCCAAGGTTGCTGATAAGGGATGAACATCATCTGGGCTGATAAGGTAGGGCACTGTGAAGTGTTGTGGGTGGGAATGGCATAAAACTGTTTTACCTTTAAACAAACACACAGCTCCCTTAGTCTTGCACACACAGCTGTCACACACACACGTCTGCATTTGCCAGGACTGAGATTAGAATTCCTACCTAGCTAGTTATTTGTACTATTGTGTTATGCAGTTATTGCATGTGCCACAGAGCTTATGGGGCTAAGGCCTGCCGGAAGGCACTTCTAAGATGATTGATATCTGCAGGGCTGCTAAAGTGGGGAAAGGGGAGGTGTACTGGGTTTGAATGGACCCAAAAGCTTTTAGTTGTGAACACACATTTTTACATTTGCCAGGACTGAGATTAGAATTCCTACCTAACTAGTTATTTGTATTACTGTGTTATAAAGTTATCACATGCGCCAGGAGCTTATGGGGCTGAGGCTTGATGGAAGGCACTTCCATGATGACTGATATCTGCAGGGCTGCTAAAGTTGGGAAAGTGGAGGTTTACTGGGTTTTAATGGACCCAAAAGCTTTTAGCTGTGAACATACACACAAACACTTTTACATTTGCCAGGGCTGAGATTAGAACTCCTTCCTAACTAGTTAATTATATTATCCTGTTATGCAGTTATCGCACATGCCAAAGATCTTATGGGGCTGAGGCTTGCCAGAAGGCACTTCTAAGATGATTGATATCTGCAGGGCTGCTAAAGTGGGAAAGTGGAGGTGTACCAGGTTTAAATGGACCCAAAACATTTTAGTTGTGAACTCACACACACACAGACACACACACACACACACACACACACACACACACACACACACACACACACACACACACACACACACTTTTACATTTGCCAGGACTGAGATTAGACCTCCTACCTAACTAGTTATTTGTAGTATCTTGTTATGCAGTTATCACATGTGCCACAGAGCGTATGGGCTGGGCCTAACAAAAGTAACTGCTATAGTGACAGACATCTTCAGGATTGCTAATGTGGGACAATGGAAAGTGCACTGGGTGGGGAAGGCCTGTTCATTCCTAGATCCTACTGACATTTCTCTAAGTGTATGAGCATGCCCAGTATGTCCTTCTATAGTACATATGGGTTTCCATTCCAGGGATTGTTGTACTCCGGTCCTGTTTGTTTTGGGCTACAGCCATACCTGTCAACCTGTTGGTGCAGGATATTTGGAGACAGCCTATCAAAATTTCGGGAGAATGGGCCATACAATGTTTGTGAAAATTTCTCTCAGTAATGTATGGGTTGCAAGGGTTACAGGGCTGGTTTTAGCAGACATCTGTCATATATGTCATTTGACACTGTCATGAACTGTTTCAGTACCTGGTGACATACCTACTCAAATCATCACAATGATTTACCAGAGGAATACAGGATAGATGATGCACACACAAAGTTTATGGGCCAAATAATATGCATTCTTGCACTTTCCAGCCTGTTGAGGGGTGTGCCTACAAGCAATTGACTGCTGGTGCTGTGGAAATGGTCCTTCACCTTGGGGATATATTACAATGGTGGAATCTCTGTGCATTTATGCTCTGGCCTGGTCTGATTTCCAGTCCACAGTTGAGTAATACTAATAAGACTGGATCAGGGTGACAGGCAGACTCCAGATATATTTTAGGGGATAGGATATGTGGGGTGTGTGTGTCCTCAGCATATATGGTTGGCTATAGCTACCAGTACTTTGCAGTGGGCTCTCCTCAATGTTTGACTGCACTTGGAGAGTCTTGTGTGTGTCAGACTGTTTCACAAGCCTGGAGGTGTGTGTTTGTCACACATATATGTATGGCCCACCTCAGTTTTCTTGGATGGCCACGTGTTGGGGTAAGGATGTGCATAGGATGAGTGATCAGGGTGGGGTGTGTTACTCCCCATGACTGTGTCCCAGAGTTTTGTGGGTGTGGACATGTCACCATCTTCCTGGGTTAAGCTTGCCTGCAGTCGGTGCATTCCCATGTTTACACTTCGAGCCCTGCCTGTCGACTGTATGGAGTATCACAGAATGTCCACATGCATTACTGATATATCTTGTTGGTTACCCAAACAAGTGTGGTTTTCCAGCACAAGTGTGTTGCAAGTCACTCAGGGCTGAATTCAGATATTACAGACAGTTGACATTGCAGTTTCAGACTTCGTATCCATCACACATTCCATGCTACTACAAATCATTCCATCAATGTTATAACATTAGAGCAGTATTTCACAGGCATCCTTCTCTTTTGACCTTCATCACCCCATTATTCATGGCTTTGCCCTTATTTCTGGCTCCCTGAGGCTGGCAGGTTTGTTCCAAGCAGTTGTCAGCATGGCTTTTCTTTGCATTTTGTGGACTGTCTTATGTTGATGTTGTGGACCCCATGACACTCTCTAAATGGCACTGTGGGTAAGGCATAGGCATTTGCCAGAGGCCTGTAGGCCAGGTGTGACAGTTGCAGGCCATCTGTAGCAGGGCAGTGCATTCTGATGATCATATGTTCCCAGGCTGCAAGCAGGAGACACCCCTGGGGTAGCACCAGTCAGTTGACTTTGTGTGTTACTGACAATTGCTTTCTGTTACTATTGTGCCATCAGTCTGGGTGACAGCTAGATGCTGCTTAAGTCTAGGAACATGTTACTGCATTTCTATGGGACTATGGGGGGGGTGACACAACTGTACACGTTACACATCTGCACAGACTGTGCTAATATTTGCTTAATATGTTGGTCCCATATAGCATGGTGGTGTGCCCTATCTTTCAGACTACAGGCATAACAGTATCAACCACAGGTCAGATTGTTCTGGCATAGACCTGTGTAGTTTCAGACATCTTACTTTTCAAAGCCATTCTGCCACTGTCAGACCTGCTGTGATATCACTGTGTAAGAGTCTGTGGGTGTGGATTTCATGGGTTTCACCATGTGGGGGCCTTTGCCAGGCATTTCTGTATGGTTGTGTACAGCTGATCTGTTGTGTGGGGTTGGTGGTGGGTATGGGACCCCCACTTTGACATCCATGCATATGACCTATGACCCCCCCAGTTATTTGGCTCACAACATATAGTGCAGTGTTATTTGTCGACTAGGATGGTACTGCATAGTGTGGGTAGGGCAGACCTGAGGATACCAGTTGTCTGCTGCTATCCCAGTTAACCACCCCATTCCCTTACATGCTTGATCAATACCATAGATATGCTATCAGATATGTCCACCCCATTATTTTAATTTGTTACAGAGACTGGCTTACCTTGTGCCTGCCGTTGTTGTAAGGGTGGTACTTGAGGGCTGACTATGTCAGATGCCCACAGTACACTGCCTATACATGGCAAGGTATAGGTGGTGTGATGTTTGGTATCCATTTTACTGCATGTGTGAGTCAGAGAAAGAGAGATCAGTCCCTGGGGCCCAACAGTGTCAGTGTATGTGCTATGCGTTGCCTCATTGCCTAGGCCAGGGCATACTGGGCACGCCTCCATCTGCCTACAAGGGCAGGTTCAGGATGTTCCTCTTCTGAGTCATTCTGTGTCTGTGGAGGCCTTGGCAATGGTGGGGGTCTGCGTGGCCCTTCCCCATTTTGTTCCTGCTGCAGCTGTTTCCGCAGGATCATATTCTGTAGCATGGCACATACTATGACCATGTGTGACATGTGGCTGGAGAGTACTGCAAGACTCCACCGCATATGTCAAGGCAGCGGAACCATGACTTCAGCATCCCAAACACATGCTCTATAATGATCCTGGTTTGTGTGTGTGCCTTATTATGGTATTCTTCTGTGGATGTGTGGGCATTTCTGATGGGTGTCATCATCCATGGCTCCAGTGCGTAGCCAGCATCCCCCACTAAATAGCCATATGGGATGTCCCCCTGAGCAAACTACTGATACAGGTGTGAGGAATGCCAGATGTGGGAGTTGTGATAGGTTCCAGGACAGCCAGCACACACATTCATGATAATGCCCTGGGCATCGCGCACAAGCTGGCAGTTGATGGAGTGGAACCACTTGCAGTTTATGTAGACCCTACCACAGTCACCAGGTGGTGCTTTGATGAATGTGTGTGCAGTCTATGGTACCCAGTACCTCCATGTAGCCTGCTACATGGTGGAAGAGAGGCATATTGCCAGTCCACTCCTCATAGATGCTGGGGAATTTAATTTGCTCCATGGCATGTGTTCGCATGGCATCCAGGAACTGGTGGAGTATCCTGGACACAGATGCCTGTGAGACCCCCATGATATTCCCAGTTGCTCTTTGGAAAGTATCTGTAGCTAGTATTCTTAGAACTACACATACCTTGGTATCCACTGGGATGGGTTCCCCTCTGTTTGTTCTAGATGTGAGGCAAGGCCAGCAGAGCTTCACAGTTTGCTGCAGTATGTCCCTGTCCACCCTGTAGTGCTCTACTATCTCCAGATTATGTAGTCCCTGGTAGGTTACCCTGGGCCTGAAAACTCTTCTCCTCCTCTTCATAAGTCTGGGGTGGTTGTCAGCTTTGTCCTCTTCACAACTCTCAGCCTCTTCCACATACTGATGTATGAGAGCAACAGCAGCCCCTAACATTTTGGTAGTTTTGTCAGGTAAAATTTCCCCATCTGTGTACACCGGTGGTGTAGTGTTTGTGGGAAAAAACAGATTACAAGGTGTTTGCATAGTTTATAGTGGTGTGCTGCAGATGCTGCCTGTGTGATTGGCTGAGTATGATACATTCCACCTGCCAGCTCTATAACTTGTATTTGTGTGCCTCTATTCTCCTATTTGCCATTTTTTTTTCTTGTTCCACTTGCCATTTTCTGTATTTTTTTTTTAGTTTTGTGGTTTAAATCCCGGTGCGCACCGTGCACACTCGTTTAGGCAAAGTAAACAAAGCTATAGAGTCGTGGACACACCCCATTGCTGACATATACATAGTGCTGCCATTTGCTGTGTTTTTTTTTGGGGGGGGGTTGTTTAAGTCTCAGTGTGCGCTGTGCATACCCGCTTAGCTAAGATAAATACATTTTAGCAGAACTGTCTCTCCCTGGATACGAACATGCTCTTCAGTTCATGGTGTATGACATTACAGCCTCAGACACACCCTCTGTGCTGTGCTTAGCTAAGTGCAAATCTTATCAACCATGCTCCAATGTACTTACAGCAAGCAGCACACACCCCCTTTTGATGTCATTTTACTTCTCCTGCTTATATGGCCATATTAAAGCACCTACAAAGTTAGGTGCAGTCTGACACTTAGAAGAAATTTGTGATTCAGTAAGATTCCCCTCATTTGCGTACCCCACCTCCTTACTCCATAGTTACTGCACTCACACTGAGCCTTTCCCCTTAGCAACCACTGTTCCCTGATATTGTTTTCATTCTGCATGCCATTGACTATAATGGCAAAATACAGACTTCCCTGAAAATTGCCCCCCCCCCTTTTTTATTTTTGGCATGATCCCATTTGCTTGCCACTACCCGATGCTTAAACGGCCAAGATCAGCCAAAATAAAAAAAAAGTTTCATTTTAAAAAAATGTAAGCTATTTTTCATGCCAATGGCCATATATTTGGCCATTGGCATGCCTACTAAATGGAACACATGCTTTCTTTTGAGCTGTCATGCCTCCATTTTGTAATTTGCAGAAATGTGTTTAGCTACTAGATGAATACATTTCTGCTTTGTACACTGTTCAGGCACGGACAACTTCCTGCTTTCTGGATCACTAATTCACCTCATTTGCATGTTTTTTACCAGCAAATGAGGTAATTAGCATATAGCAGTGGTGTCTGTGCCAGAATAGTGTAGCAGCACTTGTGCACATCCTGGGAGCTCGATCCTGGATCGCTCATTGGCCATAATGCATGCAGTAGCTCTTGCACTATTGCTACACTCCATGCAGAGCTTGGTGAATCCGGCCCTGTATATGTTATTCTATCTAAACTAACTAATGCACCCCCTTTATCAGCTTTAAATATTAGAATATCATTATTATTCATCAATTTATAAAATATTTTGTTTTCATATTTCATCATATTATAATACTTATACACAGGCTGCTTATCCAATAAATCAATCACTTGCAGTTCACACACATTTAAAAACATTTCAAGTTCTTTCTTTAATGGGGGGGGGGGCTGAAACTACTAGCTTTGAAAAAGCTTTGCTCCCTTTGAATTTCTCCATTAAATTAAAACTTAAAATTCAATTCTCTCACATAATCTCTATGGCTGTTAATACTATCCATCTTGTTAGCCCGCTTAGCAAGTGCAAACCTCCAGCCTTTACTTAAGACCAAACACTCTTCAGCAGATAGCACATAACTGGATATGTTAATAACTGTAAAACACACAGTACCTAACTCCTCTGGGCATTGCCCTTATTCCAGTTCCTTGTTTGTTGCCCCTTCTTTTTGAAGCCTTTCTTTGCTGCCATTACTTGTGCCCAAGTCCTCTTCGTGTTGTCTGCTTGTTGGCACACATAAACTGGCTGACCCATTGTTTCTTTCAGAAAACTCTGCTGATCAGGGTTGGTTACAAGCATTGTTGTGCCACTGGTGCTGGGCCTATTATTTAATTCCCTATTATCATACACAGCATTCTTATTCAGTTTCAGAAGTGCTAGAAACAAACTGCCCTGACCTTTTTATTGCATTTACTTCTTCACCCACGTCTCCTATATTGAAGTCATACATTTGATTGCTGCAGATCTCTGTCCCATATACAGAGGCCACACCCCTTCATATTCCTGTAAATTGAGATCAAACTTTTTTGTTTTTCTTTTTAATAAAATGTCTTTTAGTTTCATCAACCGATTTTGGATCAAACAAAACTTTGCCTCAAAGTTGTCCATAGATATGGCCTCTTTAAGCATGGTGAAGTCTGCACGGATTTTTTCATTCAACTTTATCATACTACTTTTGTTGAATGTTAGCAACAGTTCCATATATTATAGCCCTGTTTTTTTAATTCAAATCCAACCATTTGTGTAACAGTTCTTTGGGCATATCATTACTGGCAGGCAACTTATTTACACGTAAACCTTTGGGTTCCTGTTTCACCCTGATACTGTTTTTGAGATAAATATTGTGCCATTGTCACCATTTTTATTCAATCAAGTTTTTCTCCAATTGATCAAATGTATCAGTGTGATTCACTTACATTGCCACTGCTCCTTTCGGCTCACAATTCTGGAATGGATCCTTTGGTGGAGCTAAGCACCCCAAAAAGACTTCCTCACTTCTGGACACTGCTGTTCAGATGTTGCCCTGTCTTGGCAAAGAAGTATTAACATTACCCTCCTGACTGATAACAATTGAGCCAGTAGGAGTGTCATTCAATGTAAAACCCATAAGTAATGCCAAAAAGCTGTTGCCTGAGGCTCCATGGTTTTCCATTTCACTGAAAGGTATATCCAAAACCAAGTACACAGTGAAAACAATGTACCATATAATAGTCAGTTTAAATAGTATTTATTCTTGTAAATCAAAATTTGTTGTTTACCTGGCTTTCTGTGTTTCTTGTTTGGCATTATATATAGAAAGGATGTCCCGTGAGCTATATTAGAGGATCTATGAACATGAATATGCTGTTTCCACAAATGACAATAAAAATGCATTAAGTCAACATCATAGCAATGGAGCATGCAAAGTTGATTTTAAGTTTGTAGTGCTAAATGCTATTAGAAATGCAGATTTATTGTTTAATGCAGAAGAAGAATTGGGATGGATGAAATGCAGCTGACAAGTGAGGTTAAATGCCTATTACCCTCTGGTTTAAACATTTGGAAAGATTGTATTACGCAATTGAAATGTTAGGGATTAAAACATTAAGGTTTGTGTCATGTGACTATTTTGCTAATTTAAAGGTGGTGTGTTACCTAATATTTTTCAGCCTGAAGAAGTCTCTTGTTAATGTTTGAGATTAAAGCGCTCACTGGGATATCTCTTAACTTAATATTTTATTAAAGTGTTTTGTGTGTTTTTTTACAGATGTGGCTTTATTTATTTTTACTGAGTTAGTTTGGTACATTTTTTCACTGTGTACTTGGTTTTTGGATATATTGTTCAGTGAAATGGAAAACCATGGAGCCTCGGGCAACAGCTTTTTGGTGTTACCTTCGGGTTTTACATAGAATGACACTCCTACTGGCTCAGTTGTTATTAGCCAGGAGGGTAATGTTAATACTTCTTTGCTAAGATAGGGTAACATCAGAACAGCAGTGTCCAGAAGTGAGGAAGTCTTTTTGGGGTGCTTAGATTCACCAAAGGATCTGTTCCAGAATTGTGAGCCTAAAGGAGTGGTGGTAATGCAAGTGAATCACACTAATACACTTGATCAGTTGTAGAAAAACTTGATTAAATTAAAACAGTTACAATGGGACAATATTTATCTCAAAAACAGTATCAGGGTGAAGCAGGTACCCAAAGGTTTACATGTGAATAAGTTGCCTGCTGGTAATGATATGCCCAAAGAACTGTTAGACAAATGGTTGGATTTGAATCAAAGAACAGTGCTGCAATATATGGAACTGTTGGTAACATTCAATAAAATTAGTATGGTAAAGTTGAATGAAAAAAATCTGTGCAGACTTCCCCATGCTTAAAGATGCAATATCTATGGACAACTTTGAGGCAAAGTTTTGTTTGATCCAAGATTGGTTGATCAGCCTAAATGAGATTATATTAAAAAGGAAAACAAAAAAGTTTGAGTGCAATCTACAGAAATATGAAGGGGTGTGGTCTTCGCATATGGGATAGACATCTGCAGCAATCAAACTTCTGAAGTCAATATAGGAGACGTGGGTGAAGACATAAATGCAGTAAGAAGGTTGGAGCAGTTGCAACATAAGCAGAAAAGTCAAATACATGCTCTGGAGCAAATCAATACAGCTCCAATTTTGTCTTCCAAACCTACTTCAAGCACTTCTGCATTGAATAAGACTGCTACAAATGGTAATAGGGAATTAAATACTAGGACCAGCACAAGTGGAACAATAATGTTTGTAATGACCTGGATTAACTTATCCACACCCCCACCAGGGGCAACAATATCCTAGACCTAGTCATTACCAACATGAGTTACTGGTGTTCCACACCTGAAGTCAACTCATTGGTCAGATCCAACCATAAGCTAATCACCCTAGATATCCGCATTCCGCCCCCACCCACCATTAAGGAAACCATGGTAAAAAATTTCTCCAAAGCCAACTTCATGCTTCTTAAGACAGAAGTGGTGAACTTCATGACACCCATGCAGGTGGACAATAATTACGACTGCTGAATCCTACACAAATACACTCTATAAGCACTTACACGAGTGCATGGATCGTGATATCCCAAACAGAACCAAGATGCTATCCTCCAAAAAAAGGAAGCCAATCTGGTGGCACCCTGCCAAAAACAATCTCTACAACAGAAGGAAGAAACTGTTGCAATAGAGAGTAAAATCCCATGAGTGGAGGAGCTCCCTGGTCAGCCTCAGTAAGAAGCTGAGATCCCTTATAAGAGCCTCCAAAGCTAGCTACAAAAACAAAATCACCACTGATTCTAAGGGCAACCACAAAGCATTCTATAGCTTTGACAAAAATCTCAATGGCAACACCCAGATCTGCTCTGAGTTAAAGCACAACGGCACAAAAATTACAGAATCAACTGATATTGCCAACTTCCTGGCAGATAGGTTCAGTGCTAACTTTACCCCCCTCTCCTCCCCTAATGAGCCCATATCTATACAGGAAGAATGCAGAGTTCCTGTAATCACATCTATGCAGGTAAAAGCTGCACTCTCTAAAACCAAAAACACAGCATCCATGAGACTGAACAACATCCCAGGCTGCATTTTACATGAACTTCAGAATGAACTGTCTCCCCACCTAAGCACCATGCTCAATCATAGTCTCTCATCAGGCTTTGTGCCCACTGAAAGGTGCACAGCAAGAGTTATCCCACTCCACAAAGGGGGAGCCACCACTGATCCTGGAAACTATCGTCCTATTAGCCTGATGGGCCTGGTCTGCAAGGCCATGGAAAGTATCATCATGGAACTTATAAACAAAGACATTGATAACCTTCAAACTCTGGACCCCACCCAGTTTGGGTTTGTGAAAGGCAGATCATGCCTTCTGAACCTGATCAAATTCTTTGAGGCAGTCACCATAGCCATAGATGAGGGCAAAGTAGTTCACACAGCCTATCTTGACCTTGCCAAGGCTTTTGACACCATCCCCCATTCTGGAATTATAGCTAAACTCACTAAACTAGGTATAAATCCCTACGTCACAAGATGGGTTGCCAACTGGCTCACTGACAGAACCCACAATGTAGAAGTTGCATACTCCAAATCTGACTTCAAACCAGTGACACGTGGAGTACCACAGGGTTCAGTCCTGGGACCTCTCCTCTTTGGTATCTACTTCCCTGAAGTGCAGGCTAACACAGAAGGCTTCTGGCTAATGAATTTCACAGATGAATGCAAACTAGGAGCCATAGTTGAGTCCCCAAATGATGTGGAAATCTTACAGAAGGGCCTCACTGAGACAGATGCCTGGTGTCAGAAGTATGGCCTCAAGCTCAGTGCCAAAAAGTGCATTGTCATCCCCTTTGGTAAAAACTCTGTACCCATGAACTACCACATAAACAGTAGTCTACTTAATGCTGAATGTGTGATAAGAGACCTTGGGACCCAGGTGGACAGTAGTCTCTCCTTTGATAATCACATCACCACAGTAGTCAGGAAATCCTTCTATGTGGCACACCTCATCACAAAAGGGTTCTCATCCAGGAAAAAAGAGGTGATTATTCCCCTCTACTTGGCACTCATTAGACCCATTATAGAGTACAACGCCCCTTTTGGAATGTACCTCACAAGACATCTGCAGCAGCTGGAAAGGCTACAGAAGTACCTCACAAAGATGATTACTGGCCTCAAACAGATGCCATACTCTGACTGTCTCAAAAAACTCCAGCTGTACTCTGTAGCATATTGCCTTCGCTGAGGAGATCTTTGCCTAACATATAAAGCTATGTTAAACCCAGAGCTATTGGACATGCTACACCTAAAGAAATCCCAGTCCCTCCAAGCTACATGCTCTAGAGACCTAAACCTTGTCACCACAATAAACAGGACATGCTGGAGGGATAGATTCCTGTCCCATAAACTTCCTATACTCTGGAACAAACTACCCATCTATGTTAAGCAAAGTTCCTCATTAGCACTCTTCAAGAAAAATCTTGATGAGTGGATGGGAAATAGGAAATACACCCCAGGGATCACTTCTGTGGCTCTGCTCGACAGGGGTACAGGAAATTAACTTTCTTGGGTGGATTAAGCCAGGGAACCTTGTTGGCTAGGCTTACTTAGGCCCTTGGGCCAATAGCCTTGTACCTACCTATGAACCAATGAACCTATGAACCAACCATGATCAGCAGAGTTTTCTGAAAGAAACAACGGGTCAACCAGTTTATGTGTGCCAACAAGCAGACAACACGAAGAGGACTTGGGCACAAGTAATGGCAGCAAAGAAAGGCTTCAAAAAGAAGGGGCAACAAACAAGGAACTGGAATAAGGGCAATGCCCAGAGGAGTTAGGTACTGTGTGTTTTACAGTTATTAACATATCCAGTTATGTGCTATCTGCTGAAGAGTGTTTGGTCTTAAGTAAAGGCTGGAGGTTTGCACTTGCTAAGCGGGCTAACAAGATGGATAGTATTAACAGCCATAGAGATTATGTGAGAGAATTGAATTTTAAGTTTTTATTTAATGGAGAAATTCAAAGGGAGCAAAGCTTTTTCAAAGCTAGTAGTTTCAGCCCCCCCCCCCCCATTAAAGAAAGAACTTGAAATGTTTTTAAATGTGTGTGAACTGCAAGTGATTGATTTATTGGATAAGCAGCCTGTGTATAAGTATTATAATATGACAAAAATATGTAAACAAAATATTTTATAAATTGATGAATAATAATGATATTCTAAAATTTAAAGCTGATAAAAGGGGTGCATTACTTATTTTAGATAGAATAACATAATGTGAAAATGATAGATTTATTTTCTGATGAGAATTTTTACAAAATGGTTACATTCTTAGATATTAAGAAGACATTTTCCTTTAAGCAGTGGTAGAATCACTAAAGCCACTAGAAGGAATTTACTGGCTGAAAATCCTAAAATGAGTCAGATTTCTGGAATACCTAATGTCCATAAGGATGCAAATAATCCTCCTTTATGACCTATTGTGTCCAGTGTGAAATGTAAAATGGAAAGTATGGCTATTTATGTTGATAACATCTTCAAAAATTTGCAATTAATAATACTTGTATAAGAGACACCTTTCACTTTATTAACAAAGTTAAAAATGTTAATATTTTATAAAGTGATATTGGTAACATTAGACATAAAATCCCTCTACACAGTAATTCCCATTATTAAAGGTATGGAAATAGTAAGGTTGGAATTATTAAAATCCAAACATTTTTCTCAAAATACCATCAGTTTAATAATGGAAATGTTTGATGTAATTCTAAGGTATCATTTTTTTCTAATTTGATGGGAATTTTTACTGTCAGGTAAATGGAGTTGCAATGGGGGCAGCAATGTCTCACAGTTATGCACATTTATTTATGCATGGATAGCAGACAATCTATATCTTACAAAGCAAGTTTATGGAGAATGTTATCACGTTTTGTTTTACTGATGATGTGTTTTTAGTGTGGAGGGGAAATGAGCAATTTTTAAATGAATTTTTAATTGATATTAACAATGTTACATCATATTTAAAATTTTCTTGCCAATATAATGTCACTTGTATTAACTTTTTGGATGTTGGCGTCTTTAAGGCTAATGGAAAGTTGGTCACTAAGATTTATAAGAAGGAAGTGCAGAACAATACATACTTACATTTTAATAGTATGCATCCTAAAAAGACTTAAGAAAATATAGTCAAGGGCCAACTTTTAAGGATAAGCAACTTGACTGGAAGGGTCAAATATTTTCAGATAAATTAATAAATAGGGATTATCCAAGGGACTTGTTGTTAAACTCTTTTACTCAAGTCAGCTCATATAGAAAGGAAATGAATCAGGAAGCTAAAAATAACCCAACAACAAATAATCAAGACAAGGTAATTAGGATGGCAGTTGTTAATAGTGTTGATTCTGGAGCCATAAAATATTTTAAATAATTGAAATATATTTGGGGGAAATGCTAAAATTTAAAATTTTATTGGTGAATGCCCTGCTTATACATAGTCTGAAAGTGAGCCACAGCTGCTGGGAGGTACTGATGTTCCCTTGGAAACAGTGACTGCAAGGATGGAAGGTAGTGATAATACCCAGAGTGACAATGAGGTACAGATGTCAGAATTTACTAGGCTTCTTGCTGAAGAGGAGCTTGGGAGGGTAACCAATGTAGAGTTGAAAAAAGGCTCAGCTTATGGACCCTACATTATAAAGCCTGAGGGGGATGGTTAAGGAAGCCCCTGAGGCTCAAGGAAGAGGGGGGGTCTGTATACAGGAACAAATGTTTGTTGTATAAAGGGTGGAATCCTGGAGGAGGGCTAGTAGGTGAGGTAATATGGAAGGTGGTAGAGCCTAGAGCCTACTGTCTACCACTTCTAGCTATATTCCCTAGTATTACTTGTACAGGTGATATTGAGGCAGATAAGGAGGATGTGTTATACAGAAAGTGAACTCCTAAGGAAGGGCTGGAAAGTGAGGCAGTACGGCAGTTGGTAGATCCAAGAGCATACCATCTGCCACTTCTAGCTATAGTCCCTGATATTCCTTGTGAAGGTGATATTGAGGCAGAGAAGGAAGGTTTGTTGTATAGAAAGTGGACTGCTAAGGGAGGGCTGGAAGGTGAGGTAGTATGGCAGTTGGTAGTACCTAGAGCCTACCATCTGCCAGTTCTAGCTATGGTACCTAATATTCCTTTTGCAGGTGATATTGATGTAGTTAAGGTGGCAAATGCTTTCCTAGAAATTTTCAGCAGGGTAGGTTTTCCAGGGGAAATACTGACTGACCAATGTGCTATCTTCATGTCAGACCTGCTGACTTGTTTGTGGAAGTTTTGTGGGGTTAAACATTTAAAGATCACCCCCTACCATCCCCAAACTAATGTTCTTGGTCTTGTAAAGAGGTTAAACTCTACATTAAACACTATGCTACAGGCATTTACAAACCAGTTTAAAAGTGTAGGACTAACCATTAATCCCAGTAAGTGTCAGGTGGGTATGGCAGACGTCACTTAGGACACAGAGTGGGGAGTGGTAAGAACAGGGCAGAACTTGTCAAAGTGGAAGCTATTCAAGTATGGTCAGTTCCTGTTACTAAAAAGCAAGTTAGACCACTTATAGGGACAGAGGGTTGCTGTGGAAAAGTTGTGCCTAATTGTGGTGCAGTGGATACACCCCTAACTGACCCAACTATGAAAAGTAAACTGCTTAAGGTAGTGTGAACCACTGATTGTGAACAGGCATTCCAAAAACCTAAGGAGATTTTGGGAAGACCCCCTCTGTTAGCCAGACCAGATTATAGTAAAGATTTTGTTGTGCAAGTAGATGCTTTGGATCGTGGGGTGAGGTCTGTGTTCAGCCAAGTTTCTTCAAAAGGAGAAGAATGCTGCAGTGGGGTTAATAATGCCAATACAAATGGATTTCCCAAGAGAGGAGTGGGTTGATATTCCCAGATAAAGCCATTTTTCTCAAGCATCATTTTTCAGGAGTCACTTGAAAACTGTGCTTGAGCCATGGGGGAAGAAATGTGAAGAAATTAAACACTGTTGTTTGTGCCAGCATGTCTGGCTCAGTTTCTGTACATAATTTCAGATTAACTTGTGTATTATACACCAGCATGACTAGCTATGATATTGTAAATAAGTTTTTACATGTTGATTCATAAGCTGTTTGTACAAAATGTTTTAAAGACTTGAACAGTGTCCTTTTATGTTTCTAACTGCAAGTTTGTGAAAAAATATTATAAACATTCTCCTTAACTCTGGCAAACCATCAACTCCCAACCCCTACCCAAATAATACAGCTACTGAAACTGCCACTCTTCTGAACAACTATTTCATAAAAACTATCCAAAAACTTACACAAAATACTAATGCTTCCTCTACCCCTCCCTCATCTCCTAACACAGTTCCTTTCAATACATTCTCCTTCAAACCTGCCCCCATCTCTCTTAGTAAATCTTTCCTTTCTAAACTTAAACCTTACTGCCCCTCCACTGATAAACTACCCTCCCACTTTCTAAAAATTGCTACAAAATCCATTGCCAACCCTGTCACTATACTTATTAATTGCTCCATTACTGAAGCCTGTGTTTCTGATATGTGGAAATCCTTTTACATAATCCCTCTTCACAAGGCTGGAAACTCTATGATCCCTCTAATTACAGACCCATTGCAATCCTGTCCCACATCTCTAAAATTGTGGAAATGTGTGTTCATACCCAATTACTTAAACATCTGCTTGATAACAATCTTCTAACTCCTACCCAACATGGCTTTAGACCCCACCACAGCACCTCCACTGCACTACTCTCCTTCTCCCAAACAGTAGCAGAGGCCCAGAACAACAACATGCTAGTCTTCTGTTTATTCCTTGATCTATCTAAGGCCTTTAACACTGTCTCTCACTCTAGACGTCTTACTAAATTGTCCATACTCAATCTGTCTGGCTCCTCTATAAACTGGTTCTCAAGTTACCTCTCCAACAGGCAAAAATCTATTTGCTGGTAAACTGTCCTCTCTCCTTCCTAACAGTCAACAACTGGTGTTCCTCAAGGATCTCTCCTTGGTCCTCTCTTGTTCAATATCTTCACTAACAATCTACACTCTGTCTGTAACCTCTCAACACTCCTACAATATGCCGATGATTCCACTCTTAACACCACTGCCCATAGCATTCCCAATCTCAGCTCTAACTCAGGACACCTTCTCTTCAGTTGAAACTTGGCTATCAGATAATTAACTTGTACTTAATCCTAAAAAAAACTAAACCCATTATTTTCTTCCTATCATATCACATATCATCCTTTTCCATTACCTCCCTCAATTATATCACCATTAAACATGAGTCACATATCAAACTACTCGGCACTATTATCAATGATGAACTAAAATATGATGCTCACATACATCAATGTATAAAAAAAACTTGGTCTACTCTATCTTAGTAAGAAATTATTCACACCTTCCTCTAAACTCTCACTAGCTCAGTCTCTCCTATGACCCGGTCTACTGTATGCTGCTCTTATCCTTACAAATATTCAGTCTTCACTACTCACCAAACTTGAACAAATATATAACAAAGTAGCCAGATTTGCCTCCAATCTCCCCTACAATTCCCCCACTGTCTTGCCCTGAACACAATATAATGGCCTGAACTTCCAAACCAACTATTATGCCCTCAATTACATATTATCTCACTTCCATCCTGAATTATCTCACTTCCTGCCTCTCTCTCTCAAACCTGGTATCCTAGTACAAAACCCACCATCACCTTCGTACTACTGGCAAACTCCTTCTTGATATTTATAAACTTAACGAGACTACTGGCAAATCCCTTTATAAGTACTCTGTAGATAATTACTGGAATACACTTCCCCATTCTAAATGACAAATCTCCCCAAATCACATGTTTAAAAGTGGACTTCAACATTATCTACAAAAGATGTGGTCCTGCCCATGCCAACCCCCCACATGACTACTCTCTCTCTTACTCATCTTTTATTTCACTTTGCTATATCACTTTCTTCTTTCTCCTCTTCTCTCCTTCATACAGTTTTACATTAATCTTCCCATATCTAACAGCAGTTTTTAGTTATTCCACTATGCCACTTTACTCAATTTCTGATGGTGTACTCATATAATTTGTTTTCTCTTACTATATTGTATTTTAATTTTCTTCCTTGGAATGTTGTGTTGCTAAATGTAGCTTGTATACCTCATATTATGTTATTATAATGTTGAACACATTGTATTGATTGCTATCTTGTATAATGATTGTAAACTTTCTGGAACATTTCTCCTCAGGTCTCCACTGAAAATGGGCCCCTGGCTCAGTTCGACTAACCAGGTTAACAAATGTCAAATAAATAAAATAAAAATAAATAAAGGCAAACTGTCTCAGATTCAGCTGATCTGTAGATGATGACATTGGAATGTTGACAGTTACTATGTGTTACTGTCAGAAGCTGAAAGACAGGAAGGAACTTTAGTAAACAGCTTTTGGCTGATTTTCAAAATATGAAATGAAAATTAGAACTGGAACAGTTATGACAGTTACGCTAGTCTATAAAAGAGCCTGCTGAATACAGTTAAAGTCAGTTACAGTTACAGTTGTCAGTTAACAGCCAGTTGCCAGTTGTGAGTAGTTCACAGATGCACTGTACAGTGGATACACATAAGGACTCACCATGAACTGTAAGCCTGCCTTGGCTCTGTTGTAGTAATTTAGTTTAGATCAGGGAAAGCATTCTTTAGTTAGATAGGAAAATTATATCTAATCAGTTAGATCATTTAGAGTTTTTCGGAATGTTGGATTTCTATCCTACAGTATTGATTTGATTTTCCTGGTGATTGAGTTATATTTGTTTATTGGAAATTACTGTTTTATATTTTTAACCATTTTGCTCATTAAATATTTTTATTAAGTTACATTGTGGCTTGTCAATCAGTGTTTTTGTTTAATGATTTGAGAGTGCTTATACTTGCCTTGATAACTTCCTGGGCCACTACAAAAGCATGGCTGCTTAGTTTATTTGCTACTATTTGCTTTAATATTTTATTATTATAATTGGACACCCCTTTAAAAGAGCACTAAGACACTCATTTGGTGGGAGCATTACCATATTATTTTGGAGAAGGGACACAGGTGGAAATCTGGGTCAGGCTTTTCCAGAAGTGTTTGAATGTATGAGATTTAGTTTATTTAAGTGTGAGTGTATCACACTGCTCTGAAGTGTGTAACAAGGAGATACATTAGGGGTGGACAGAAATATACAGTCCAGTCACAGATTATAGAGCGTGTTCCTGTTGTGCTCTTACCGAAAACTGTGAAATATTACTCACGTGTAAATGGCAGTCTGTCATTGCAGTCAGTAGTGAGGATTGAAGTTCCAAAGTTACTGACCAAGGATAGTGGGAGATGCCACATTATTTGGTGACAGTTCAGTTGGATATTAACTGGATATATATATATATATATATATATATATATATATATATATATATATATATATATATATATATATATATATATATATATATATATATATATATATATATATATATATACACACACACACACACACACACACACACACATGCACACGCATACACACACACACACATACACACACACACACACACACACACACACACACACACACACACACACACACACACACACACACACACATATATATATATATATATATATATATATATATATATTTATGCAAAACTACACTTAGACCTAACTATATTACCAATTGTGATACTCTAATGATACTCTAATGATTTCTTGAGTCTGATGGCCTGGCATGAAACTACATTGGTCTCCATTTATCAGCCTTGGAAGAAAAGCTGGAATCCTAGAGGCACATATGGGCATGAAAAACTTGTAATCATTCTTATCTCAAGAATAATGCAGAATGACACATTGATGCCAGCCTTACCTTCTTTCTGCTACACAAACATCACACATCCACTTCAGAAGGTGAGGCACTTTGCCTTTTCTTCACTGCACATATGCACAGTCTACCTAATTCAAATACCATACTGACCTTAAGGAAGGTAGTAAAACCTAATTCTTTTTGGCAAAGCATCCTCCCATTGTTACTCACTTTTGGATCCTGCTTGAGCTTTGCACTCATTCTTATTACAACAAGGAAGTCCAAGATTTCAGCCTGCTCTCCCCTTTCTTATATAGAGTCTAAGAGGAATGCAAAATTTCCCTGTTTCTGGTGGGCTACAGTTTATATATATTTTTTTTTTGAATATCCATGTTATTCCTGGTAACTCACACAGGCACGTGTAATTTTTAAAGAAGCAAAGTATGGTGCATGTTAAATACAGTATATAGTCACAGAAAAAGAAATTAATAATGTCTGTAAATTTAGATTCCATTTGCAGTGAAAAGTACACTTGTTATTATCCTGTGTCAAGCTGTTTATTGTATTTGAATATTTAATTGTAGTGATACAGGAGTGAGCATTATCATGTCAGAGAATCTGTATCATCTCTCAGCTTGCTGCACGTACTCCTTTAGCCAATTATTTTGCTACTATGCATCTTCTTTCAAAGTACTAAAAGATAAATATGTTATGATTTTTTTTCAAATGCAACAGCAGTGACTATGTGCCTGGCATGGATGACATCTTTGTGCAGTACATATTATTGGACAGCTTAACTGTCTTGGATTGTCCTGCTTGAATCTACCTGAGATACCGCACATATAAATCGAATCAGCTTTCAGTGATCTTCGTATTTTAATAACAGTTTTGTATTAATGAAATACATAATTTAAAGCTGGAGATTTTATTGCTAGAACAGAGCAGGAGATCACAGAATCAAAAGTGCTCTGAAAGTTTTTCCTTGATTTAGAATAACTTGCTGCACAGGCAAATGGTGCAGTGTTATGTATTATTTTTAGTTACAATAATTCCTTCTTGACTATTTTGCTGTTTTTTTCCAGTAGGCAAGGAAAGGAAGGTTCATTTCAGGGTAATAATGCTAGGTAATTTGGTATAACTTTGAGATAAGGCCAGAAGAAAAAAAAAACTTTTAATCTAGAATTGTTAAGATCAGTAGACAGTTATATTTGATTTGCTTTTAAGTTGTTGTGTCTTTCGGCTTATCCCGGTTAGGGGTCACCACAGCAGAACTCTGGTCCACTAATGATTTGCTTTTAAGTGAAGGTCTGTATTTTTACTGGGTAACAGGGTACCTAACTGGTTCCATTATATTATATCTAATACTGCTATAATGAGTAACAGGTAACAAGCAGCAGGACCCATGTTCTCTATGTTCTTCTGTTTAACATTTCTTCTGCCTATGTACCTACCTACCTTTTACATCTGAGTCACAGTATCTTGTTAAAATTACAAAATCAAATAATCATTCTGGCAACTCCTTTTCTTTTCTGTCTGGCACTAAGATCTAGAACAAACTGAATGAGAGGGTTAGAAATATTTCACAAAATGTATCTGTTTAAATACTGGCCTAGGCTAATTTTCTATCTAAAATGTTCCTGCAACTGTAGTACGGGGAGTAACAAAACTACTTCATAACCTTTTTTCAGTTTGCTGATCTATTTACTTATTTGTACTTCTTTATTGGGATTTGAACCATAATGGCCATTGGGGCAGAACAACTCTGGAAGCCCTCTGTTTTGACTCTGAAGGCTATAGATCTGAGGCATTCTGGTCACTCAGTGCAAATGACATCATATCTGCCAGAAGGGCAAAACAAATATGATTCATGATCACCATAAACCTTTCAACCCTACTGGCTGCAGAACAAAATGCAAAACCACACTGGTTCCTCCCTGATTCAGTGCATGGGTCTGCAAGACCCATATAGTCACAGAACTTTTAACAAGCCTCTCTGGGGTCAGAGGCCTCCTACCCTGGAAATGGCTAGTACCTTGTTATCAAGGACCACAATCCAGTCTCAAGCTATTATTAATTTGCTCTTCATAGATTAGACTGCTCTAAACAGAATAGATTTTCCCAAAGGAATATGCAAAAAGAAAATACTAAACAGCTATCGGCTTCTACTATGCATCAGTATGGGTGGTCATCATATGCCGTTCTGCTTTTGTATCTGTCTCCTATAAGTTCACTGCAAGGCACCTCAGTGCACTTATACCACTCTGTCTGCTACTTGGAAAGAAAGGAGAATCAGCTCAGTAAATCTCTTGGCTGTGAGCTTCTTGTTTTTCTTACAAATTCAAATTCATTCTTTTAGACGCACAGGTTGTACCTTTAACCTCAGTTCAGAATCATATGAGAATTCTTGAACACTTTTTAAAGGATACATCTACTAATTTCAAGCCATACACTCCACTATAAATTTCCTATGTGACTTTCTTGAAACTATTTCCATGTCTCTAATATTTCTTCTGAAGTTATTCTTCATATTAAGTACACTAAGAATGAAGATCAACTAACTCCAAAGCTAATACTTTACTGCTAAATCTCACAAGTCCTGAAGCCACTGCCCTCTGCATTCATTTGACAGTATGGACACATATCTACTTCTCCTAAATAGCACAGCAAGTGACATCACCAAGCAAAAAGAAATGCTACCAGGTTCATATATATCTGCACTTAATTTAAGTCGATTTTTCATTTAACCAGGGGTGGCTCGTGCTATAGGACTGCAGCCCCCCCCCCTCCCACCTAGAAATGTAAGAAGAAAAGGGAAATAATTTTAAAACAGAAAAAGAAAATGAATGAGTCTGGAACTTCACGCATGCGTGCTGTGCGGCGCTTGGAGTCCCGTACTCTCTCAGAACTCCAGACTGCTCTGCCAGGCAGTCCAGATAAGGGAGAATGGCATTCCTGCCCTACAGCCCAGAAGTCTGTGTGGTGATGATCACTGCAGAACAGACCAACACCTGACTACATCGTCAGCAGGCTGGGGCTTCCAGCCTACTCTCGCAAGGAAACCAGCATCATCAGCAGGCTGAGAGGAGGACCAGAAACCCAGCCATTAGCTTGCACAGGCTAAGGAGCATGGATTTACTGTGGGAACAGAGACTGCTGAAGTAATTCAAGCCGGAGAAGGTGCTTCTGTGGGCTGAGAGCAGGAACGGAGACTGCTGAACTAATGCCAGTCAGGTAGAAGAAGTGTGTGTGTGTGTGTGTGTGTGTGTGTGTGTGTGTGTGTGTGTGTGTGTGTGTGTGTGTGTGTGTGTGTGTGTGCAATGCCCCAGAGAACACATGGTGGTAGGAAGAGAAAACCTCAGGCTTGAACCCTGTACCATGGATGCAAGTGGCAAGGCCGGAATTTCCTACCCACCAACATTTGTAAAAAAATGTTTGCAGATTTTTGCCTCATATTTGTTCTGTTCCTCATAAAATCTGTGGTTTCTGTATGTTTGCTTTTCCTTACACAGTCAGTGGTGCAGTGGTAACATTATTGCCTGATAGCTCCAAGGTCTCTGGTTTGATGCTTGGCTTGGGTGCCTTGTGTGTGGAGTCTGCAAATCTTCCATCTTGCAAAGACATGTTTCCCCCTGGGCCTCTGCTGAAATTTGGCTTTTGTTCCAAGTCAGACTTTCCTGGTTAACAAATGTTAAATAAATAAAAATAACAGGCATTTAAATATCAGACTTCATATTCTTCAAGAAAGTATATGGTAACACAAAACCTTTTATTCTAGCAATTTTCTAAGTTTATAACATGGCTATTTGAAATTTGTCCCTATTTTTGGGACTGTATCCCCCCATTGTTGGCTTCGTCCAGGTTTTTTGTGCTAAGGTTGAGAGCTATGGTGAGAACTGAATTTGCTGAATATGTTTGGGGGCTGTATTCCCCCATTATTGACTTTGTTTAGGTGTTTTTTGCTAAGAGGTTGACAGCTATGGTGAGAACTGAATTCACTAAATGGTACCCATTTAAGTTTGTCTTCCTCTCTTTCACAACACAGCTGATTTGGCATAGTGGTATGTTGCCCTGACTGTTTTGCACAGGGTCCTGGGTTTAAGACTTGGCAGTAGAATGTATGGTGGTAACACAGCATTTTATTCTAGCAACTTTCCAAAATTATACAAGCAATGTTTAAAATGTATCCCTGGATTTGGGCCCCCCCAAATACATTTTGGCTTTTTCCATATTTCTTGTGTTGCAAAGTTCAGAGATACAGCTGAGTGTCAAGGTAGAGTTTACAAGGAGCTTAGAGCTGCAGGGGAACAAAAGTTTAGTGCTGCTTATGCTAAGTTATCTTGCATTGTTAATAGCACAACAGGTAGTGTACTTGCTTTTGATAAAGAAGGCTGTAGGTTCTACTCCCACAGTAGGTAAATTTATTGCTCATACTGTACTATGTTGTAAAGGGGGTGGATGCTGCAGTCCTTTTTGTTGAAGATATCTAGTAACTATGAACCTGTTATCAGTTTGCCATCCATTCCCTATTGCAATATTACTAGCTTATCATTTCTTTAATGCAGCATAGGCAATATATTCCTCAAGGGCAACAGGCACTTTATTTGAAGATGAAACAATGACATATAAAGTTGTTTGCTAGCAGCAACCTCTTTATTAGTTACAGATTTATTTAATGTGGAATTTAGATGACTTTTACTTCAGGGATTGTGCATATTTACTGATAATGGTGGACTGTAGAAATTTGAGTAGACTTTTATGATGGAAATGTTCTGAATTGAGCAGTTTTGTCATTATTGGTGCATGCATTTTGTTTCATTGTTTACTGGAACAATGTTCAAAACAATAAATTTAAAATGCTGTCTAACAACTGTATTGTATTGTACAAGGAATACAATTTATTACAGTCAGGAAGGTGTATCAAAGAGCATGTGTATGTTTCATGTTTAAGGGGCCTATGATTTGAAAACAGCCCAAAGTTGATCTTTATCTGCCACTGGCAAAATGCATTTTCTTTGAATATGGGTTTCAATTAATGTGAGTTTCAAGGGCAGAGAAGTTTTAATGCTACGTCTGTTTTCATTGTGAGACTGCATTGCTTTATTTAGCAGATATATATTAGTGTTTGTGCTGTAAAATGCAAAATAAAACTTTCAAATGAAATCCAAATCATCGCAGAAGTGAAGCAGTATGCACATTACAGTGTTTATGGTAAATGGGGGTGAAATAACCAAGGAATGGGACATTAGAATGGCTGCAGGGGGGGCTCCATCCTAGCATGATTTTGTGAGGGGGGGAAGGGCAGCAAACTCGAAGACAGCCCCGGCTGAACTATACCTCTCAACGGTCCATATTTTTGCTTCTTATTTTTGGTTTGTTCTTCATAAAATTTGTGGTTTTCTGTCAAATCATTTAGGAATGAAGTAACTAGATAATGACAGAGTTTCAGACATCATAACCTTCAGAAATATGCATGCTAAAGTAAGACCTGTTATTCTATCAACTGTCTTGAGTTTATACAAGAGCAATTTTTAGTAGTGTTTGTATGTTCCCCCAATATATTTGGCCTTGTCCAGATTTTGTGCATTAAGAGGTTGAGAGGTACAGGCAAATAAATCGCTTTATAGAATTAGGAATAGCCAAACCTCTCAACTGTCCCCAATTTTGGCTCAAAATGTTGCTCTCCCCCTAATAATCCCTCTGCAAAATGGCAATTTGGGAAGAAAATGTGGAGGGTTTAGAATTTTATAAATAACTGTAATGATCAGAGTTATAGATTACTTTTATTTCAGAAATGCATATAGATTCTCTTATTTTATCAGCTGCTCAAGTTATCAGTACTGATATTAAAAAGGTGTCTCTTCTTTGACAGGTTCCCAGCTGTATTGTGTGGCAATTTTATATTTTTGCATCACATTTTTTGTCCGTTTTTCATAAAATTGTGGTTTTCTGGCAATTTAGTGGCAAATCATTAAAGACTGAAGTTAGAAAATACTGGCAGACATTTGAGTTTCAGATTTCCTACCCTTCAGAAAATTCATACTAATGCAAGACCTACTACTAGTCTAATATCTTTCTAAGTTTATAAGGGCAATATTTAAAATTTGTTCTTATTTTTGAGCCTGTGTCCCACTTCTATGTATGGCTTTGTCCAGATTTCTTGCTCTGAGGTTGAGATGCATGAGCCATCACCGTCAGCCAGAGGCATTTCAAATTGTGACATACTTGTTGCACCTCACTCCCCACTGTTGTGGCTTTGGATGTATCCAAGCAAGGCAAGGAACAGTTATGCAGTTCAATTGTGCAAAGTATTACCCCATCCAAGGTAGCCCACAAGTACGACCTTGGCTTTTTCATCTTTCTTTGATTTTGCAGAATGTTCTGCTTTTCTGTCATATTTTTATACTGTTGATTTATGCTTCTTATTATTCAGAAAATGTATGTTGTTGCAGTGCCCTGTTGCTCTGTGTTTAAGTAGCAATGCTTTAATGACCATCAGGTAAGCTTGTCAGAGATTGTTAAGATGCAAGTAAGCTTTAATAAGCATACTGCTAAAGAATTACCAACATTGAAAGACTTTTTATTGTTGCCATGCAGAGAATATTTACATAACTAGATAACATATAAGCCTTAGGTATTGAAATGCATACGACAGTATTTGTAATAAAAGACAGGATTACAGTATTTTCAGAAGCTCATTGCATTTGTTGGAGACTTGTAGTCATCTTTGCTGACTTTACCCGTAAACTAAACAGAACGCCAATCTATCATATGTGGTCCATAACTTGTGCAGTAATCCTTTAAGCAATTTATCTTGAGCTTGTTTCTTGTTTGCTGTAAATTTTTTACTTTGATCATGTATTCCCTATGAAACAAGTAGATAGTGGTTGTCAGACAGCAGGTCTTTTTTGGATAAGAAACGTTTTTACAAGTGGGGTATCACAGAGATTGCTATGTTCAGCATGTTACTTGGTAATTCTATAAAGCTGAATATAAATTATAGTTGGAACTGCTTTTGACTGCATTCCAGTAATGTATTTAAAAAGCAATTTAATTGTTCATGCCTCACAACCTTTGTGTTTCCATTTAGATATTAAGTAAGTTGTCATGTAGCCAATGCATTGAAATATTTTTTTCTCTACACTTCATTTTGTCTTGATTGGACTCTCGTAATGATGGTTTGGCACCCAGGGCAGCATATTTAATTAATGTTCCAGTTGTTGTGGTTTTGAGCATAGCCCCACCACTTTTAGTTGGTCACACCCCTTCCCATTGGCTCCACCCATCCGGCTGTCTCCTGCTCCCCCTTTAATTTGAAGTCACCAGCAGCCACTGCATTTAACTGCATTTATTTTAACTGTATTTGCTTTAATATTGCTACACATGCAAGTGTGCTAGCTTGCACTGCACTTAAAGTATATTACCGGTGCCAGAAAGTCTGTTCTTCAATTTTTCCCTTAGATCTTGCTAGAGCTCTTCTCTCCTGCACTTTAATTAGCTTATTTACCTAGCACTTCATCAGGCATTTTGTAGCAATTATTGTAGTACACATAAGTGCTATCAGCACTAGACATCCTATAAGGAAACAGCTCCAGTACTTAGTAATGATGATCATCCCTCCGGGCATGTCTGAAGGTCAGTTTCCTGTGCTTTCCCCTATTAACCTGGTGAGCTTGGTTATTTTGAGGCAGTGTAGCAACTGCCTCTAGTACACAAACAATCCTCTCCTCTTACCTCCCAACACTCAGACTTCTGAAAGATGCACTTATATCTCCAGCTTAGAAGCCATGCACTCTCCAGCCAAGACCAGAATAGCTAGTCAAGAGGAGAAGATCAACATCTGCACCACACCACATGGAACACATAGCCCTCCAGAACACCCACCATCACAGCCCTCACATAAAAACACAAACCACAAACCCACCATCACGGAGGCTCTCAATAGAAATCTACCCAAACAGCAGAGACCTCCAAGGCAAAAAACGTACTCGACCATCACAACACAGCACAAACCACAAGACACATAGCTCACCTACACAGTGTGCCCTTCCAGCTAAGCCCCTAAGGCAAAACAGCTTCCCCAGTACAATAATCATAGGTGACTCAATAGTGAGGCATACTGATGTCCCACTCACTAGGCTGAATAAGGAGAAGGTAAAGGTCAGCTGTCTATCAGGTGCCAGAATCTGACACATAACACATACACTCAGGTCACTCCACAACAAGTACATGTATGACTTTGTCATTGTCCATGTGAGTGTGAGTGACCTGAGACACACCTCCCTGGACTACCTGAAAAGAGACATGGTGGAGCTCTAGGATTATGTGGTCCAGGCAGGTATGACCCTAGCCCTGAGCAGCATCCTACCATTTCCTAGAATGATACCACAGTAAAAAGAGAAAATAATTGACTTCAACAATTGGCTAAGTTTCTGGTGTCATTCTAAGGGGATCCAGTATTTGTCTGCTTGAGGTGACATGATTGACAGATCTTAATGCTTTGCCAGAGATGGCCTGCATCTGTCACCCCTGGGATTCCGGGTACTGGCTAAGGCTCTTGCCATCCCTATAGTGCCTTTTTTAGGCAGCGTTCCAAAGGACAAATTACCACCATAACAGCTATAAATAAATGCAATCTGAGGGTCATGCTGCTCAATGCTAGAAGTCTAAATCTCAAGATGCACTCACTCAAAACACTCCTTAAAATGGAGAACATTGACATTTGTGCTGTAATGGAGATCTGGTTTAAAGCAGCAGAAAGCACTCCTGCACTACCAGCCTATAACTCATTCCACACCTTTTGGCCCTAGAACATGGACCAAACCTCCAAAGGTGATGGTGTTTCCATATTCATAAAGGA